>NW_011494741.1:858063-869790 GCF_000754665.1 Bison bison bison | reverse complement strand
CTTCAGTACTTTGGCCACCTGATGTGAAGAGCTGACTCATTGGAAAAGACCCTGATGCTGGGAAAGATTGAAGGCAGAAGGAGAAGGGGACAACAGAGGATGAGATGGTTGGATGGCATCACTGACTCAATGGACATGAATTTGAGTAAACTCCGGGAGTTGGTGATAGACAGGGAGGCCTGGCGTGCTGCAGTCCATGGGGTTGCAAAGAGTCAGACATGACTGAGCGACTGAACTGAATTGAATTGTTTCTTCTGCTTGGAGTAGGGCATGGGATAAGCTAATGTTTAATAATATTTTGATTAAATAGAAATAGTAAGTCAAACTGCATATGGATAACAACTAAAAATATAGCAAGTCAGTGGTCTGTGGTTGAATTTTGGTTTTCCGCTGTGACCCATGTGTGCTGTGCTCTTCCTGCTAACACCCCTCAAAGCCCAACTGTGTTGCCTCGGAGACACTCAGCCTCCCCTCCAGCAGCTGTCAACGCCAGGGCCCCTCCTCTGTCCCAGGGTCCAGCCTCCCCACCTCCGACTCACTGAGCCCTCTCTGTCCCCAGATGTCAAGACGCTGCTGGCAGCTGACGGTGCCTGGGGGCCAGGGGGTGCACAGGACAGGGGGCATCGGTCCCCACTGGCCCAGCCTTCCCTCTGCCTCCTGTCCCGCTCTCCACTCCTACACAAGCTCCTAGAACATTCTGATCCTTCGCCTTCTGCCCAGAACAGCACGGCTCTCCCACCTACAAGCCCCACCGCAGCCCAGCCTGGTCTCAGCGGAGAAAGAACCTTTATGTAACAGGACCCGCTCTCCGTGGGAGACGCTTAGAGTCAGCATGCCTATTTTTTTCCTGTCACCGCATATTCGGTCCATTTCTGTATTTCCCAAAGTATTCACAATGGGTGCATGTTACTTTGTGTTTAGGGAAAAATCAGCACTATTTTTTTTAATCTCCCCAAAGCTCTCTATGATTTGAGTAATTTGCCCAGGTTTAGTAAGTGATGGGGGATGGGAAGGAGGCAGCTGGAGCCCGCGCAAAGCCTCACCTAACAGTGCTCACCGCCCTGTGTGACTTTTCCTCCCAGCAGGCGTTTTCCGCAGGACACTGGCTCCTTCGCAAAGTCATCATTTTCTCAGCCACTCCAGGTTCAGCATATCCACCATCCCCTGCTCCTCCCTACGGACCACACTGCACGTCTCCATTCTGGCTCTCTCACGTGAGACCACGTGATGCCCCCTTGGGCTGGAGCCTCCTTGCTTCCAGGGTCTTCATTCACCTGTTGCCGAGAAAAGCCAATTCTGCCTCCATGATGGATCTGTTACTTTAACCTTTGCTTCTTGCTGCTTTTGGTCACTAGAAGGACACTGTCCACACAGAAAGGCCTGCCTTGGGGGCCTGTGGCCCTCTGCCTGAATGTTAATCCAAAGTGTCTTTTTTCAGGAGCCTGTCCACCTGTGGGTGGCAATGGGAAGGAAGAAATTAACATGTCCCCCGCCTGGCCACTCCAGGAGATATTTGCAAGATTAATGGCTTTTTTTTACTGTACCTCCTCGCCTCATCCTCCCATCTCTGTTCTGTGAAAGAACCTGGCATCCAGACCCCATAAGACGATTATTGTGAAACCCTCGTCTGCCACCTTCTCGGTCAGCAGGCTCCTGAATAAAGTTGTGTCCCTTGCCTCAGCACTTTGTCTCTTGGATTTATTGGCCTGTCATGCAGCAAGCAGAGCGAGCTCGGACTTGACAACACATCTGCCCATCACTGTGGGGGTCTCGTCTTCCTTCAAAACTTGGGATGGATCCCTTTTTCCCTCGAGACAGCCTCCAACCCCACCCTGCCCCATGGCCCCAAGCCCTCTGTCTGCGCCGTTCATCTCTGCTGAGCCCTGTGGCCCGAATCCAGGAGCGTCCATCAAAGTCTGGTGCCCTCGAGCCAGGACGCCCCTGCGGTGACTCACCCTCCCTTCCACTGAGGTGCGCTCATGTCTGCAGGTGGTCTCTTGCCTGGATGGCTCCTCTCACACTTCTCCACATTCCAAAAATAAACCATTTTTTAAGACCACGCTGAAACTTGGTCAGAGCTTCTACAAGCATCCGTCTGTCCTCCTCCTGGAAGGAATCTGTCTGCACTTTGCAATTTGTGTCCCGTTCGTCCTCCTCCTGGAAGGAATCTGTCTGCACTTCGCAATTTATGTCTGGCACAGTGGCCTTGCCCTTGACCCTGGAGTCATTTTTTTTTTTTTTTTTCTGGGCTGTCCTGCTCTCAGGCCTCCCGACCTGCCTGGTCCAGGCCCAGCACACACACGCGTGTGGGAGGCTCAAGGCAGTGGGGCCAAGACTCCCCCCGGGAGGGGCTCACCAGGGTTCTGGCGCGGCTGCCCCATGAGCCCTTCCTTCCTCCTGCAGACTGATGGGCAAAGCCAGATGCCGCAACTCCTGAGAACGCCAGCCTGCAGCCTGCCTCCTCCCGAAGCCTCTGAGGCCCTAATCGGGACCTCCCCCGCCCCTCGGGGGCCTCCCTCCCACTTTGGCGCGCTCACGTCTGCAACTTCATCAGATTCCACCTGTTCTTCCTCGTCCCCTGCCTCTCAGCACACTTCTAGGAACCGCACAGGTGCTTAATAGATGCTCTCTGATAAAAAGGATTAGATAATTGATGGCCAAAGATAGAGAATAATTGTCCATGAGAATTACATACTAATAACGCAAATAGCTCTGAGTTCATCTTGAAGTTTCTCTCTTGACCTGATTCTCAACAAGGGGGACATAAAATCAAAGGTCAGCCTAGTTAGCCGGATGGCATTGAACCGCGAAGTTTCAGCTGGCAGCCGGGGAAGCCTGGTCACATTGATTAGAGATGCGCTTCTCCTGGGTGCCTTTATCCTGCTGGGAGGAAGGTGGGAAGGGAGCCCATGAATCCTTTGACGTCTCTGTCTTTCTTCCCACCTCCACGCAGCACGGCTGGGAAGCTGCCCTTTTCACACAAGATGAGTTTCAGTATTTGGACGGGGGCTTTGCCTCCTTGGAGACGTCTGGTCTCTCTTCTTAAAGGTGGTCCTCGGACCCTTCAGAGGGGCAGCTGTTGGCTGAGGTTGTTTTCCACATGATTGGGAAACACACATGTCACTGCCTACATGCTGTCCGGAAGCTTCAAGGGAGGGTTGAGCCTGTGATCTGGGTCTGCGTCCAAATACAGGACGACGTGAGGTTGGCCGTTTTCTCCCCTAAGTCTTACAGACACGGAGCGGGACTCTGTGGCCCATGCCCCCTCACCCCCGTCATGATCTCTGCCTGCCTTCTGTCTGTGGAAAACTAGACAAAGAATGAGTTTGATCAGAGACCTGAGAAATGCGGAAGCAAAGGAAAACAGACAAAAGGAGACTAAATAATGACGTAGTCATTGAGCATAGTCAAGGACCCTCAGCTCTTTCTCAAGAGTAGACAGTATTCTGAGTCACATCCTGTGAGCTGTCTTACAGATATTAAAACACCCGGTAGAGTAGTTAACTGCACGATGACTAGACTGTACCCAGGACACGAGCTGCCACAATTCTGAGGTCTGACCACGAAGAAGTGGGGACAAATGGACCCTGCAACTGAAGATTCAGCGCCTAAAACAATCAAGATGATGCTGGCCAGACCACTGGAGGCCAATCTGAAGATGACTGTCAGAGCTGACTGTGCTGGTTTTGCACGTAACCACCCCCACGGCCACCCACTCTGTCTATAAAAGCTCTCACCCCCTACTTGTGAGACGGGGAGGAGTCAGCCTTTGGACAGATCTCCGCCCCTATCCCTGCCCAGTTGCCAGCATCAAGCCAACTTTCCTTTCCACCAACCTGGCCTGCTTATTGGCTTTTGAGCGGTGAGTAGCCAGACGCAACAGACGCCCTATCAGTAGCAATAACTCCGTCTTTCTCAGTCATTTACATGAAGTCCCTGTTGCCCAGACACCTGCTCCAGTCCCCCTCCTGGGGACACCCCCTCTCGCTGCGCTCTCAAAGCTCCCAGCCTGGCTTGGAGGCATAGCCTCCAACTCCCCATGCATGCTCTAAGCCCGCTAACTGTGACAATTAGTGGCATGGACATTTGGTGCCGGCATAATTCATGAATAAACAAAAATGCCCTGGGAATCCATCACTCCTTGGCTGGGAGCTCTGGACAGTCTCTGGGATCCATTTCAGCATCCCAAGCCCTTTGCAGGGTGTCTTATTACCCCTTCACCAGGGAATTTTGTGTATGGAAGAAGGGGAGTGGAGGGGAGGAGGAAGGTGGGGGCAGAAGCCGGGGATGAGGAGAGGGAGGGGACTTGCGGGGCATCTTTTCCAGTAGCCAAAACCGGATGGCCTTTCCTGGAGCCGTGAGGAGCCAAGGACCCCAACTCCACAGAACAGTCATTGATGAGAACCATGTGCTATCAACTGTGTAAAAGTAATTATATGTTCTTAATCATATAGAATAGATGTGTACACACTATATGTTCTTAATCATACACACTAATTGTGTGATCAGTCCTGGATGTTCATTAGAAGGACTGATGCTGAAGCTGAAACTCCAGTACTTGGGCCCCTTGATGTGAAGAGCTGACTCATCTGAAAAGACCCTGATGTTGGGAGGGATTGGGGGTGGGAGGAGAAGGGGACGACAGAGGATGAGATGGTGGGATGGCATCACCGACTCAATGGACATGGGTCTGGGTAAACTCAGGGAGTTGGTGATGGACAGGGAGGTCTGGCGTGCTGCGATTCATGGGGTCGCAAAGAGTCAGACACGACTGAGCGACTGATGTGATCTGAATTGTGTTCACATATATGCACACATATATGTTCTTAATCATACACACTAATTGTGTACACGCATGTGTACATGTGCATCTAAGTGTGGCACCGGGCAGGCACCCTTGTGAACTGTTTGCGATGAGACCAGCTCCCCCGCCCCAGGAAGCCGCTCTGTAGCCCTGAGGGGTCAGGAGTGAGGGGTGAGGGGGGTCGCTGATCCCCTCGCCTACGCAGCGTTCCGGAAGACCTGGTCCTCTATTACAGAGAATCAATATTTGTCCAGTTGGTTCATCGTAAAAGTTTATAGTTGTGAGGTGACACGTTTTCCTAACTGGTCTCCAAAGGGCTGTAAAACCCAATGGCTATAGTTACTCATTGATTGACAGCCATAGGAGGCAACCATCAAGTGCTCAGGACCTGCAGGGCTGTGTCCCACGAGGCCCTGCAGATGGGAAGAGTTGCCACCCCACTTCACAGAGGAGGAGGAGAGGGAGGTGCAGGGGCTGAGAATTTTCCCCGAGGGGCGTCCACCCCAGTCCGGACCCTGAGCGGCTGGACCTACTCTCTCTGACACCTTCTTGACTCACCTCAGTGGTGATCCTTGGTGTCTGATGTCCCAGAAAGACATGTTCTAGAAACCAGAGGCTTCTTCCCACCACCTGGGTGATTGTGGATGGGCATTGATAGGACTGAGCATTTCACAGTACTAAATTTAACATTTTCTGTCCCCAGACTTCACTCCTTATGCGGAGACACTGACGTTCCAGGGCACTGAGAATTTGTCCACAACCGCAGAGCTGGTGAGGACGAGAGCTGAGCCGGGGCCTGGTCGCCAGCCCCTCCATGCCTCACTGGTGCAAGGCTCCCTGTCCAGGGAACCCTGGGCCTTTGCACGCCCTCTCTGAACCCTGCCACCCACCCTCTCCTACTTTATCTGCCTGAATTAGTCCCAGACTAGACGAGGCTCCAGTTCTCAACTCAGAGGTCACTTTTCACTTCTAGTTTTAAAAGACAGATTTTAGAGACAGTAATCTTTTTCTAGAATAGTGAGAAGGAAAACCCAAAAGCCCAAACGTGGAGTCATACATGGTCCCAGATCAAGACTGAGACAGGGTAACCAAGCACAGTGAAAGTCAGAGGAGGTTAGGGGGCATCACAAGACGACCCACGACCCCAGAATGCAGGTGACCCCACAGGGACAGGCAGCTCCAAAGGGGCAGGTGGAAAGAGGGACCAGGTCTGAGTCAGGCCCCCCAGGATGCAGCATCGGCCACCAGCACTCCCACCGGCTTCTCTTCTGGTTCCGAGCAGACTCAGGGGAGCTCCTTACTGGAGAAAACGGAGGGTCTCCCCGAGTGGCCACGCTTGTTCCCTTAAGATGCTGAAATAAAGCTACTAGAGGCTGACTAACTTCCAGAGAGCAGAGAGTAATAATGTGGACAGCGGACTCCTATGGCCCCTCCTCCTGAGGGCCCCAAGGAGGCAGTCGGCCTTCACTGACAGGTCACCTGTGTCTGGGGCATCCCACCCCAGGGTTCACTCACCATCCCATCCTCTGAGCTTCCTGAGCTAATAAGGACAGGGTCTGACCTTTCCTCTGGGGGAAATGAGCTGAAATAACAGGGCATCTGAGTACAACTATTTCAGAGAAAAGAGAAAATATAGAAAATGGATCAGATGACATTAGAAATAAAAATATGTGAACTGATCACAAATTTAAAATTCATCGGATAAATGTACTTCCTGCACCCAGGGTTACTTTTGAAAAATCTATTAATCTTATTCTTGTTTCTTTGTAAGTGATCTGTTCTTTACTTTTGTAAGCTTTTAAAATTTCCTCTTTATCCTTTTTATGCATTAATGTGACTATAATACATGAATGTATAAGATGATGACAGGGTAGTGTGCTGAAAGCATTAAAGCAAAGTACTTCAAATTTGGAAAATAGTAGTTTTCTCCAAACAGGATGTCATTCAACTATGAGGGCATGATAAGATATTCTCAAGAATTCAAGCACCCAGAAGCTTTGCCACACAAAGAACCACAATGAAAAGTTTGGTATTTTTTAATAAATAAGGAGATGTTAAAGAAGCTGTCTGAAGTAAACATTCAGTTCAGTTCAGTCGCTCAGTTGTGTCTGACTCTTTGCGACCCCATGGGCTGCAGCACGCCAGGCCTCCCTGTCCATCACCAACTCCTGGGGTTCACTCAAACTCAGGTCCATTGAGTCGGTGATGCCATCCAACCATCTCATCCTCTGTCATCCCCTTCTCCCGCCTTCAATCTTTCCCAGCATCAGGGTCTTTTCCAATGAGTCAACTCTTCGCATGAGGTGGCCAAAGTACTGGAGTTTCAGCTTAACATCAGTCCTTCCAAAGAACACCCAGGACTGGTCTCCTTTAGAATGGACTGGTTGGATCTCCTTGCAGTCCAAGGGACTCTCAAGAGTCTTCTCCAACACCACAGTTCAAAAGCATCGATTCTTCAGTGCTCAGCTTTTTTCATAGTCCAACTCTCACAGCCATACATGACCACTGGAAAAACCATAGCCTTGACTAGATGGACCTTTGTTGGCAAAGTAATGTCTCTGCTTTTCAATATGCTATCTAGGTTGGTCATAACTTTTCTTCCAAGGAGTAAGCGTCTTTTAATTTCATGGCTGAAATCACCATCTGCAGTGATTTTGGAGCCCCCCCAAAAAAAGTCTGACACTGTTTCCCCATCTAGTGGGACCAGATGCCGTGATCTTAGTTTTCTGAATATTGAGCTTTAAGCCAAATTTTTCACTCTCCTCTTTCACTTTCATCAAGAGCCTTCTTAGCTCCTCTTCACTTTCTGCCATAAGGGTGGTGTCATCTGCATATATGAGGTTATGCTCAGTAAATCTTTAATCCAATTTTATGTTGATGGGTGGCGCTGTGTTCCCTCCCTGCTATTTACCTGGGGCCAAACTATGGTGGAGGTAATGAAGTAAAGGAAGGCAAATATCTTAGAAAACTTGGATGGTCTTATCAAAATAAGAGATAACTAAGGCCAATCAAAAAGAGAAACTATATCTAAAATAACCTGGACTTAGGCATAGATACATCAGCGTGATAGGGGCTTTGACAGAGCCTTCAGACATAAGGACTTGCTGAAGCCTGTGTTTGTGACAAAATAAAAAATAAGAAATGTTGGTCTCCCCATCCCCCACCAAGCTCTTTGAAATCCTTGGCCCCTGTATAGGCTCAGGATGGAAGTTTGTGCCCAGAAAGACCAAAGCATGACTAGAGTGTTGAAATTTTCAGCCCAAACCCTAACCCCAGGGTGGGAAGCAGAGCTGGAGATAGAATTCAATAACCAAAACCCAATGATTGAGTCACTCTTGGACACACTGAAATCTCCATAGAAGCCCTAATGACAGGGCTCAGGTCCTGGGCAGGCGGTTTGCAGAGGTGCTGGGAGGGTGCTGTCCAGAGCCGGAGTGGGGCTCCACACCCCTCCCCCTCCCCCTGCCGCGGTCCTTCCTGTGTGGCTGTTGCTGAGCCCTTTATAAATAGCCCAGTAAAAGTAAGTGAAGTGCTTTCCTGAGTTCTGTGGGATGGGAACCACAAATCTGCAGCTGACTGAGTGAAACTGGGGGTATCCTGGGCATTTTCGGCTGGCACTTAAAGTGGGGCAGTCTCCTGGGTCTGAGCCCTTCACCTCTGGGGTCTGCAATGACTCTAGGAGGTTAGTGTCAGAAATGCATTGTCAGGCATGCAGCTGGTGACCAGAGTCGGAGCGGTGTTGGAGCAGACAGCCTGTATTTGGCGTCAGGAGGAAAAACGTCTCAGTGTCTGATCAGAAAACGCTAAATATGTTAATTTTATAAAGAAGAACAAAGGGAAGTGTATGAATAATAGACAGATTTTGATTAATCATGATCAATGGAAATGATCAAATATGTCAATAAGCATAATAAATGGAAGTAAACTCATTACACTGATTATGAAATGACAAATTGTCTTAAAAACAGAAATCCATATGTATGTTATTAATATTAATAGACCTTAAATATGACTGAGGTCTGAGAATGAAAAGAACTTTTTCTGGCAAATATTAACCCAATACATTTGGCATGGCAATATTAATATATGATAAAGTAAACCTCGATTGAAAAAAATGTGTCACTGGAAATGCTGTTTACTACACAGCTTTGGACAGCCTTACTTCACCAAGAAAACTCACATTTTTATTTTACTAGATGTAGGAGGACCTTCAACATCTATTCATGTTAAAGAAAAAAAAAAAAACAAGAAAGAAAAAAACACTCAGCAGACTAGGTATAGAAGAGAACTTCTCTAATCAAATAAGGCATATCTGCAAATATTATTTAAATACTGTACTTAAGGCTTCCCACTGAAATACAAATTGAGAATGGGCCAAATTTTACATTAAATAGTGGCCACCGCTAGAGCAATATGGCAAGAAAAATAAATAAAATTCACATGAACTGAAAAGGGAGAAAGAACTGTTGTTTTAGATGAAATGATTAAGTATTTGGAGCAGACTCTGAGCTATTAGAACTAAGGAGTAAATTTTACAAAAATGCTGGAAAAGAATTACTATATCTAATTCAATATATTTTGCATATCAGGAACAAAGAAATAAACAAATGTTAAGTGATATTTTTTAAAAGACAAAACAGAAAGATAGTTCTTCACGACCGAGAGTTTGAGAAGCACTGTTGTATACTAAAACCTCTAATTTTTTGAGAGTAATTAAAAGTCTGCATAAAGAGGTACTCCATGCTGGTTAATGAGAAGACTCGATCACGTGAACATGACCATCCTCCTAAGTCAATCAATGTGCTCAGCTGTTCAGTCACATCCCACTCTCTGTGACCCTATGGACTGTAACCCACCAGGCTCCTCTGTCCACGGAATTTTCCAGACAAGAATATTGGAGTAGGTTAACATTTCCTACTCCAGGGGATCTTTCCAGCCACGGACTGAACCCATGTCTCTTGTGTCTCACACATTGGCAGGTATATTCTTTACCACCTGGGAAGCCCAAATCAATCAATATGCTTAATGCAACTTCAACAAAAAATTCCACGATAATGTTGGGTGTGCATAGAAATCGATAACATTGAATCTGAAGTTTATACGGAAATACAAAAGATCAAGAATTACTATGGCTACTTACTAGAAGGAATAGGACAAAACTGGATCCCTTCCAATTCTACATGAGAAATTTTACTATAAAACTATATTAATTGAGACAGTGTGGTATCAGTGTGAAGGTGGATAAACACACCAATGGAACAAAACACAGTCTGTAAAGAAATGCACACATTTACAGTCCCTTGAGCAAAGTCCTACTGTAGAGAAGTAGAAAAAAGCATAGGAGTTTTGACAAAGAATGTTTGGCAAACTGGATGTCCATGAGGAAGTAAACCTCACATCGTATGCAAATATCAATTAGAGAAGATTTTTAATGCTAAATATAAAAGGTTAAAACAACAAGGCTTTTGGGAAAAAAGCATAGGAGGGCATCTATATGATCTTAGAGCAGGTAAAGATCTTAAATTTGACATAAATATTGTTAAACCTAGAGGAAAAAGAATGGCTGTATTTGAGCATCTGCAACGAGGAGCATCTGCACACTAGAGGAACCATGAAAAGTGAAAGTCAAGAAACAGATTGGAGAAAACTCTTGTAAAACATATAACACATTCACTTGTGTCTGAACATAATGAAAAATACATACAAATTAACAATATAAAGGCAGGCAACTCGAAAGCAAATTAGGCCAAAGATTGAAGAGACACTTCATAAAAAGAAGCATTCCAATAGTCAATAAAGCATACAAAAATCCACTGCTCTTCATTAGTCATCCTGAAGGTGCAAATTAAAGCACAATCCATCGCCAATAAGTATCCACCAAAATGCTCAAAATACGGACTATGGCAGGTTTTGACAAAGATGTGGATTAAATGAAACTCACGTGCTGTTAGTAGAGTATGTAATTGGTCCTATTGCTGTGTGAAGTCATTTGGAAGAATTCTCTACAGCTCAATAAATCTGTACCTTTTGCAGAGCAATTCCACTCCTAGGCCCGTGCTGAACGACATGTATGCACAGACCCTTCATGGGACACACAGTTCATAGGGCGCACTCACCGTGGTCTACGGTACAAGCTTCTCAAGCAGATTACATGCAGCAACCTGAGGACACTCGCTGGATGACATCTTTGCAGCAGGAAACTGGAAACTCACCAACCCACGGCGATGCTCAGAAATACAGATGTGCCTTTTATTGAGCAAAACTAAGGCACAAGAGTGTGTGCAGCACAGTTCCACCAACACGAAGACACAAGAAGCAAAACTGTGGGGTTAGGACCGGCTCTCCCTGAGGGAGGCGTAGTCACTTGTCAGGGGAACAAGGCAGGCAGTGGGACTAGCAGCGTTCTGCTTCCTGGTCTTTGGTACTGGTTACACATGTATGCTCATCCACACACGTGTGAAAATCCATCAGCTATCCTGCATTTATGTGACGTGCCCCTCCCGTAGGAATGTTATACTTCAGTGAAGTGAAGTGCTCGTTGCTCAGTCATGTCCGACTCCTTGCAACCCCATGGACTGTAGCCCACCAGGCTTCTCTGTCCATGGAGTTCTCCAGGCAAGAATACTGGAGTGGGTTGCCATTCCCTTCTCCAGGGGATCTTCCTGATCCAGGGATGGGACCTGGGTCTCCCACAATGCAAGCAGTTTCTTTACTATCTAAAACACCAGGGAAGCCATACTTGAGAGAGGAGTTTACTTAAAACATGAACTCTCGTTTATCTTTGTTTTGTTTTGATTAATTTGTTTATTTAAATTGGAGGCTAAATACTTTACAGTGGTTTTTGCCATACATTGACATGGATCAGCCATGGGTGTACATGTGTCCCCCATCCTGAACCCCCCTCCCACCTCCCTCCCCACCCC
>NW_011494741.1:852465-857963 GCF_000754665.1 Bison bison bison | reverse complement strand
GTTCTTTATATCTGTGTCTCTTTTGCTGTCTCATATATAGGGTCATCATTACCATCTTTCTAAATTCCATATATATGCATTAATATACTGTATTGGTGTTTTCCTTTCTGACTTACTTCACTCTGTATAATAGACTCATTTCATCCACCTCATTAGAACTAATTCAGATGTGTTCTTTTTAACAGCTGAGTAATATTCCATTGTGCATATGTACAACAGCTTTCTTATCCATTTGTCTGCCAGTGGACATCTAGGTTGCTTCCATGTCCTGGCTATTATAAACAGTGTTGTGATGAATATTGGGGTACACATGTCTCTTTCAATTCTGATTTCCTCGGTGTGTATGCCCAGCAGTGGGATTGCTGGGTCATATGGAAGTTCTATTTCCAGTTTTTTAAGGAATCTCCATACTGTTCTCCATAGTGGCTGTACTAGTTTGCATTCCCACCAACAGTGTAAGAGGGTTCCCTTTTCTCTGCACCCTCTCCAGCATTTACTGTTTGTAGACTTTTTGATAGCTGCCATTCTGACTGGTGTGAGATGTTACCTCATTGTGGTTTTGATTTGCATTTCTCTGATAATGAGCATATTTTCATGTGTTTGTTAGTCATCTGTATGTCTTCTTTGGAGAAAAGGCTGTTTAGTTCTTTGGCCCATTTTTGATTGGGTCGTTTATGTTTCTGGAATTGAGCTGCATGAGCTGCTTGTATATTTTTGAGATTAATTCTTTGTCAGTTGCTTCATTTGCTATTATTTTCTGTCATTCTGAAGGCTGTCTTTTCACCTTGCTTATAGTTTCCTTCTTTGTACAAAAGCTTTTAAGTTTAATTAGGTCCTGTTTGTTTATTTTTGCTTTTATTTCCAGTATTCCAGGAGGTGGGTCATAGAGGATCCTGCTGTAATTTACGTCAGAGAGTGTTTTGCCTATGTTCTCCTCTAGGAGTTTTATAGTTTCTGGTCTTAGGTTTAGATCTTTAATCCATTTTGAGTTTATTTTTGTGTATGGTGTTAGAAAGTGCTCTAGTTTCATTCTTTTACAAGTGGTTGACCAGTTTTCCCAGCACCGCTTCCTAAAGAGATTGTCTTTTCTCCATTGTATATTCTTGCCTCCTTTGTCAATGATAAAGTGTCCATAGGAGCGTGGATTTATCTCTGGGCTTTCTATTTTCTTCCATTGATCTATATTTCTGTCTTTGTGCCAGCACCATACTGTCTTGACGACTGTAGCTTTGTAGTAGAGCCTGAAGTCAGGCAGGTTGATTCCTCCAGTTCCATTCTTCTTTCCCAAAACTGCTTCGGCTATTTGAGGTTTTCTGTATTCCCATACAAATTGTGAAATTATTTGTTCTAGTTCTATGAAAAATGCCATTGGTAGCTTGATAAGGATTGCTACATCTGAACCACCAGGGAAGCCATACTTCAGAGAGTTTACTTAAAAATATGAACCCTCATTTATGGTTTAAAAAGTCTTTTTCTAAATAAGAAAATGACAAGAGAGTCTTATCTGGAAAATAATGTGCATTACAATAAACCAGTCAAAAAACAGAAATATGTGGAAAGAAATTATCCTCCAGAGGGGCGTCTTAGAAACGGTTCTTTCAAAATCAAGAATGAGGCATAAAAGTCAGCCGTCAGGACTATTTTTAAATTCATTTTTCTTGGAGTATAGCTGCTTCACAGTGCTCTGTTAGTTTCTGCTGTGGAGCAAAATGGATCAGCCACGCATATACATGCACCCCCTCCCTTTTGGATTTCCTTCCCATTCAGGTCACACAGTGCACTGAATAGAGTTCCCTGTGCTACACAGGACCTTCTCATTCGTTACCTATTTTATACATAGGATCAGAACTTTGTTAAATCTGTGCTGAATTTTCTAGTCAGCCCAAATACCAATAAACAACAACAAAAAAGAAATAAAAAAAATAAGGACATAAAAAATGAAAGAAAATACTAAAATCATTATTAATTTCAGAGTAAACAATTGTTAGCGCAGAAATCTATTTCATCTATAGAAGGATTCTTAGAGATTATAGAAAAGATTTGCAAAGAACATTAAGCAAAAACTAAGGAAATATGAATCTACTACATTTGATTAATAATAATGTATCAATGGTGGGGGGCAGCGTTTGGTGGCTCAGCACTAAAGAATCTGCCTGCCAATGCAGGAGACATAAATGCGATCCCTGAGTCGGGAAGATCCCCTGGAGGAGGAAGTGGCCAACGCTCCAGTACTCTTGCCTGAAAAATCCCACGGACAGAGGGGACTGGAGGGTTACAGTTTATGGGGTTGCCAAGAGTCGGAGATGACTGACCACTGAGCACAAAGGAACAATATCAGCTTATTAAATCTAAAACTATACCTGCTAGTGTATTTAATCATGTCAAACAAAACTTTAAAACTTCTCACAGGAAATAGGAGCGAGGAAAAGTGGAATAAGGACCGATTTATTAAATAAGACACATCAAATGATTAATTGAAACTTTCAATGAAGACATTTGGGTATATTTCAATTCAAAAATTTTGTTTATTGAAATAAACTTAAGGAAAATAAGAAAGTGACCTACAATGTGGGAGAAGAAGTTTGGAAAACATAGAAATAACCAGTTGATAACAGAAATGCATGAAGAAGTCTTTTTTTATTTCAGTGGCAGAAACAAAATGTCCCAGTGCAGCAGTGGGTCAACATTAAGGGATGAATGTTTTGTTCAAGAGCAAACACATAGAACTGAGAAATATATGAACACTTTGCCATCGTGAGCAAACCGAGAAATACAACTTAGGACCGCATTCTACAGTGTCTGATTGGCGATAACTTTTACAGACTGAAATGACATAATTGGGAGACGCGGATGCACAGATGATTCCGCTCGGCTTGTAATTGCTGCAATACCCTGTGCAAAGAGCTTGGGATTGTATTTTAAAGCTGAAGGGTGATGTAGTCTCGGCCCCCCTGTATTCTACTTGGGGTGTTTATCCAAGTGACACTCTTGCATGCCTGCACCAAAGGCGCTCAAAAACATCCCTGCAGTCTCATGACAGCCACGCTGGACACGGATTGATGAGTGTTGCTAGGTGGGTGGACAGGGAGCTCGTCTGTAAGCGTCAGAATGCACGGATCACGGTCACGTGAGAGATACTGACGGACACTGGGAATAAGACAAGCAAGCTGTTTAGATTATGATGATGACATATGTGCTTTAAAATGAAGATGAAAAATGCAATGGAAATTGAGCACATGCTCCTACCGGGAACCTTAAAAGTAAAGGGATGGATGTAACTTTTCTGGAAGTTTAAGTGCGCCAAAATTAAAAGTTTATTAAAAACAAAAAACAGGGCCACACAGCTTAGGGATAAACCAACCACCCCCAGGGAAGCGTGTGCAGACTGGTGGCCTGGGTGTCCATGGCCCCAGTTTGGCCCTAAGGACGCAGGATGATAGCGCTGACCAGCAGTCACCCTGTGAGGCCGGGGGAGGGGAAAGAGGAGCCCAAGGCACAGCTCCAGGGAGATTCTGGCAGCTGGGGCGTTCCCGGAGCGACCCTCCCCTCTTTAAGTTGTCTGAGAAAACTTCTTTCGTTAACAAGTAGAGACAAATCAACAGAGAACCAACATCGCATGTGTGCAAAGACTGAAAAATAAAAGACTGTAGACAAGAAGAGGCAGACTAAAAGTATTCACACACACACACAAAAAATTGCGTAAAGAGGCTAAACGTTTTAACCAAGCACATCACGACAAAGAGAAGAAAAACAACAATGAACAAAATGAAGTGATTCTTCTAAAGAAACAGGTCGGGGGGAAGCTATTATAACCAGAGATACTGCAACAGAAGACGGCTGGGCAGAGCTGAGAACAGACAGTGGAGACAAAAGTGAACACGTGACAGAAAGCAAGCGTGGGCTAAATGCCACGAGAGGAGAGCAGGCAGGCCGCGTCTCGCTGCTAACCTCCGAACAGCCTCCCACCACGCCTGGCCTAGCTCTCTGCCCAGAGGCTAGAACCCCTTCCTCCCCTGCCCTCTCCCCCATCCCTGTGGTCTGCCCCCGCGATGTGCTTGGGGCGCAGGAACCAGCTGCAGAGAGACGGACATCTGGGTGCAAACTGGCACCACATCCACGTTCATGAACCTCGGGCTGACGCCCACCCTCCCCAGATGCTTCACCCCTGAGTGGGGGCTCAGCTCTGCTTTCATGCCAACCAATGCACCCTCCCTTAGGGTGAATTTCCATCACCTCCTTCTGCTTAAACACTTAATATTATCCAAAGTGCCTCACCCCATCTTATGACCTCATTTATTTCACACGCAAAACTCAGAAACGATCCTAAGGTCCTCTTCCCACCACCAAGAAGCTGAGCGTCCCTCCCCAGCGGCCCTGGGCCGGAGCCCTGCCCCAGCCCCGCGTCTGCACGTCTCCAGGCAACGCGCCCGCCACCTGTGCCCCAGCCCCGCGTCCCCTTCTGAGGACTTCACGTCGTCACCTCCAGCATTGCTAGCGCTCCCTTCTCTTCCAGATATCCCCTCATCCGAGCAAATGTTCTCTAAATGACTCTGAAAAAAATCATTTCACGTCACGTTTCTTCGCAGGTATTGACCCATTTCTTTGCTCCTTTTCAAGGCAAAATTCTTTACAAGAGTCCTCTCTCTGCCTTCTCTCCCCGCAGTCTCTTTTGAACTCTGCTCAATCGCATTTTAAAACAGAAACAGCATCTGTGTTGCTGCGTCCAACAGTGATCGCCCTCGACCTGGCAGAGCCTGATGGCACCCACCACACCCTCCCCAACGCGGCGCCTGCTCTTGGGTCCAGGGCACCTGGCCAGCTGGACACGCCCCCGCCTCCTCGGCCAGCCCTTCCCACCCCTCGTGGACCCTCCTCCTCATCACAGCCCTTCGCTCTGGCTTCTCTGGGGTCCCCTCCCCGGGCCCCCTTTCTCCTCTGTTCCTGCCGTGCCAGGAGACCTCTGTGATCCAGTCCTGGGTTTCTGTCACCCATTCCTCTCTCATCTTTAAGCTCAGGAACTGTGCACACAAATGTCCACCCCACATCCCCGCTTGTTGTCTACGAGTTTCTAAAATTCAGCACACCCAAGGGTAAAATTCTTGTCTCTCCTCCTTTACGATCTCTCTTGTTCTTTCTCACTCAGTGAGCATCCAAAATTCACCAAACTGTGGAGGCAAAGCCTTAAAGTCACCCACGACTCCCCTCCCCTTTCTAACCCCATAACCCATCATCATCTAGACGGAAACCCCAGCTGCCCCTGACTCTGAGCTGTTCTCATCACTTCTTACTGCAGGGGCTGTATCTCCATTTTGGTGTGTTCTCTACCCAGGGTAAATTTATCATATCCCCCTCCTACCTGAAGCCTAGTTGGGGTTTCCTTGTATTTAGAACAAAGTCCTTAGGCCTCTCCTGGCCTAAGACCCCACACAGTCTCCGCTGGGGTCCAGAATTTCAGGAGGCACGCTGGTTTTAAAGATGGAAACACAGGCATTTGTCTC
>NW_011494741.1:843331-852365 GCF_000754665.1 Bison bison bison | reverse complement strand
TGGGATATCAGTGTTTCAATCTTAACAAAAAAACCACTGAAGTTGAACAATTTATATCTCAAGATGAAGATCAACGACTTAATCATCCAGTGTAAGCAAAAACGCTGAACAAAGTGTAGTCTACAATCTGGGAGTGGGGCGGAGAAGCAGGGATACATGCATTGCAAGCAGCACCACGACGTTTCTATTTCCATAAAGGCTCTTTCCAAAGGCTGAAAGCTTTCTGAAGAATTGGAGTACAAACAAGACAGATTGAAATGGATATGGGACCACGGAGAATGTCCATCTACACAGGAGAGAAACGGAGAAGACATAGATGAACGGGAAGAATCATGCCATCAATAAAAAGATAAAGATATCATGGCAGCAATAACAAGATTCCAGTCTTTGAAAAAAAATACCTCTTCAAAATAAGCTCAAGATTATCAGATGACAAATGAGTTACTTACAGATTAGAAAGTTCAAAAAAATAAAGTATAACCCGAGTTACCTTATAACTATCTCCTCACTCTTGAGTCAGAAAGAGGTTTTCAACAGATGAAAATATTTTCACCAAAAATGTGTAAAGCAACTCGATATTCAGCCATCACGAAATCAATGGGAAATAGTGTTTCTTATGATTGTGTTTTAAAGAAATAGATGGATTTTTAGATTTGTGATTATTTTTATCCTATGCAGTATTTATTTTACTTCTAATACTTTAATCTTATTTTCTCCCATTTATAGAACAGCAATGTGTACTTAACTACATTTTAAAAAATATATTTATTTTTTTAAATATGCTTTATCATTTTGGGTATATATCATTTAGCTTCATCTTTTTTTTTTTTTTTTCCCCTTTGGTGAATTTTGAACACTTAAGAGTATCTGCACTTTAGTGAAAGTGAAGTCACTCAGTCGTGTCTGACTCTTTGAGACCCCATGGACTGTAGCCTACCAGGCTCATCCATCCATGGGATTCTCCAGGCAAGAATACTGGAGTGGGATGCCATTTCCTTCTCCAGGGGATCTTCCCAACCGAGGGATCGAACCTGGGTCTCCCGCACTGCAGACAGGCAGGCACTTTACCGTCTGAGCCACCAGGGAAGCACAACCATCTGCACTTTGACTCTGCATAAAATACTCTGATGACAGCATTGCTCCTTCCTGCGACCTCGGCATCATCACTACCCCCTTGCTGGACTCCCCCCAGCCCTGCCGGCCACCTGTCTGGACCTCACTGTGCCCAGCGGTCACTTTCTTGGCTGCTGGCGCTTGCTCTGTGTGGTGCCTGATGTGTGTTCCTGGGGTATTCAGGTGTCTTCTCAGCTCAGGTCTTTATTGCATCTAATCATCTCAGAGGAGCTTTTCTGACCATCCTTCCTGGAGAGGCTCCTTGTCACGCTCCTTGCCCGTACCATGGTTCCCTTGTCTCAATGGAATGAAGCAATCTGAGTTTAAATAATGTATTTGCTGCTCATGATCTGCCTCCATGGTTAAAATTAATCACCATAAACGCAGGTAAGTTGTCAGGGTTGTGATAGAACAGTACCTGGCATGGAGTGTTCGTTAAATAAATGAACGAGGATTGTCCAGTTTAGGGGCGTGGGGAGGAGGCATGATGAAATGGAAAAACCAGAACTCAGGAATGGAGAGAAAATCAGAGACGTGAAGGGCAGAAAAAAAAAAGTGAATTCCAACGTACAGATAAGTGGTGTCCCTTAAAAAAGAATCTCAATAATGGATTTGAAAAGGTAAACAAATAATTCCAAATGTTATTTCAGATATTATAGGAATCTTTAATCCACCCATCAAAAGGAGGACATCTCAAAATCTGAGAAAAATTGATGTTGAACAAATCATCACTGAATCCTTTCATAATAAAATTCACTGAATTTAAAATAAATAATTTTTGAACATGCATCGGAAAGATTGATTCATCTAAAGGGGGAGAGATATTTAAGACTTCTCAACTATAATATTCAACCCAGTGAAAACATATTCCTCAAAAAAGAAAAAGAGACCAAGAACCTACCGCCTTTATGAAAATAGAAACAACAGGCACCCACTCTCAGGCCCCAGCACCCACGGCCACTTGACATACAGCAGAGTAAGTTTTTCAGGTTGTGGGTAAAGAACTGCTCATCAGTGAATCATGCTGGGTCACCGGTAACTACAGGAAAATGATAAAATCACCAGATCTCTGCTATGATATGAGGACACAGGGGATTTACACACTCAAACGTAAATGACAAGCTTTAAACATCTGTAAAAAAATATGAGAGTTTCCAGGAGAGGTTTTAAAGAATAATAACAAGTATACAAACACTTAAGATCAGCACATTGTAAGTTAGTAACACCTCAAGTACTAATTAAAAATAACGGTAACAGAGCAAATCATGAACGAATGTAACTTTTTTTGAAAAGTCACCATAAAAGGAGGTAAAATTCAATCCACAAAATGTATTAGCAATTCATGTGATTGATGAAGAAACAAAATCCAAAATATAAAATGAAAATCTTTTAAAGAATCAATAGTTTAAAAAAAACCAATGGCAAAATATATGAATAAGCATTTTATAGAAGAAGAAGTGAAAAGGATACCTGACACATTAATCAACAACGTGCCTGATTAATAATCAGAGAAATGAGAATTTAAAATGATGCATGTTTTAAGCCAGAAAGATTGACATAATTTTGACATTTGTAGACAAATGTATGAAATAATAGCAGTGCTTAAATACCATTTGTTACAAACACTTTGCTGCTAAGTCGCTTCAGTCGTGTCCGACTCTGTGTGACCCCATAGACGGCAGCCCACCAGGCTCCTCCGTCCCTGGGATTCTCCAGGCAAGAACTCTGGAGTGGGTTGCCATTTCCTTCTCCAATGCATAAAAGTGAAAGTGAAGTTGCTCAGTCGTTTCTGACTCCTAGCGACCCCATGGACTGCAGCCCACCAGGCTCCTCTGTCCATGGGATTTTCCAGGCAAGAGGACTGGAGTGGGGTGCCACAAACACTTTAGTAATGAAAAAAATTAGATTTTATCTTACAAAAAGTAAACATATTCATAACCTCTGACTCAACAAAGCCATTGTAATCATATACACCTGAACCAAAAAAGATATAATCAGATACAAAAATGTATACGAGCACAGCAGGAACCATATAAAGTATTCACCGTACCATGGCTTGCAGTAGCATAAAACTTGAAAACAATCCAAATGTCAATAGGGCAATGAATGAATAAATTGTGATAAAAAGAGTCTGCACTATAGAACCAGAACATCGAATAAAGCACAGTCATGTCCATCTATATGCATGAATCTTAGACCTTCACACCACTGAACGACAGGAGAAACGTGCAGAAGACTGCAGAAACACTGGTTCCGCTCCCATGACGCGCACAAGAAAAAGTAAACAATTCGTAGCTTAGGGATACACGCTAAATGGGGGAAATGATTAAAGACATTGAAAGGCCAGTGAAGCCGAGTCCAGATTCTTTGGTCCCTTGGTGGGTGAAGCTGGGTGAGGAAGTACAATGGGGAGTATTAGGTCTGCCATATTCTGTTTCAAAGAAGGGAAGCGAGTGCACAGGTACTGCTTTTATTATTAACATTTACAACAGAGCTTATTTTGCATAAAGATTCGTGTGTGTGTGTGTGTGTCTGTGTGTTCAGTCGCTCAGCTGTGTCTGATTCTGCCATCCTATGGACTGTAGCCCACCAGGCTCCTTTGTCCATGAGATTACCTAGGCAAGAATACTGGGGTGGGTTGCCATTTCCTTCTCCAGGGGATCTTCCCCACCCAGGGATCAAACCCATATCTCCTGCATTGGCAGGTTAATTCTTTACCACTGGGACAAATGGGAAGCCCATATGTGGACATGAATTTGAGCAAACTCTGGGAGACAGTGAAGGACAGTCAAGCCTGGCATGTTGCAGTCTGTGGGTTCAGAACGAGCTGGACATGAGTTATATGCAAACTGCTCCTAGAACACTGCTTGTTTCACAACATGTACTCATGAATGCAAGTTGGGTGAATGAACGTTATGAATGATTACACATTTTCTCAGGACGACCTCCAGAAATCCGGGGGTAGACCACGGGAGGCCTGTGATCCAGGAAACTGGGGACCCACCATGAGAGCAAGCTGAAGACATCTCGGAAGACCCCAGGAGGCCCATCCTCAGAAGCGGGTGCTGTGTGGGGCCAGACATGAACAACACACGTGGAAACTGGTATCCACTCTGCTGGCACGGTGGTGGGCTTACAGCTCTCTGAGGGGATCTCTGGAAGGATTCTTGGTCATACTTAGTACTGCGAGGGAAACGGCAAGCGAAATAACAGTTGCTACCACAGAGAAACCAGTCATGGCCCGTGGCATACTGACATGATGTTTATGCACCAGGTACTGAAGGATGACTGGACCCCCCTAGTGGCACCACCAGCGGTGCTGGGCAGACAGGAGGCTGGGAAGCACGTGTCTAGAGTGGGGAGAAAGAGGGAATAGGAGGCTGGCAGAGCCTCATCTTTCAACTTTTGCTACATCGGACTTGAGGGCTTCCCTCATAGCTCAGTCGGTAAAGAATCCACCTGCCAATGCAGGAGATATAAGAGACCCAAGTTCTATTTCTGGGTCGGGAAGCTCTCCTGGAGGAGGAAACAGCAACCCACTCTGGTACTCTTGCCTGGAGAATCCCATGGACAGAGGAGCCTGGCGGGCTACAGTCCATGGGGTCGTAAAGTCAGACACGACTTAGCGACTAAACCAGTGCATCAGGCTTGGAAAAGAGAAAAAGCAAGGGGGGAGGGTGAGAGCAGGCCTGGTGGTTTGGGTAATAAGTGTTATTATAACAGCATCTCATTGACTACATACACTCATTTCTTTCTTTTAAAACTTAAAACTTTCAGTTATATAACTCAGCAAAACAAAAGCAAAAGGGAAAAAAATTTCCAAAATATCGCCAAATACACACACACACACACACACACACACACACACACACACACACACACACATATCGGAGAAGGCAATGGCATCCCATTCTAGTACTCTTGCCTGGAAAATCCCATGGATGGAGGAGCCTGGTGGGCTGCCGTCTATGGGGTTGCACAGAGTCGGACACGACTGAGCGACTTCACTTTCACTTTTCACTTTCTTGCATTGGAGAAGGAAATGGCAGCCCAGTCCAGTGTTCTTGCCTGGAGAATCCCAGGGACGGGGGAGCCTGGTGGGCTGCCGTCTATGGGGCTGCACAGAGTCGGACACGACTGAAGCGACTTGGCGGCGGCAGCAACAGCATACATACATAAAACATATACACTTCCTCAACCAGAAAAGCGGTGTATTGCCATGGAAGTCTTATCCTTTTGCAAACTATCTGGCAGGGTGTAACATACTTCACTCTGTAAGGATGGGATTTTACCTGAATTTATTACAAAATTAATGGTCACCCTTTAATGAAAAAGTGCTGACCTTGGTACAACCTGGCTACCTAACGACAAAGGCGTCTCCTAACATTTTAATAGCACTTTATGACTTACGAAATCCTTCCCGACATCATGTCATTTTATTCTCAGATGCTGCTTTTTATGTTATTTTCATGTTGCCCATATTTGGATTTCTCCCAAAATCAAAATTATCACGCAATCCTCAGACAAGTTCGACGTGAACACAGAACACCAAGCTTTGCTATTTATACTGCTTCTCTTGAGTTTATATTCCATTTTCTTCCAAACGTTGTTTCTGACTCTTGAACGATAATGTGTCTCCGCATTTTTCTCCCAGAAACCTTCTTCCTAAGACTATGCTGGCTCGTTCTGTCGTCTCCCTCCACGCTAATAACGTGCTGTGTGCTTTCCCCAGCTTGACCACTGTTCCCTGTGACCCTAATTGGCTCCAAAAGCCTTCTTTAGGGCACAAAAGGGTTCCTTTCCTCTGACTCAGTCTCTCTTGCTATTTAAACAGTCCAGGAGCAAAGAAGAAAAATACACACCAATCTCACTTATCAATACAGATATGAAAACGTTACCTTTGCATACGGCTTTTAAGAAGTCTTTTATCTATCATGTCCTATTCTGAATCCAAAAATCTTTTCTTATGGGACATTCTATTCCCACCTTTCATTTTCCAGTATGAGCAGGTGAATTTTGGAGTTCACTTTCAAATTGTTCAGTCTGCTTAAAGATAAAATCCAGACTCATCACTGACCGGGCGTCTCCACTCCTTGATTCAGGAACTGGCTACACACTTATAAATGAGCCCAGAGTTCCTCGGGGCCATCCAGAGGTCCCGTGGAGAGAATGAGACAAAGTCTGCTGATAAAAACCACACATAACTCATACCCAGGAAATTACCACCAGAAACTGCCTGCTCAGATTCACTGTTTCCAGACACAAATTCCCAAAGCTCCCATGTCGAATTTCTTTGCTCACAGATTTATTTGCACCTCCAAGAATGCTGATATCTCTTTTCCTGTCGGGCTGATGCTAAAATTTTCACCAGCCCATCTTCTATTTTCATATTTCCATAATTTAATATCCCTATTCTCTCATTTATGTGATTTTTCTCTGATTTTCTGTCTTTCATATATGTATGTGGGTGTGTTACATCATTTTGATGTGTCAAAAATTCATATTTAAAAAAGTATAGACAGATAAAATTAAAGAAAGTATTCTATTTATATTAGGAGCACAAAATTATAAAAGTGTGTAGGGATAAACCCAAATAGAGATGTGCAAAATTATGCAAAGAAGAGTGTTAAACAATGCTGAAGGATTCACCCAGAGACTATTTGAACAAATGGAAAGTCACCGAATGATCTTGGAGAAGCAGCCTAGACGCACCTAGATGTCTGGGAAATACAGGATTTTCCTGAGAAATATGTGAGTTTAAAGTGATCTCACCAATGCATACTATTCCAGTCATGGTTGCATACTCATTTCTATCTCCAGTGCTGTGAGTGTGGAGTGTGTGTAACACACACACACGAGCTTGTCCCTGGTGGTTCAGATGGTAAAGAATCCAATGCAATGCAAGAGAGTTGGGTTCGGTCCCTGAGTTGGGAAGATCCCCTGGAGAAGGAAATGGCAACCCACTCCACTATTCTTGCCTGGAGAATCCCATGGACAGAGGAGCTTGGTGGGCTACAGTCCCTGTGGTTGCAAAGAGTCAGTCACTACTGAGAGACTAACACACACACATACATACGTAATAGATATAATAAATACGTAATCTCAAGTTGAACTATTTGCATAAACTAGCAAGAATATGTAAGAGAGACATGTTTTTAAAAAGTCAGAATTTGCACTACTTACCAGCTATCATAACATAAAGCTACACTAATTAAAGCAATGTGGTACTGGAATATAAATAATCAATCAGTGCAGTGAAATGTACTATAGAAGTTCACCCAAGTGCACATAGGAGATTAACACACGATAAGAGCACCCTTTCAAAGCAGTGGGGGGAAATGGACAATTCCATAAATGCCTGGAGGTAATCAGATGAGACTTTACCTTATGACTCGCATCAAATAAATTCTCAGTGGATTGCTTAAAGATATAAGAGAAAGAAAGCTAGAAGGGACGGGAAGAAGGAAGGAAGGAAAGAAGGAGGGAGGGAAGGGGAGGAGGGAAAGAGGAGGGGAGGAGGGAAAGAGGAGGGGAGGAGGGAAAGAGGAGGGGAGGAGGGAGGAGGGAAGTGTGGCTGACGGAGGCCTCCCCAGGCCCCCGTGCCAGGCTGTGCACACCTACCCGGCTGCTGCAGACCTGGGTGCCAAGGGTTCCCACTGCCTTCCCTAGAGGCTCCCCCTGTCTGTGGGGACCCGGGTGCCTGGGAGCCACCTGCAGCCAACGCCCTTTGGGGATGGACGGTGCACTCTCTTTGCCCTGGAGCAGGGGAGAGGCGCGTGCTGCCAGCTGCCTTCCAGAGCTGCCTGTGGGGCCTGGCGGAGACCAGACCCCGGAAAGCAGGACTCCGCGGGCCTCTCCCGCACTGCTCCACCCACACTTGAAGGCGGCAAGTCCCAAACGACGCCCGCCCTCCACAGCTCACTCACCAGTGACCGCCAGGTGCAGGGCCGCTCCCGGTTACCTGAGTGAACACAGGTCTCTGAAAAGCGTGGGCATGTTAGGAACCGATTTTAGGGTCAGGGAGCCCTCTTTAAGAGACCACCACTGACACTAAAAGACGGAAGAAAACACGATGAATCCCACCAACGTCATTAATGTTCTAAACAGCATGGCAAAAGATATCAAGAAAGAAATAGAAAGTAAAAAGTGTAGACATGTTTCTTTATAGATAAAGATTTATGTCTATATTCGTTACAATGGGATAATTTTCTTAAAATGTAAAGACAGTTATCAAGTCATTAAGAAAAATACTAACTCAATAAACAATGAAAAGATATGAGTGAAGATTTGGCCAAAAAAGGAGATGCAAATGTTGCTTAAGCAAAAGAAGGGATTCTCAGTTCATCACAAAAGACTAGAAAAAGTGAAACTACATTAAGATATTGTTTTCGACTGAGCAGGTCGGAAAAGCAAAATAAATAAATAAACCAAAACCCCCACCGATGTCTCCGTAAGTTGGCAGGGCGCTGGTAGACAGTCACACTTATAAATCACCAAGGAGCGTGTAAAATTTTCCAACCACTTCAACAGTCTGGCAACACTCGTGAAATTACTGAGGTTTCTCCCTTTGACTCAGCAGTTCTGCTTCTAGGAATTTATTGTACAAACATTCTTACACATGTGCCAAAGAATATATGACCAGGTATTGGTGGCGGCAGGATTCACGGTAGCAAAAGGCCAGGAATCAAGGGGAATGTCTACGAACAGAGGCCGCTGGGGTCCCACAAGGAGATGCTCTCCAGTCTTTAATCTGTAAAAATAAAAAAAATAAAAATAAAGCAAGAGCAGAGTCCCGTATGTATTGAAGAGGAAACTCTCTCCAGTAAGTTCCGGGGGCAGAGGGGGTGCAGGGCAGCGCACCTCGAGGCGTCAGTGCTGAAGCCCAGAGGATGCCTGCAATTCCGTGACGGCATATTGGGGC
>NW_011494741.1:842474-843231 GCF_000754665.1 Bison bison bison | reverse complement strand
GCTGAGCTGGTGCCCACCGTCTCCCCGGGGCTGGGTTTGGAGGCTGGAGCAGCGCTGGTGGGGATCTGCATCTGAGCCGAGTGGACTGCTCTGAGCGAAGGACCGGGGCTCTTTCTCCTGGCGGGTGGGGGAGTGCCTCTCCCAGGCTACCTGCAGGACGCCCTTGGGAGCCCCCGCTGTTTGGCCCCGGCTCCCTCCCGCTCGCCTCTCCACCCTCACTGGCTGTGGTTCCTGGAGTCCTGCTGTCCTCTGCTCACTCATGACGGTGACAGCTCACGCTCAGTGCCCACTTGGCATGCCAGGCCTGGCAGCCATAGCTTTACCATCATCATCACTGTCTCCATTTAGTCCTTCAGCAGCAGCCTGTTTGTGCAGATGGGCAAATCCGGAACTGACCGTCGCATAGTCCCAGGAGAGCACGTGGCCTGCATAGAGCTCCGCCTGGTCCTCCTGGCCGCCAGGATCAGGGGGATGCAGGAGGCGGTCCTCCACCCTCAGGACAGTGGACTAGCTTTTAGCCGACCAGCCTAATGGGAGCAGCCTGCGGCCATTTCTACATCTGCATTTGGGTCCCTGTCACAGCGGGAAGGCCCCAGGCCTGGGGAGGGTCCCTCCGGTTCCATGAGTGGGAGCCAACGGCTCAGAGACTAGTAAAGGCCAGAGCACAGAGACCGGCATCAGGCTTCATCCTGAGAGCTGGAGAGGGCGGGGAAGCTGCGAGCTGGGTCCTGGAGCCCGCTGGGACTCTACCTCCAGG
>NW_011494741.1:841199-842374 GCF_000754665.1 Bison bison bison | reverse complement strand
CTCCAGGACTCTGGGCAGGGGGAAAGCATCGAGCTGAGTGCAGGTGGCCGACTTCACCCGCCCCCTGGCTTACTCGGGCCAGGGAGGCCAGAGGGATCCAGAGTGGGTGGCTTGACAGCGTGAGAGGCCCCCCCAGACCTGGCCTGTGCTGTGAGCATTTTCATGATGAGTTAAGGCCAGCGCGGCTGTGGTGCAGAGCGACCGAGGAAGGAAAGACATGAGGGTGAAGCTGTAGGATCCTGTAGATCCACAGCCCCCAAGAGCCCAGGGCCCGCTCTCACACACGTGTGCACACGCTCCATCCTGATCATGGGTGGGGAGGCCTGCCCCAGGACCGGGGACCCTGAGCAGGGACGGAGAATGAGGCCCGCATCCGCATCGCCCCAGGACATCCCTGGGGAGTCCCAGTGTCAGCCACGTGCCCCGGGGCGGTCACACCCCAGGGCCAGAGCAGGCACACAGAGGGAAGAGGCTGGCTCTGAGGCTGCGGGTCTGTGTGACCTTGAGAGGCTCAGGTCACCTGCCTGCCCAGAAGACAGAGTAGGCCCACGTAGGCTGGGAGCAGGGCGCTCCGCCAAGGCTCTCGCCCAGCTGGCACCCCAGGGATGCCTAGCCAGGGGACAAAGGGCCTGGCTTGGAGGTCAGCCCCCAGGCCACTGCCTGCTGCCCTGCAGGGAGGCTCTGGTGCAGGCCAGCCTCCCTCCCCACTCTGGACAGCAGCACCATCTGCAAAGCCGCAGCTGGACTTCTGACAAAGCATCTTTCCTCTAACCCACTGCTCTGCGGAGCCAAGCTGATCTGTTTTCAGACTGGGTGCGTTTCCACGCAGGGCAGGGTCCCGGCTGCTGCTGGAAGGGCCCAGAGGGAGGCTCTGGGGCCGTGTTGGGCCCACAAGCCTCCCATTGGCTGTCTCTCTGCTGCTCTGAGCCTCGGGCCACATGCACGGGCCTCTATCTCTGCCACCCCTGGGTGCTGCCCTCTCCAGTCCCGGCCAGTCTTCCTCCGGAGGCTGGAGCTCTTTGGGACTGTTGTGGCGATGCTGGCGGGGCCCTGCACGGGAGCAAGTCCACCTGGACTCCGTGTGCGGGCTGCACCACAGAGGCCTGGAGACTGCGCCTGAACTGCCTGCAGCGGCCCTGCATGGTCACAGAGGCCTCCAACCCATGAGGGAGACT
>NW_011494741.1:838046-841048 GCF_000754665.1 Bison bison bison | reverse complement strand
ATACAACACGGCGCGGACGCGTGTCAGCCGGGAGACCGTCCCGCCTCCGAGCGCCCGCTCCTTCCCCCCCGGCCAGCTGAAGTCCTTCCGGGAGGCCAGCTGAAGTCCTTCCGGGTGCGGACGAGCGCGCGGAGCACCCTGGAAGCCCAGGGTGCCTGCAATCGACATCCGTGATTCAGTCCGAGAGCAAAAGCAAAACCAAAGGGCGGCTGTTTGACCCCAGCCAGAGGAACGCAGGGCATCGTCAGGAGGGCAACGCGGCCTGGAAGTCAGGGCAGGGTCGGGAGGGCCGGGGCAGTCCGGTCCTCATGAGGGGCCAGGGCTCACACCTGGAGCAGCAGGGATGGCACCCCCTAGGGCGCACCCCGCCCCCGGGTGCAGCCCTCTGGGCACCCCCGACCTGAGAGCCTTAGACTGCAGTACCAGGGGCCGGGGTCAAGCCTGCTCTTGCGTGCCCAGTGCCTGGCCCGGAGTCGGGGCTCCAAGCCGTCACCAGGTGGACAAGGTCCCGCCCTCCCGGGTAAAAGGGGCTTTGAGATGAACACCTGAGTCTCAGGCTGCAGAAGTGGGCAGAGAGCAGTGGTCCGCATGGAGCCTCCCCTCCTCCTCCCGCCTGTGGCTCCTCGCCCTGGGGTCTCAGTCCCCCGTCAGACTGCGGGCATCTCCCTGTCTCCTGGACCCCAGGGCTCCACGCTGCCTCAGTCCAGGTGCTGAGCACAGCCGCAGCCGGATTCTGTCCACAGGGACTGGAGCTTGGGGAGCAGGAAGGCCGAAGGCTGGGGGCGGGGGCACAGCAGGGTCCTCCACCCACCTTGGGGGAAGACTTAGGACCTTGGTTCTAAAGGGAGATGTGCACAGCCTTCCTGCATTTGCAGGGTCACCAGCACGGCCCCTGGAAGGGCTCCAGGCGTGCTTGGCTGCACGGGGACCATACATGGTGGGTGATGATGGCTACTGCATCTCAGGGTCAGCCCGTCCCTCCGGCCGCCCTTCCGAGCATCTCTGGCTCCTGGAGCTTGTCTGTCACGGCTGGCTGTCTTCACTTGCCGCTCTTCGGGCGCAGTGGCTGATGCAAACCTCTGCCGTCCATGGAACCCTGGAGGCACTCAGCCTCCTTCCCAGCTTCGCCCAGGGCTTCCTGTCCCCCCACCTACGCTCCTCCGCCCCTCGTGTCAGCGGTGTGACCCTCCCTGGCCCCTGGCAGATGGGTGCCTTGTTTAACAGCCAGCACACCTGGACGCCCAGCTATGCTCCCCGAGCCCCCAGGACCTCCGCCAGCCTTGGGAAGAGGCTGGACGGTGGGGAACGTGGTCCCAGCGCCGCCAGCTCAGGGTTCCTAGAGGAACGATTCTCTCGCCGACAGTGTCACTGAAGTCTGCGGCAGGCTTTCCCTCTGTAACTGATCTCTCGGCAACGACAAGACGGCAAAGTGCTTTTGCCTTATTAGGCTGCTTCTATTCTCGGCGAGTACTCAGGAAGGCACCGTGGAGCTGTCAGGCGTGGGCTGCCCCTGATGGGGAGCCCGTGGGGACCGTGAGCCTCCGCAGGGCCGCCCTCAACCCTGGCGCCCACACCAGCCTTCGCATCACTCTGGAGGCAACCTCCTGCCTGTCCCCTCCCTGCTACCCCGCGGCCCAGAACCCTGGTGGGTCCTCCAAGTCCTGTGGGCGTGTCTGAGCCCCAGGGCTGATCCAGCAGGAAGCCCTGGGGGCAGAGATCTGATTCTGAAGCCCCAGAAGGACCAGCTTCAAGGTCAACCTGGACGACACTTTCCAGGAGACTCCCAGGGAGAGCCGGCCATCCAGATTTGGCCCCATAGTTCAGAACCTACAAGCCACGTGTGGGGTTTCACCTTGAAAACATCAGCCCTAAAGTGATTTCAGGATTGTGCTGCAAACACTGAGGATCCAGCCTGGAGGCGCAGGGAGGAGGGTGGACAGACCCGGCCCAGCTCAGCCGCGCTTCATGAATCCAGACACTGCTGCTGCTTCCTTGGTCTTCAGCGCCTGTGTCTGGAGGAGCTCTGCCCCTTAGGGAAAGGTCTGGAAAGCTGTATGAGGTCTTCGAAGCATGATGCTGATGGGAGTGGACGTGGAAGAGGAATGTTTCTGGTGGCCAAGGAGCCGTTCCCTGCAGAGCCCGGGGTGCCAGCATCATGTGGAGATCTGACTCTCATAATCAAGGAGCCCCAGAGTTCTCGTCCCGCTGAGCTCAGGGCTTGAGGATGGGCTTTGGGCAGAGCTGGGACGCAGGGACGTCTCAGTGCGGCCGTGGCCATCGTGTGCGGCACGTTCACTGCTCGGGGTGCTCCGCGTGTGCGTGCCCTTAGATCCCACGACTCTATAAGGAAGGATACTTATTTCCACTCAGTCATCATTGGCTAAATCTCAGGAACCAGATGTGGCGCATTCCTGCAATGCAATGCTGCCTGCACATCGCAAGCTCTGAAAAGTCTCCGTTAGCAAAATCAGCCTCTTGATCGTCTCCATCCCCTGCAGCCCTGCCTCTCCCGGTGTCCAATGAACCTGCCAAGCAAGACTCGGCTGTGAAATGTGAGGGCGTTCCCAACACCACCCGCCTCCTCCGGAAGGAAGTGTGTCCTAGGGGGAGGGGGACGGTTCCCTGGGCAGGCTCTCCCTGGGGGTGCTGACTCCACGCACTGTCCACACCCCTCACCCCACTTGCTGCTAGGTTCTGTCCGGAGGCTCTGTTGCCTTTTCCATGCATTCATTATTTTTTTCACCCCTAAGGAAAGCTCACACCTTTGCTGAGAACGACATTTATTTTTATCTGTTATTTATTCTCCTGACTCATGAAATTGCACCCTTCAGGATGCCAGTACAAAATGTTTAAAAAAAAAAAAATTAGTAAGAATGCATAAAAGTGGATGAAAGATGTTAGGCTTCTTTTATCTCCTGAAATATGAATTTAAATACTTTCACTTTATGATCCCGAGAGAAAAAATTAAATAAAAAAGTAAGCGCAAAAATATATATATATAT
>NW_011494741.1:836626-837946 GCF_000754665.1 Bison bison bison | reverse complement strand
TCTTACTTCTTCAAACTTAAGTTGAAAAAAATTAAAAAAACAAAAAACAAAAAACAAAACCCAAAGCCTTGGCCCAGAACAATAGCCGCATTGTTCTCTGAAAGGGCAATAAGAAGTCATTCGCCGAGTGGTAATTTCTCCACCTTCAGCCCAGGCCCAGACGCTGCTGCCTGTGGAGCTGCTGACCCTTTCCCCTCCGCCCCAGCCAAGACCTCAGCCTGCCATCTGAAGCCAAGGCTGGAGGGGCCTGGGTCCTCCTGCAGCCTCACCCACTGACGCTCCTGCCCTGGCCCTTACTGGTCCTTAATGAAGCTGGGGTCAGGCTGCCAGGGACGCTTGGAGGTGTCGCCCAGCAGAACAGGGAGAGCAAACCAGCGTGAAGCAGAGCCACCCTGGGGGGCATAGACGCCGGCCCAGCCCCAGGGCTCTGGCCGTGGAATCAGTGTCCTGCTCCAGAGAGAGCTGACCTGATTTCAAGTCGGTGCCCCTGCTCGCACACATTGAAAGGCCAATGCTCGCTCCCCGCTAAGACTTCCTAAATTTTGCATGAACTGAAATTGATCTGAGCAGAGCCAGCCTCACTGATTGGTGTGGGGTGGAGGTGGGGGTGTTAGGTGGAGGATGAAGGTGTCCGAGTGTGGACACAGGGCACACCACAGCAGCGGGCAGGGAGCTGGAAGGGGGCCTTCAGGGTCAGGGGCTGCTACCAGGACGTCCCCATCACAGCAGCCCTGATGAAGTCTGCACGCTCCGCAGAGCTCCACGGCCCTGGCCCCAGGGCAGAGGGTCTGAGGCCCCGGAATCAGAGGACTCGGGACTCGGGCTCCGCCCCAGCCTTGCCATTAGCCACTGAGCCTAAGCCCTGGGTTCTCCACCTGTGAAGTGGGGTATTCGTGTGCTTTCGGGGAGCCTGGGGGACGCCCTATGAACACCAGTCCCTTCCTCCTACCCCTTCTCAGCCTGCTCTCTTTCACTTGCAGAAACTTGTCGAAACAACCTGGGTGTCCCTGGGGGGCGATGGCTGGCACCAGAGCTGGGCATCTTGGGCGGTGCTCTGGCTGGCACGGCAATGTGCCAGTGACTGTGTGCCCTCTCTCCTGCTCCTGGGCGCCGATGACGGGCTCACAGAGGGCGCTTCCCGAGCACAGGCCAACCCGGGGCTGGGCCAGTCTGCACCTGGCCTGCCCCACCATGAGCCCAGGTCTTGTTTGCTGGGGCCTCGGCCACGTGTCTAGTTGGGGACAGGAATGGAGTGATGGTTCTTTCTCCCCCGCAGCTCTGGATATGGCTGGGCATGCAAAAATAAAGCAGTGGGCACTC
>NW_011494741.1:830469-836526 GCF_000754665.1 Bison bison bison | reverse complement strand
CAAAACTAAGGCAGTGGACACTCGGTGGCCCTAAGGTGTGGTTCTGATTAAAGTAGGAAACAAGGGCCAGAGAAAGAGAGGTGTCGGGGCTTCCTGGACATCAGGCCACAGGCCTGGGTGTGAGGATGGGGAGCCTGTGAAGAACCATGACAGGAAGGAGAGTGACCGGGAAGTCACAGGAGGAGCGGTGCTCATCACCTCGGACACTCACACGTTAGAGCCTCATGCCCGACATGATGGTGTTGGGGCGGGCTTGCGAGAGGGGAATAGTTCATGCAAGTGCAGCCCCACTCGTGGGATCTGTGCCCTTCTAAGAAGGGGCAGGAGAGAGGCTCTGTCTTTGCCAGCTGAGGACACGTGAGAAGGCAGCTGTCTGCAAACCAGGAACAGAGCCTCGCCAGGCACCAAAGCTGCTGGGGCCTTGATCTTGGTCTTCCTGCCTCCGGGACCGAGGGAAGTAAACACACCCAGGGCCCCTCCTGATCTATAGCGAGCAGCCCGAGCAGACTGGGAACCCGGAGGTCTTGAGCACGTTTTTAGAAGAGCAGGCCTGAGCTGGGTCTTGAAGGATGGAGAGGGTCTCCAGGGGCAGAGCCACCATTTAAAGCAGAGGCTCACAGTACCAGGGGGTGGTTTCTCTGGGGTCCCCCCCCCTGAAGCTGATAAAGGGTCCATAAGGAAGAGACGTGGGCTTTTCCTGAAGGTCCAGGGAGGGTCACAAAGGGTCAGACTCGGGGGTCAGTAGAAGCTGGATGGATTAAATAACAGAAGGGGGCATTTGAGGAAGAGAAGGTAGGACCTGAAGATCATGGGTGTGAAGAGACTGGCTCATGCAGGAGGGAGAAGGTGAGGCCCGCTGAGACCCGCAAGATGGGCTGGGAGAGGATCTGAAATCTCGAGGGCTGGCTCTCAACACCATCGGCAGACCTTCAGGATTTACTGAGGGAAGCAAAGAGGAGCTCTCTGGAATCTTTAAACGGAGGAGAGAGCTCACCTCAGGCCCTGCTTTCTCTGCGTGCCCCACGGTGCCAGGCTCACCCACGGCCACAGAGCTTGTGCCAAAATCACAGGGTTCAGTCTGGAGCCTGGAGGACAGAGAGGAGGGGGTCTGGGCCAGGTGCTTCTTGGGGGGCCAAGTCTGGGGGGGAACAAGCGTTGGGGAGGGTACCGACGCCTTCTCTCTGAGCCTCTCTAGGAAGAGAACCTCTTCTGTAGAGGGCTCGGTGCAGGGTGGCAGGAGATGGCTGTTTCCGAGCCCCAAATCCAGGATCTCCGATGACGGCCGCAGCAGCCCCTGTGCGAAGGAGGAATCATTCGGACACTATGCTATTTCCATCCCAGACTGAGGCCTATTTGAAAAGAGACAGACTGTGATAAACGATGTACAGTTGTGTGCTCATGGGCTTGATTGTTAAAACCGCGTGAATTTCCTTAAAGGTCTCCCCTTAAAGGGAGCTGTATTTCTCATGGATAAGGAGGCACGTGTTTCTTCGCATCAACCCGCTGCCTCTCTGCCCCTAACCCCCGAGCCCCTTTGCCATGCTGGAGCTGGAGTGATGAAGACGGGAGTCGCTATGGTCTTCCTCACGGCTGCCCACACTAATTGACTCGCCCCCAATGCAGAGGGGCGGGCAGGTGACACTCTAATAAGGAAACAGATACTTCCATCTTAATGGGGCTGTTGCAGCCACCTGCAGAGCCTGGGGCTGGAGTGCTTCATTAACAAGAGTAGAGCAGCCCAACTTTGAACTTGAAAATCATTACGGAACTTGGGCTTCAAATACTTCCCCTGAGACCTGAGGTTTTTCTTTGCCGTCCTTCTAATAAGGAACATTCTTCCAATGAAGTTTTTATATCTTAAAAAATCTTTAAAAGTCTCAAAACCATGTGCATTCTTCAAGCCCTCTGCTAGATGAAAAATAAACCTATTTTTCAGTTTTTGTTAATTGTGCAGTTCTGTGCCATCCGCTGAGCAGTCAACAGAGGGACAGGTGCTTAATGATCTTTACAGGAAGACTCGACACAGGTAAGGCGCCAAACTGGCAAAGGTCAGCGGCAAAAAGTTCAACCAGCCCAGGCCCAATGAACAAACCCATTTAGAGGAATTAAAAACCAAATGAAGAGTCACTGCTTTGAATGTGGTCCAAGAGGGGAGCAGAAACTTTTCCTCGGAGGTGTGATGACTGGGGTCTTCTTTTTTCTTGAATTGTGGTTGATTTGCAAGGTTATGTTAATTTCTGCTGTACATCGAAGTGATTCACATATATATTCTTTTTCACATTCTTTCCCAATATAGCTTATTATTACAGATACTGAATATAGCTCCTTGTGCTCTACAGGAGGACCTTGTTGTTAATCCATCCTGTATATAATATATAATAGGTTATATATTATATATATAAATAAAATAGTTTGCATCTGCTAATCCCAGACTTCCGCTTCACCCAGCCCCCTCCCCCCGGCAACCACAGTCTGCTCTCTATACCCGTGAGTCTGCTTCTGTGGCGTAGATGGGTTCACGTCTGTCATATTTTAAATTCCACATGTATGTGACATCATACGGTGTTTGTTTTTTTCTGACTTCACTTAGTGCGATAATCTCTAGTTGCATCCATATGGAACAGAATGTTTTCAAAGAACGTGTTAGGGAGAATTTTCTAGACTAAAATGACAAAAGCTGGACACGCCTGAGGATCGGTGTATCTGAGGACACACCCCAGTCTCCAAGATGCCCCAAAGATCTTCACGTCCACTCAGGGCCCAGGGACTGAGCTCTGCTGTATCCAGTGCACCCTGCACGGTCTGTAAGCCAATGAACACAACCAAACTATTCCAACTCAGGCACTTTCGTCTTACCTGTCTCAAGCCACAGTGGATTTGATGGATGGTTTTGAAACTGTGCAGAATTCCCTGTATGTGTCAGAAAACTTATGCTTGAAATATTGGTTATTATCTTGTTTGAAAATAATTATTCTGATAAATATTAATCTTGATGACAAAGAAGCCAAGAAGCACACGGAATATCAAGAGAAGAGAGATCATTTTGAACACGCTTTTTGTTTTGTGCCAAATCAGAAGCGCATACATGGTCACATCTTTTAATGGACACCCCCAGTTTCTGTGCCCGACTGCCTTAGCCAGACCGCTGTCCTGACATTGGGAACCTTTTGTTCCCTCATCAAATGTTTTCTCAGCACTTGGGTTATTCTGTTCTTGGAATTCTGCCTTGTGAAGGAGATACAGGCAATAAAGCATAAGGCTGGCCCTTAAAGTCATTTGTAGGACACGGGGGACAGATAAGTAACGAGACAAGTGACGTGCAGAACAGCTGGTGTGGAGAGAGCAGTGAACACGGAACGCCTTGGGCACCCAGATGGGTGCTCACAACTGCACTCGTCTGCTCGAGCTGCTGTGAAAAAACACCAGACACGTGCCGCTCACAGTTCTGGAGGCCGGAAGGTTGAGAAGCAGGTACCAGAAGCACTGGCTTCCGCTGCATCCCTTAGGGTAGCAGGCGGCCACCTTCTCACTGCATCTCACAGCTCTTTCCCTGGTACCCATGCCCAGAGAGAGAGAGGGAGAGGAGAGAGACGTTTTCTGACATCTTTTCTTATAAGGGAATTAATCCTTTGGGTTTAGGGCCAAACCCTCATGATCTCAATGAGCATTAATTACTTTGTGAAGATCTTGTCACCAAATATGGCCATATGGGGGCTTAGGGTTTCAACACGTGAATTTTGGGGACACAAACATTGTTCTGTAACAATACTCAGACAAGGAGGGGCAGAGCATATGCGGGGGTAGCAGTTGCAGAGGACATGAGGGTCTCTAGGGCCTGGGTGGTGGAAAGAGCACTGATGGTGAAGGAAACCAGGCAGTGTCATCGTGTGTGTGTGTGTGTGTGTGTGTGAGTCCTTGCCTGGGTGTGTTCGTGTGATCATGCAAGCAAGCACCCGTGTGTGGGTGCCTGTGTGCACACGTACTCGTGTGTTGGAAGAGAGCAGGGCTTGGGGACCAATCCCACATTTGGGAACTGACTTGGGAAGACTGGAGGACAGGAGTGAAGAGCCACGAACGCCAAAGAGCCTAGACCTGACCTTGAGGGTAGTGAAGCTCTCTCAAGGCAATGTGCTGAGAGAAGCTACTCAAGGGAACATGAGTGTGACGAAGAGACTGCAAGATGGAAAACGTGAGGAAGTGGGCAAGGCCGAAAGACAGGAGGACCAATCCCTTGACATCCCCACAGGAAGTTCTCAGGAGCCCCTGTGAGAGGTCGTGGGGTCAGCCGCATGAAGGAAGAGACACCACACATCCGGCGGCATGAGCAATAGTGTTGCCAGTGACCAGTCTGCAAGTTCCTCACCTCCGTGGGCTTTGGGTTCTTCAAGGGAAGGGCCAAGGCACCTTCCGTCTCTGAAACCCTTGTACCTGCTGCAAGGCAGTTACCCCACCCCCCAGTTTTACAATTTTCCCTCCTTTCTGGTGAATCACACCTGTGTGGCTAGGGGATGTCTTCAAATTCTATTTTGATGATTAATTAACAGCACTGTAGCTACGGAAATTACCCATCATGATTATCCTCTATCGTCAGCATTTGTTAGGGTTTACTATTGTGTTCACTTTTTTGTTTTTTTGGTCAGTAATCCTTTATCCACCTTTTTCCTTCCCTCCAAAATAGATATACTAGACATTTCTTTAGGGAGATAAACTATCCCAGTGTTAATTATCTAAGAATGTCTTCTACCTTCGTTGTTGAATAATGGTTTCCCAGCTGAAAACGTGAGTGCAACTCTGTAGAGACAGGATTCTATTTCCCCTTGGTTCCCATTGTTACTGCTGAAATATAAGCTGTATTTCAAGCCACCTCCTTACAGGTAATCCGGATGCTTCTACAGTCTTCTTCTTTTTCTTTGAGTTAGGGTTCTCCATGGATGCATCTTGGTATTAATTCATTTCAATTATCTGGAGCAGGATTTATTAAGCCATCAGCATATGTTAATTGTGTTAATTCTGAAAAAGTCTTTGACATTATGTTCAGTTGTGCCTTTTTCTACTTTTCTTTCTTTCTCCCTTCCTTTCTTCCTCCTTTCTTCCTTTCTTTCCTTCCTTCCTCCTTTCTGTTGTTGTTGTTCAGTCACCAAGTTATGTCCAGCTCTTTGAGGCTTCATGGACTACAGCACGCCAGGCTTCCTTGTCCTTCACTATCTGCCAGAGTTTGCTCAAACTCACGTCCTTTGAGCCTGTGATGCCATCCCACCATCTCCTCCTCTCTGTCTTCCCCTTCTCCTGCCTTCAACCTTTCCCATCACCAGTCTTTTCCAATGAGTAGGCTCCTCACACCATGTGACTGAAGAACTGGAACTTGAGCCCCAGCATCAGTCCTTCCAGTGAACACTCAAGGCTGACCTTCTTCAGAATTGACTGGTCCGATCTCGCCAACATCCAAGGGACTCCCGAGAGTCCCCTCCAGCACCACCATTCCAAAGCATGGATTCTTCAGCTCTTAGCCCTCTCTGTGGTCTCCTCTCCCATCTGTATGTGATCAATGGGAAAAAAATAGGCCCAACTATATTTTTTCCTATATATTTTTCAAAAAGTCATGTTTAAGTGTAGCTGGTTTACTCACTCTGTCCTCCATTCCACTTAAACTGTCTTTCATATTTCCCGTATCTGAATCACTCTGTGTTGAATTTCTGGTGGTTTATTGAGGCCTCTCTTGTATTCGACTGTCTTCTGCTCAGGTATTTTGAACCTTCAATATAACCCATTCTTTGAGAATTTAAATTCAATTGATGAGATGCTTCACTGTGAAAATTCTATTTGCTTTTCAAACATGCCTGATCTTTTTGATTGTCTCATTCTTTTAATACGTTTTTACTCAAAAATTTAATTTCTGATGGAGCAGCACCCCGGCCGCGGGTTGAGCGGGAGGCGCTCGGGAGTAACCCGATCGGTGGTCTCCGTCGCTGGGGGCCGGACCCCTAGCCGGGAATCGAGGCTGGAGCCGGTGTCTGGAAGGATGACCACGCTCACGCGACAGGACCTCAACTTTGGTCA
>NW_011494741.1:824469-830369 GCF_000754665.1 Bison bison bison | reverse complement strand
GTGGGCATTTTCCAGAAGCGTAAGAAGTACAATGTGCCTGTCCAGATGTCCTGTCACCCGGAGCTGAACCAGTATATCCAGGACACATTGAAGAATTAATTAAAAAAAAAAAATTTAATTTCTTTAAACAAATTATGCCTATCTGTTTAATATGGAATGTTAAGCCTTGCGTATATGTCTTCCACCCCTCCCCCTGCAAACCACGTGTTTCACTGTTGGTATGTTTTACCTGATTTTAGTTTTGTGCCTTTGAAATCCTGGGAAGTCCTGGATGGCAGTTTTGTCTTTGTGTGTGTGTGGGGGGGGTGGGTAGTACCACCAGGGTGGGTGTGTGATTTCCTCAACCATGTGCCCGGGAGTAAAAGCGGCTGAGAGCAGTGCTAACAAACGCAGCCACCTGAGACCTAGCCTCCCCTTCTCAGGGGCAGCTCCTGTTGTATCCACGGTCTCCATTGGGAGGCAGTATTTTCTTTGCTCTTCCACTCCCTCTACCAGGAGGTGGCTTTTTTTTTAAGGGTCTCGACTCCAGCCCCTCTCCTGGGGCCATCCCCATGCTTCCCTTGTGACTCAAGTCTCCAGGGTCCAGTGTCATAGAGTCCCTCTGAGGCAGTTACAGCCATCAGCACAGCGTGGATTTGTGCCATGAGGACTCCCTGAGATATTATGCAAGCTTGACTACACCCCTAAAATGCTGTTTTAACATGTAGTTCAGCATGTTTATCCTTGGGTCACAGGAGGTTTTCCAGGGTGGGAAACCCAGCACGTGCCCCGCACATGTAGACTCGGAAGCCCCTCCTGTGTATTTGAGACACGCCTCAGTCGTGGATCTCCCCGCATCTGTTTACTCTCTGCGTTGTCAGCAACCCAAGTACAGGGACTGTAGCTTTCCCTGCTCTGAGGCTCCTGCACCAAGTGTAGGACCCTCTCGGGGGAATGACTTCATACTCTGAGCATCTTCTCATCCATCACGTCCTTGCAGCTCCCAGCTACTCTACACTCCAAGCATAGCAGATGCAGTCTCACTTTATCATGTGGATAACCTGAGACTCAAAGATTTTTAAGTGACTTGCTTGTGATCACACAGCTCATAACTGGCTTGCTGACACCTTGAATTTTTTTCATGAGACCCTGCTCGCTGTCTGCAAGCTCTGCCTTCATGACGAAGCTCCGTCTGTGTCCCTGAAGTGTGGTGTATTTATTGTACCACCTGAGATGGGGACACAGTAAATTGCAGACATTAGGTTTACAGCCAGAGGGGCTGTTCATTCCTCGGTGCTTTTAGAGCTGAACTGATACTGCATTTGGCTTCAGAGGGAAAGTTCTCTGAAACTTCCTGGAAAGTTTTTGCAAGCTTTGACTGAGAAATAAAATTTGATGAGTGGTGCAGGGGATTTAAAATAGCCCATCGTATTCAGTGGCTTCAACCAGAGGATCGGCAATTGCCTCTCCCCCATTTCCTCCAGGTCTCTGCTCAGTTTTACACTTCCCGTCAGACCTTCCCTGACGGTCCATTTAAAACAGCAATCCAACCTCCACCCGGGGGCTCCCCACACTAGTTACCATGCTTTGTTTTAATCTACACGTCTCACATCATCTGTATATTTTGTCTGTCTCCCCCACAACAGCAGAGACGAGAGTGGCAAGCTTCATTTGTATGTTTCCAGCGCCAGCATCAACGCGTGTGCTGTGCTGTGCTTAGTCGCTCAGTGGTGTCTGACTCTTTGCGACCCTAAGGACTGCAGCCCACCAGCTCCTCTGTCCATGAAGAGTGCTTAATAAATAATTTAATAAAAGAATGACAGCGATACGACTTACAAGCGTGTGACTCACCCTTTCTGTTATGTGGACTGAGGCTGGTGCCCACCTTCAGAGATTAGCAAGGGAGACGTGACTGACGGGAGGGCAAGCATGCTCCGACCAGCCTCGCCCAGACTCGTGACCAAGATGGTGGCCAAACTTCACGGCAGCCACTGGCAGGTCCCAGACTTCCCCTGCTCCCCAAGGACAGAAGCCCAGGTGGTCACCGGGCGGCTTTGGGTGCTGTTCTGCTCTTTCCTTACCTTAACACCCTCACCAGCAACCTCTCAGGGAGTTTCCAGATCAGAGTCATCCTGAGTGGTGCTGGAGGCTTCCAGACTGCTGACGTGTTATCAAATCCTGAATGCATGTTTACCCGTTGTCTCCGACATTTGCTTGTGGTCTCATTCTTACTCCCAGTCACTTCTGCCCACAATTTATACCCCTCAATATCACACACAGTGCTTATATGAAGCCACCTATAAGAGCTCTAGACTGTCCACACAGCATGATGTGGTTAAAAACAGCAACATCATGTCTCATGGTCGGTCACTTGGTGCTGGAAAGACACTGACTATCTAGTTTGAGCTTCACAAGAACATGAAGGGTTCCATCCAAAGGGTGAAAAACCTGTGTGTTAAGTCGCTTTAGTGGTGTCCGACTCTTGGTGATCCCATGGACTGTAGTCTGCCAGGCTCCTCTGCCCATGGGATTTTCCAAGCAAGAAGACTGGAGTGGGTCACTATTTCCTTCTCCAGGGGATCTTTTTGACCCAGGAATTAAACTCACATCTCCTTCATTGGCAGGCAGTATTTTTGTTGTTGCTTTTTTTTTTTTTTTAAACCACTGGCATCACCTGGGAAGCCTCTAAATGTTGGAGGAGAACCCTTTCGTCTGTCAGGACCCTCTCTGATGTCCAGAGTTTCAGCCCAAAATTCCCCAAATCAAGAATGGTTACTAATGCCAGACAGGTGTTGAGGCCCCATGGGTGTGGATGGGTTTTCATAGCCCAAGGGCCCAGACTAAACAGCACACAATATGTAACACAAAGACGGCTCTCAAGTTTGTTTTTTGTTCTGGCCAACTGAACAGAATAAAAACTTTCACAAGATTTGCTTTTAAAAGTACTATGGGGATTCAAAACTGTCAAAATAATCAACCAGAATGTATCCGTATTCCTTATTTGTTCTCACCCTCCAAAATCCACATGTTCATCCTTATAGGTTTTCTCAAAACACAAGGCATTTAAAATTCCCAGCTGGAGAAGGAGCCAAGAAGTGACACGTCTAAAAATGAGCCGCACCATAAGAAAGGAGAAAATAATGGCTTTTGCAGCAACATGCATGGAGCTAGAGCTTATCTTACTGAGTGAAGTAAGTCAGAAGGAGAAGGACAAACACCGAGTGAGGTTGCCTACGTGTGGAACCTAAAGCATGGCACAAACGAGCTTTGTTTATGAAACAGAAGCAGACTCATGGGCCTAGAGAACAGATCTGTGGTTGCCAAGTGGGAAGGGAGCAGGGGCGGGTGGAGCAGGCGTTGGGGGCTAGCAGACGCAAACTATCGTGCATGGGGTGGATGAACGAGGGCCTGCTGTGCAGCCCAGGGAGCTGTATTCAACAGCCTGTGACAAACCACAGTGGGAAAGAGTATGGGAAAGGATGCATATGCATGTAGAACTGAATCACTTCGCTGTATAGAAGACGCTAACACAACACTGGAGATCACAGACTTCAGTAAAAAAATAAAAATAAACATCATAAACATGAAAGAGCTGCACGGACGCATGCACACCCATACACGCATTCTTACACGCCGGCACACACTCCACTGGGTCTGGGTTTGGGGCGTGCAGTTAAAGACAGCGGGTCAGCCAGATTAATGGACTGTGATCCAGGAAGGAGACCTTTGTTTTATGAATTTCAGCATTTATGACAAGGCTGTCAGGACGGAGGAGTTCACAGCATGCCCAGCTGGGCTCTCATTCTCAATATTTAAATACCATTCACAGGTTTATGAAACTGTCTGAAAATGTTCATCTCCCTGTTGCCTCTAAAGATTTATTCTTCCTGGAACTTTTATTTATGTAGCTGAGTCCTGGAACGGAGACTCAGAGCAGGATTGTATATTTGGGGGGAAATCTGTGAAGCAAGTAGGTGGTTTCTGCTGCTCTCAGCGCTGTGCTGAAGCATCTGGTGAGGCTGGGAACACTCCAACCAGTGGTTTTCAACAATTTCACATTGAAGATGGTGTTCATCTCTGCCTTCCTGGTAACTCAGGCTTTCAAATAAAGTGGGGTTCTGACAGGACCTGACTCCTGAGTGCTGTTTTACAAGGTGCTGTGTGTTCTTAGCTGGGGCTGTGAACCTCCAGGGTGGGCCCCCTGCCTCCGGTCTTCTGAGTGCTCCTTCCCTCTGTGTTTAGACTTTTGGTGAAATTTGACCCACGAACACTCCATGAGCTTGGTTTCATCCTGGCATTCCCGACACTTTCTAGTGCCTGGCTGCGCCGTGTGCTCAGACGTAGCTACGAAATGAATGCAGGAAGGAGTGGTGTATGTGTATAATGAAATATTACCCAGCCATAAAAGTGAATGAACACTGTCATTGGTAGCGATGTGGATGGATCTAGATACGATCACACTGAGTGAAGTAAGCCAGGCCGGGACAGATATCACACGTTATCACTTGCAGGTGGAATCTAAGAAAATTGTGCAAACGAACTTACTTACACGATAGGGATAGCCTTGCAGACGTAGAAAACAGATTTGTGGTTACGAAAGGGACAGTGGTGGGGAGGGATAAGTTACGAGTTTGGGATGAAAAGCTGTGTAGTACCGTATATAAAGTAGACAGCAAAGACCTACTGCACAGCACAGGGAGCTCTACTCAGTGTCCTATAAGAACAGCCTACAGTGGAAAAAATATGAAAAAAATGTAAAAGAATATGTGTATACATATATATTTGAATCACTTTGCTGTACAGCAGAAATTCACACAACACTGTAGATGAATTATACTTCAATTTAAAATGAGAGAAATCGCTATCGAGTTGAAATCCAGCACACGTAGAACTTGGCCGGCCAGGAAGATAACCAAGGTGTCTGTCTTGAGTCTCAACCTCCAGCTGCAGTAAACGACGTCAGGGGTGGGTTCCAAGACCCCACTGTTTCTTGAGGATGAAGGTGGTTGCTATTCCATGCCCTACAGTCCCCGAGATCCTGACTGCTTCTGCTCCTCGACATGCTGGGCAAAACCCAGTTTGGGGAACATACTTCCAGGGTCGAGGCCCTTGGAGGAACCACTGCCTCTCTGCAGTCTCTTCCATCAAGTCTCCCTGTCTTCTCAGCCCTTAGCCCTTAGGACAAAACAACCAGACTTCAAGTGTACAGAGAGTGAGCCTCTCTCTCCGGGTTTTGTGTGTGAAGAAGAAGGCACAGGAGAAAAGGTGAGAAGGTGAGGCCAGGGCAGTGTTTTCCAGTTGAGCCAGGGGTATTCGGGAAAGGTGTCCAGCCCAGGAGAGCTCACCCCAAGCTGGGGGATGGATGAGGAAGCCTAGAATGTCATCCACAAACATCACTGGAAAATGTGCACGGGTTCAGCCGTCCTTTGGTTAACAGATGGGATCGTCTAAATGCAACCAGGAAGGTTGTTCGGTATGGTTTTCTACCTAACCCTAAACACGCCATCTCTTACTTCTTGCCTTACCTCAAGTATTACAGTGTGATGCTTTATTCACTGAATGAATGTTGCTGGAAACCATTAGAGAACAACTCCCAAGCAGGATGCACGGGGGGCTGCAGAAGGCGCCTTTTCTTGGAATTCAGGAAAGACCACTTGAGCTGGCAGCGGAGACCTTCCGGAGCTGGAGGACTCTGGGACAGACACTTGTCCTGGGGATGAAGCTGAATTGATGGCGGCCCCATGGGGCTGGAGGCACTGACAAGCTGTCAAGGCTGCAAAAGAGGACACGAGGGGGTGAGAAACAGGGCAGAGTGAGAGACGGAGGGCTTGCTCTCAGCCTGGGGTGTGAAGGTGTGTTCTTTGCAAACATTTGTTCAGAAACAGCCCTGATACGGCATTTGCATTGATCTCAATTGTGTA
>NW_011494741.1:803100-824369 GCF_000754665.1 Bison bison bison | reverse complement strand
GTAGCAATGGAGAGTAACACTGTGTACGTGTGAGGGTTACGTGTCTGCGTGCCTGAGACCCCACACGCCTGTTCCCTGGCACACTCACCCAGAAGCAGAAGCTCTGGGTCGAATGATTTGTATCGTTTAGAGGCGTGTTTACATTGCACAGGATCTGTGCCGAAGGCCTGTTTGCTTTGCTGCAGCATCGGTCCCTGGGGTGCTGTGGAAACACACTCTCTCCAGAGTGGAGACACAGCAGATGGGAGGTGAGCAGAGACAGAAGAAGCAGGAAGGGCGCTCAGCAATGCCGCGTGGACGCATAGGTCCAGGGGGGCAGGTGGGCCGTTTCCACTACTGCATTTCCTCGCTGGGCCCCAGGCTGGGCCCCCTCCCACTGCTCAGGGCCCTGTTGGTCTCCCAAGGGACCCAGGAGGAAAGTGGCCTGGTCTGCCATCGGACTATTTGGGACGTGAGCTAGGATCTTGTTGGGGCTGGATTCTGGGCCAGCAAGCTGCTCCCAGCTCCTCCAGGAGTTTTCTTATCTGCAAGCCTGGCTTCTCTGGAGGTGGTGGTCAGCTCGGCAGGGCAGCCTGTGCAGATGGATAAGGGTCAGCTGTGAAGGGCATCATTAATTCACTCACTCAGTCACTCAATAGGCACTTATTTGGCACCTACCAACAGTACTGGTAGTTTGGCAGGAAGGGAGAGGCTCCTTGCTGTCGTGGGGAACTCGCGGTGAGGCCTCTGAGAGCCAGGCGCTGAGCGGGACGTGGACTCTGTGATCCGGGGAAAACGCCCTTCAAGGGTCTCAGATACCTTGTCTATCAAATCAGCAGGCAGACTCCTAAGCTGCTCCAGTTTGTCTGAAGGGGCAGGACCTGGTCATTGAGTCCTGTGAGACCACGTCTGCTGGGGAGATGGACTGTGGACCCCTGAGCCTGCACATGAAGAATTAGGGATGAAGGTACGATGTAACCTCAGAGAGGACATACTCACAGGTGGAAATATTTAGGGATGCTGCTGAGGGCCCCCCAGTCAGGATACAGAGAGAACGCAGAGGTCCCAAGCCTGCCCTTCCTGTTGGTCAAGATTTGTGTCTCTTTTCTTGTTTCTAATAGCATGGATTAAAAGTAATGGCCATAGTGAAGACTGAAGGCTGAAGAATCAATGCTTCTGAATTGTGGTGCTGGAAAAGAGTCTTGAGAGTCCCTTGGACTGCTAGGAGATCAAATAGTCAGTCCTAAAGGAAATCGACCTTGAACATTCACTGGAAGGACTGATGCCGAAGTTGAAACTCCAATGCTTTGGTCATTTGATTCAGAGACAACTCATTGGAAAAGATCTTGATGCTGGGAAAGATTGAAGGCAGGAGGAGAAGGGGACAACAGAGGATGAGATGGTTGAATGGCATCACCAACTCGATGGACACGAGTTTGAGTGAAATCCAAGAAAATGGTGAAGGACAGGGAAGCCTGGGTGCTGTAGTCCATTAGGTCATAAAGAGTCAGACATGATTGAACAAGAACAATAACAACAAAAGTAACGGAGAGAGAGAACCCCTTCCCAGCCATGCCCAGAGGAGCGGTCTCTGAGACCCTCATGTGCAACCAGCACGCTCGCCACAAACTAATCCACGGACTACACCAGAAACCACCATGGCCCTGACCAGCCGCAAGGACCCCTGAGAAAGCATGTTCGATTTTGGTCCTATTTTTTGCTTCAGAGGAGGACTTCTGCTCCTGGGGTCTGCATGTGCCCTTCAGGGGAAAGGCCAGGAGAAGCTGGCTTCTGGGCTGCTGTCTGAGGCTGGAGGGCAGGCAGAGTCCCTGCAGTGGAGCCAGGCTGCCTCATGCCTCATAGCAGAAGAGCCGTGTCCTGGGAGAGCACAGCTCCCGGGGCCCCTGCTCCATCAGCGTTTCTGGAAGGCAGAGGGAGATGAATGGCTGAGACGGTGGCATCGAGGACAAATTGCAGTGTGACTTCTCTAAGCATGGCATGCCAGCTCCTGAACCCCTAAGACGGAGAGCATCAGCAACAATAGGTGGGCTGAAAGATAGTTAAGCCATACGAGCATGGCTAGCCCTCTGATGAGGGGCTGCCTCCCCTTGGAACCAGCTCCAGAAAGCCTGGCAGCAGACGCTGGACCCGCACTTGCGGGGGGCCGTGGCACCTTGAGTCCTGGGGGCAGGAGGTGGGGGGCCCTGCGGACTGTCTCCCCCTACTCTCCCGCCTCTTCCTGCCCTCCCTGGTAGCCCAGTCCCCTCACGCCGGAGGAAATCGCTGCACACTCGCGACAAAGCCCTCTGAGTGCTGCTCTTGTTCAGTTGCTAAGTCGTGTCTGACTCTTTCTACCCCATGAACTGCAGCGTGCCAGCTCCTCTGTCCTTTGTTATCTCCTGGAGTTTGCTCAGGTCCTTTGAGTCGGGGATGCCATCTAATCATCTCATTCTCTGTCACTCCCTTACCCTTTTGCCTTCAGTCTTTCCCAGAATCACAGTCTTCTCCAGTGAGCTGGCTCTCTGCATCAGGTGGGCAATGTATTGAAGCTTTAGCTTCAGCATCAGTCCTTTCAGTGAGTATTCTGGGTTGATTTCCTTTAGGCCTGACTGGTTTGATCTCTTTGCTGTCTGAGGGATTCTCAAGAATCTTCTCCTGCACTTCTCCCATAATGAGTTCTGTGGGGCCCCCCAAACCACAGAAAGAAAGTAGAAAAAACCTTAGAGAAACCAGGCAAAATGATGAAAGCACAAATACACATTTCCAGGAACTGCTGGCAAAATCATCCATCTAGAGATGGGAACAACTGAAGCTGGAACTCAGAAAAGCTGACGAGATTGACGAAGAGGAACCAAGGAAATCACAGGTGGTGCCATGACCTCAGAGGAATGAGCAGGTTCACAGAAAACATGCTCTCACTGAAGCTGAAAGGTGAGCCGGAAGAGCTGGGGAGCGCGGAGGAACCCGAGTGCGCAGATAACGACCCCTCAGGACCAGCCCTCTGAACTCCAAATCTGTAAGCCCACTGGATGTGTTCTTTTTTTATGCTGAATTTTATTGAAATAAAGTTGGTATACAGTGTTGCTAGTTTCTGCTGTACAGCAATGACTCAGTTATACACACATATATATATATATACACGTATGTATGAATTTGTGTGCATGCTTAGTCATTCAGTCGTGTCAGACTCTTTGCAAACCTTTGGATTGTAGCCCACCAGGCTTCTCTGTCCATGGGATTTTTTCAGGCATGAACACTGGACTGGGTTGCCATTTCTTCCTCCAAGGGATCTTCCAGACCCAGGGATGGAACTGGGTCTCCTGTGTCTCCTCCTGCATTGCAGGTGGATTCTTTACCCTCTGCGCCACTGGGGAAGTCCCCCCCAACACACACATCCTTTTTCGTATTCTCTCCCACTATGGTTTGTCACAGGATACTGAATACAGTTCCCTGTTATGTTAAGTAGGTAGGACCTTTTCATTCATCCATTTATTAATAATAGTTTGCCAGAGAGGAGACCCAAATAAACACAATAAGACATGAAAAAAAAAAAAACCACGAATGATACCACAGAAACAAAAACATAAGAGGGTACTATGAACAACTATGTTTCAGTAAATTCGACGACCTAGAAGAAACTGTCAACTTTCTGGAGGCATACAGCCCACTAAAACTGAACACCAAGAAGAAATGGGTAACTTGAACAGGCCAATCACTAGAAATGAGGTAGAATCTGTAATTTAAAAAATGCAAAAACAAACCTTCCTACAAACAAAAGTTCGGGACCAGAGGGTTTCACTGGGGAATTCTACCAAACACAAGTGGCCCTTTCCCTTGAGATGTTGCAAAGAGACATGGAGCTTGTCCAGGAGTGCTTCTCTAGTGCCCACGGCCCTGATCCTTGCCCCAACCTGTGGCCCCATATTGGCTTAGGAGCATCACCATCGTCTGCCCCACCCCCAACCTTAAAGCTCCAGGCACTTCTGTCCCTTACCCCTCACATCACATCCTATCTTCTCCTTTCTAAGAGTGTCTGGACTCCGGCCCCGTCATCCTTGGCCCCTGTGGTCTCTTTCCTGGGATGGCTGTGACACTTGATCAATACCCAAGGATGCTCGCTTCCCCCATAAGGCAGAGGTCTTGTGCTCTGACATCACACATGGTGTGAGCTGCTCTGGGCAGGGGCAGGGAAGGACCTTTCCTCTCTCCCTAGGAGTGGGCTTAGCACAGCTGCAGGTTGGAGACAGACTACACAGCCTGAGGAAGTTTCAGTGGGGGGAGGAATAACCCTGACCTTTGCAGTTTGTGGCTGAAGTAACACACCTGCCGGGGCCTGTTTGCCTGGAGTCACAGCCGCGCTGGCCTCTCACCCTCCCCGAAGCCACCCCGGCTGCTGCTCAGTGATGAGACTTAGTCTATGTACCTTTCACCAAACGACCAGCTCTCCTCCCAAACGCCATCCAGTCTCCCAAATCCAGCTCACACTTTGGTAATTAATCTGTCTGCTGCTCTTCTCACCATGAATTTTAAACCCTTCTAAACCCTTTGGGAACTCCAATCACAAAGAAAGGCAATGCCAAAGAATACTCAAACTACTGCAAAAATTCACTCATTTCACACGCTAGCAAAGTAATGCTCAAAATTCTCCAAGCCAGGCTTCAACAGTACATGAACCATGAACTTCCAGATGTTCAAGCTGGATTTAGATAAGACAGAGGAAACAGAGATCAAATTGCCAACATCCACTGGATCATCAAAAAAGTGAGAGACTTCCAGAAAAACATCTACTTCTGCTTTATTGGCTATGCCTAAAATCACTGCAGACGGTGACTGTAGCCATGAACTTAAAAGACGCTTACTCCTTGAAAGGAAAGTTGTGACCAACCTAAATCGCATATTGAAAAGCAGAGACATTACTTTGCCAACAAAGATCCATCTAGTCAAGGCTATGATTTTTCCAGTGGTCATGTATGGATGTGAGAGTTGGACTGTGAAGAAAGCTCAGTGCCGAAGAATTGATGCTTTTGAACCATGGTGTTGGAGAAGACTCTTGAGAGTCCCTTGGACTGCAAGGAAATCCAACCAGTCTATTCTGAAGGACATCAGCCCTGGGATTTCTTTGGAAGGAATGATGCTGGGGCTGAAACTCCAGTACTTTGGCCACCTCATGCGAAGAGTTGACTCATTGGAAAAGACTCTGATGCTGGGAGGGATTGGGGGCAGGAGGAGAAGGGGACGATAGATGTTGAGATGGTTAGATGGAATCACCGACTCAATGAGCATGAGTTTGAGTAAACACTGGGAGTTGGTGATGGACAGAGAGGCCTGGTGTGCTGCGATTCATGGGGTCTCAAAGAGTCGGACACGACTGAGCAACTGAACTTAACTGAAGCCTTTAACTGTGTGGATAACAACAAACTGTGGAAAATTATTAAAGTTATGGGAATACCATACCATCTGATCTGCCTCTTGAGAAACCTGTATGCAGGTCAGGAGGCAACAGTTAGAACTGGACATGGAACAACAGATTGGTTCCAAATCAGGAAAGGAATACATCAAGCCTGTATATTGTCAGCCTGCTTATTTAACTTATATGCAGAATACATCATGTGAAACCCTGGGCTGGACGAAGCACAAGCTGGAATCAAGATTGTTGGGAGAAATATCAATAACCTCAGATATGCAGATGACACCACCCTTATGGCAGAAAGTGAAGAAGAACTAAAGAGCATCTTGATGAAAGTGAAAGAGGAGAGTGAAAAAGTTGGCTTAAAACTCAGCATTCAGAAAACTAAGATCATGGCATCTGGTCCCATCACTTCATGGCAAACAGATGGGGAAAGAATGGAAACAGTGACAGACTTTATTTTTGGGGGCTCCAAAATCACTGCAGATGGTGACTGCAGCCATGAAATTAAAAGATGCTTACTGCTTGGACCTAACAGAAGCAGAAGATATTAAGAAGAGATGGCAAGAATACACAGAAGAACTGTACAAAAAAGATCTTCACGACCCAGATGATCACGATGGTGTGATCACTGACCTAGAGCCAGACATCCTGGAATGTGAAGTCAAGTGGGCCTTAGAAAGCATCACTATGAACAAAGCTAGTGGAGGTGATGGAATTCCAGTTGAGCTCTTCCAAATCCTGAAAGATGATGCTGTGAAAGTGCTGCACTCAATATGCCAGCAAATTTGGAAAACTCAGCAGTGGCCACAGGACTGGAAAAGGTCAGTTTTCATTCCAGTCCCAAAGAAAGGCAATGCCAAAGAATGCTCAAACTACTGCACAATTGCACTCATCTCATACACTAGTACAGTAATGTTTAAAATTCTCCAAGCCAGGCTTCAGCAATATGTGATCCGTCAACTTCCTAATGTTCAAGCTGGTTTTCGAAAAGGCAGAGGAACCAGAGATCAAATTGCCAACATCCGCTGGATCATGGAAAAAGCAAGAAAGTTCCAGAAAAACATCTATTTCTGCTTTATTGACTATGCCAAAGCCTTTGACTGTGTGGATCACAATAAACTGTGGAAAATTCTGAAAGAGATGGCAATACCAGACCACCTGACATGAAATTAAAAGATGCTTACTCCTTGGAAGGAAAGTTATGACCAACCTAGATAGCATATTCAAAAGCAGAGACATTACTTTGCCAACAGAGGTTCATCTAGTCAAGGTTATGATTTTTCCTGTGGTCATGTATGGATGTGAGAGTTGGACTGTGAAGAAGGCTGAGTGCCGAAGAATTGATGCTTTTGAACTGTGGTATTGGAGAAGACTCTTAAGAGTTCCTTGGACTGCAAGGAGATCCAACCAGTCCGTTCTAAAGGAGATCAGCCCTGGGATTTCTTTGGAAGGAATGATGCTAAAGCTGAAACTCCAGTACTTTGGCCACCTCATGTGAAGAGTTGACTCATTGGAAAAGACTCTGATGCTGGGAGGGATTGGGGGCAGGAGGAGAAGGGGACGACAGAGGATGAGATGGCTGGATGGTATCACTGACTCGATGGACGTGAATCTGAGTGAACTCCGGGAGTCGGTGATGGACAGGCAGGCCTGGCATGCTGTGATTCATGGGGTCGCAAAGAGTCGGACAGGACTGAGTGACTGATATGATCTGATCTGATCTACTGCTTGGAAGGAAAGTTATGCCCAACCTAGATAGCATATTAAAAAGCAGAGACATTACTTTGCCAACAAAGGTCTGTCTAGTTAAAGCTATGGTTTTTCCAGTAGTCATGTATGGATGTGAGAGTTGGACCATAAAGAAAGCTGAGTGCCAAAGAATTGATGCTTTTGAACTGTGGTGTTGGAGAAGACTCTTGAGAGTCCCTTGGACTGCAAAGAGATCCAACCAGTCCATCCTTAAGAAGATCAGTCCTGAATATTCATTGGAAGGACTGATGCTGAAGCTGAAAATCCAATACTTTGGCCACCTGATGGGAAGAACTGACACCTTGGAAAAGATCCTGATGCTGGTAAAGGTTGAGGGCAGGAAGAGAAAGTGGTGACAGAGGATGAGATGGTTCGATGGCATCACTGACTCAATGGACATGAGTTTGAGTGAACTCTGGGAGTTGGTGATGGACAGGGAAGCCTGGCGTGCTGCAGTCTATGGGGTCGCAAAGAGTTGGGCATGACTGAGCGACTGAACTGAACTGATGTAACCTAATTTTATTGCTGTTGTTTTGTCTCCCAGTCACGTCCACTCTTTGCAACCCCATGGACTGCAACGTGCCAGGCTTCCCTGTCCTTCACGGTCTCCCGGAGTTTGCTCAGATCCATGGTCAATGAGTAGATGTTGCCCCCCAACCATTTCATCCTCTGCTTCCCCCTTCTCCTCCTGCCTTCAATCTTTCTAAGCATCAGGGTCTTATCCAATGAGTTGGCTCTTCGCATCAGGTGGCCAAAGTATTAGAGCTTCAGCATTACCATCAGTCCTGATGAGTATTCAGGGTCGTCTTCCTGTAACTTCATTGTAGAGCATGAACTCAGAGGTGTCATTTAAACGTATGCACCATCTGGGGGAGAACAGCCAGGGTTTCATTCTGGCTCAGCCCAAGCCCTCTGAGGCATCCGCCAAGGGGCAGTGAACTGCAGGGTGACCAGGAACCCACCAGGGGTGGGGGAGTTGGCCAGCGCTCAGATCCTGGATTCTCCATGGACACGCCGGGTGGACTTAGATAAGCTGCAGAGGGGTCTGAGCCTCTGTAGCCTCCATAGCAGCTCCCGAGAAGGCGGGCGGGAGATCAGGGAGATGGCGCCTGCCACACTCGCAGCCCTGTGCCTGGCACGCAGTGCGCCTGCTTAACAAATGCTCGATGCGGTTCCTCACCATGGTTGGGCAGCTCTGATAATTTTTCCTCTTTCTGCAGCTACATCTGCTCCCCTGCAGCTTCCTTCCATCTGTCTTGTTCCAGTCCCCACGGCCGCTCAGGAGGCCTGCTTTCCCCCTCACATGACAGCCCGTCAGCGATGCCGTGAGACTGGCTTCGTCTTCCTCCAGATCTTCGCCAGCCTCCCTGCAGGGACCTGATCCCCCGTCAGCCGCATCCCTGCTTGGGTCTCTGTCGAATGCCTGGTGCTGTTACGTGGCTGCCAACGAGGCTGGACCCCTCTTATCACCGTCCAGGCTGACTCGGAGTCAGCACTCTGCTTCCAGCATCTCTGGAAGACGTCATTTCCCCTGAGAAATGTCTTTGCACCCCTAAAAGGTAATCCTATTGTTTTTTTCTAATTTGTTGTGAGCCTCAGAGTTCCTAGTGAGCTGCAGAATACCAAAACCTTTTTTTGAGGGGAATAACACTTTTTAGTCAATAAATCAGAAATAGATCCTTTCAGTGAGATGCCAGTGCTGGGCTGTGGGAGAGAGAGGCTTGGGCACAAATTTCTCCTGAGGGCTGTCTCTCCCATCACCAGACGCTGAAGACAGCATCCTTGTCAGACACATACCGAAGGCTTTGGGGGAGGATGGCGGTGGCTTCAGTTTACTGGACATGGACCCAAGACGTGCCAAGGTGTCCCCAAGTTTTCCAGTGTTAGAGTCACTATAGCAGCTGCTTTCCATGTGCTGAGCCCTCTAGGGATGGTTCCACCACCTCGTGTGTGGCCCCGGGGTCATCAGGGGCTCTGACAGCCACACACAGAGTCGCTCAGTCTGCACAGCACAAGGGCTTCTGCTCCATCAGATGGTCGGTGCTGGGCGAGCTCTCCCAGCCTCCATCGTGGTCCCACTCCTGCCTCCTCTCTGCTGCACCCACAGCCCCTCCTTGCTTTCCCAGCTCCTGGGGCTCCCTCCCCCCCACCTCCTGCTTCCATTGAGCAGACTATCCCCAGGGAGGACTTTACTGTCCAGGAGGGTCTGAGGATGAGATCCACACAAACACACATCTCTCCTCTTGGCTTGGGGTAGCGTCACCCTCGTGCAAACCTCAACACACACGTGGTCTCGTGTGAAGCCGTTCCCACCAAGCACGGGGGACTTGCCCACGTGTGAGGTCTGCCCCATGGCCCTATGAGACACAGACGGTTCTTTTCAGATGAGAATTCTGAGACTTGGGGAATTTGAAGACTTGCCTAAGGTCACACATCGAGTCTGTGGCATGATTCAAAAGCAGCTCTGCTGGTCTCGATTCTCACAGGATCTGTCCACACTGATTCTAGGCACTAGGGCTCATCTGTATTCAGAGACAACCAACCTCTTCCTCCCCCACTGTAGATGTCATAAAAACAGGTCTGCAGGTGTTAGGGTGTAATTTCCTAATCACAGACAACAGTGGACAGAGAATTCTAACCTGGAGGCTCTGGCTCACAGATCAGATCAGATCCCTTTCAGCAAACCACCATCACTATGAGTTGGAAGCAGAGGTCCCCTTATCAGCCCACGAACACACACACTTCTGAGCAAGTCCTGGCCATCAGGTACTATGTGGGGCAGAGCTGGGAAAGGGACCCCTGTCTTGGGCAGGCACTGTGTCTCCATGGGGGTAATGACAGGGGGAGAGTTAGAGAGAGAAACTGACGTCGTGGGTGGCGACTGCTTGCTAAGTCCCTGAGTGGTCTGGATTTTTTTTTTCTTCTTTTTCTCAGCACACACACACAGCACTCTCTTCCAAATACCGTGATAAACACTTAACAAACTAGCGTATGATCCCTTTGGGTGGTGAGAGGGCTCTCCTTATGCCTTTGCAGATGAGCTGAGCTACTGGAAGGTTCTAGTCCACGGGGAGCGTCAGACACGCAGGCAGTGGTCCCGTTCTCCTCCCCAGAAGCCTGTGCAGCGGTGCTGCCTTGAGGCTTCCTGCTAAGCTCACGCATCAGGACCATGCATCATGGTGACAATCGACCACGCGTCACCTCGAACCTGCTTCCTCCTGAGCCCAAGCCTTGGAGCTCCCAGTCCTGGCCATGTTCCACCAGCTTCAGCACTTCGCATGTGGACGGAGACAGCCAACCACAGACACAGAGAAGCGGCCTTCATCCCCGCTCAGGAAACGCTCATCATCCGTGCAGCCCTCAGGGTCCTGGGGACAGACTGGAAGTCAGCCAAGCAGAAAGGGCAGGGGCGGCCTTGCAGACACCAGCGTGAGAGATCGAGGAAGAGGGCCCAAAACAGCCCAGCTGAGGCAGGAGGGTGTGGGGGTCCACTCCCTGCCTGCAGCCCCTCCTCCCCCCAGTCTGTGGTGAGTGGGGGGTGCGGAGCGGGGAGCCGGCTCCCAGCTGTCAACACGAGGGCTTTGACAAGACCAGTTCTGACAGCCCCAGAGCGCCGCAAACATCCGGCTCCATGCCTATTTATAGCTCCGCACCTCCCGTCACCCAGAAACAGGGGAGACCAAGCAGAGCCATTCGGCAAGTGGTTTGGGCAGCCTGGGTGTGGGGGACGCATCCTTCCAGGGGAGGAACCACCTGCATGGGCACCGGGGCCACGAGGTCTCTCCCTGGATGGGAAGCCAGCTGGTGCCCCCACCCTGGAGCCCAGATGGCCCCAGGCCCCTGGGACCAGGTGCAGGAGCCAGCGCTGAGCTCATCCAGGCAGGTGCCCGGCTCATCCCTGGGTATCATGGTGGAGGGGGCGGGTACTGACAATGTCTAGAAGCTTGGGTCCCACCCCCAGAGCTTCTGCATCTGTGGATCTGCACTGTGGCCTGAGCATCAGGGTATTTTAAACTTCCTACACGACTCGGCTAATCAGAACATCAGGGGACCTTGAGACAGAACATGTGGTTTGGGGCAGACTATTTCTACCTTTGAGCCTCAGTTTTCCTCTCTGCACAGGAAACAGCTCAGACTACGTAATTCATGATTTACTTGTTTGCCTTAGAGCTTCTCCATGTTTTAAAAGCCCCCGCCCTGCAGTGTGAGGCCCCTTGCAACTCTTGCACTCGAGGCTAGGGAAGCAAACAGCCAGCATGGAAGTGGGCCTGGGAGAGCTCAGCTTTCTGGTTCCCGGGCCAGTGGTATCCCCTCCCTCACCCCGCAGGCCAGGGACCGCCTGGCTGCCAGTCACAGGGTGGCCCGATCCGTCCTGGGAAGCGGTGACGTCGTTACAGGCTCGTGCGGAGATGTGTTGATGCAGTAAGTCAGTCTGAAGGATCTCCCCGAGCGATCTCAGGTGGAGTGTTTTGTCTGAATTGCCACGTGCTGCCGAGTGGGGGATCCACTGCTTCGCTCCCCAGAGCCCAAGCCGCTCTTGGAGTCTATTATCCATCATCGTTTCTACCCTGAGTGAGGCCGTGCTGCCTCAAGAGAAGAAAGGAGCCTCACGGAGAAGTGAAGAGACCCCTCTCATGTGATGAGCTTCCAGAGAGATAAAAGGGGCCGAAACACCAGGAGGACCAGGAGGGGGGAAGCAGCCGTCCCCACGTGTCCTCCATCACAGCCTCACGAGCATCCCTCTGCCTCCAGCATCTTCCCTTCCAGCCTGTTTGCTCAGTCCCCAGAGGCATTTCTGGAAGATTAACACACCATGGCCTTCATCCCCTCCTCCAAATGCCTCGTGGCTTCCCTCAAGACCCTCAGCAGGACCCCTGAAACCTACGTCTCTGCCCCTCATCTGTGGTCCATCAGATCTTCGCCTCCCTTGGAGGTCCCCAGGCTCCCCAGGCTGCATGGGTGCAGAAGTCCCTGGAAAGCCTTCAGCTCTCACTGTGGGCCAGGGCTTCTCGAGGCTGGTCCCCATATCAGGACCTCTGGGAATCAAAAACCCATGCCCACTGGGTCCCCTGATCCCATCCGAGGATCTGCCTCCGCTGGCCCTGGGCATGGCCCCGGCGTCAGAATTCTCAGTACTGGAGGTCCTTCCCCTGCTTTGGCTGGTGGCCCTGCTAGTCTTCTGGTCCAGGTCAAGCCCCAGGGACTTGTGTTTCCTTCTTCTCCTCCCTCCTTCCTTCCCCTGTTCCCTCTCCCCTTAGTGAGGGGATGATTCCTTATGTCTCCAGCTCCAGGAAAACAGCAGTGTGTTTCTGCAGTTCTGGTCCCCACTGGCCCACTGCGAGCTTGTCCCCCAGGTGAGGACCCGAGCAGTGTCAGGCCTGACAAGCCACCCGCCTCGTAGATCTGGAGACGCGTTCTCTCTCTCTAGAATGTTGCTCAGTCCTTCAGTCACGTCTGACTCTCTGTGATCCCATGGACTGTGGCACACCAGGCTTCTCTGTGCTCCACCATCTCCTCGAGTTTGCTCAAACTCAAGTCCGATGAGTTGGAGATGCTGTCCTTACCACCTCATCCTCTATCAACTGCTTCTCCTCCTGCCTTTAATCTTTCTCAGCATCAGAGGTTTTTTCCAATGAGTCAGCTCTTCATATCAGGTGGCCAAAGTATTGGGGCTTCAGCTTCAGTGCCAGTCCTTTCAATGAATATTCAGAGTTTATTTCCTTTAGGGTTGACTGGTTTGATCTTGCAGTCCAAGGGACTCTCAAGAGTCTTCTCCAGCACCACAATTTGAAAGCATCAATTCTTCAGCACTCAGCCTTCTTTATGGTCGAGCTCTCACATCCATACATGACTACTGGAAAAACTGTGGCTTTGACTCTACGGACTTTTGCTGGCAAAGTGATATCTCTGCTTTTTAATACGCTGCCTAGGTTTGTCATAGCTTTCCTTCCAAGGAGCAAGTGTCTTTAGAATGGGAGCCCCCAGATCCACATCATGTGTCTCTGAGGATGATCTTGCTCAGACAGAGCTCCCCTTTGATATTTTGCAGCATCATCCCTGAAACACAAGTTTAGTTCTGCTGCTCCGCCAGTAGGCACTAAGAGAAGGGAGGAAGGGGCAAAGCAACATGACCTACGCATCATACGGCTTAAGCATGCTTTCCTCCCAAATATCACAGACTTCTGCCATCCTTGTTTCTTCACCAGGTTATGTGACCACAGTTGACAAGTATAACTTTCTTCCTCCATTACCCTTGAAGGAGGCAGCTTTCCACAACTTCAGGAAATGCCTGGATTGTGGCGGAGGTGGGTAGTGAGGATGCTGAGCTTACAACAGAATCCAGCTATGGAGTAATGGAGCCCGGGGGTGAGGCGCAGGGTTCAGGGAAGAAAGGCAGGTTTGGTTGGGACAAGCCTTCAAAGCAGGGAGAAGAGTCAGCCAGACTTCAGCAGACCCATCTCTGCCAACATGGAGCACCAGGTTTGGGCTGGAGAACAGGATGCCATACTGACAAGTTCCCAAAGGCTGGTGAGGAAGCAGCTGAAGGTTGATTCAGTTACTGGAGTGTCTGTCCCAGTTCTGGACTCAGAAACGTATATGAACTCTCCTCCCTGACTTTGAAGATTTCCGGGAGGGACAGCACACACCTCCCACACAGGGTGCCTGGCAGTCGAAGCCCCACCTCATCTCCCCACTTTCAAGTTCTTGCTTCCCCATCACGTTTTTTTCATTTTACACAAGTAAACATCCTTTAATTTAAACTCCTGGGCATTTAACATTATTTATAACTCCATGAATTAAAAGCCTCATGGAACTCCGGTTCCATCTCATAACTGGTGATTCCCGGACTACTCCCTAATTATTTGGGAGATGTTGTGCAGCATCACTAATTATAAGGTTGAATTAAAACGAAGAGATCGGAGTTGCCATTTCAAAGAGAGTAGAACAGACAGGCACATTTGGACTTCAGAGTTTCCTCTTAAGAGGAGAACTATCCAGGAAGCTTCCGAAACTAAACTAAATTTCCACCAAACCAGCAAGAGCTCCTGTGTTGGAATTCTGCCATTCGGCCCTTGTAACCTGATCAAGCATCATCTCTGTTATTTAGGCTACAACAGCCCCCACACAGAAACCCCTTCCTTCACCTGTGAGGCCTCCTTCTCCCTGGAATTTGAGGAATACAGATGCTCACAAGCTCTTCTATGGGTATGAACCACACTGAAGTGAAAGCGAAAGTTTTAGTAGCTCAGTCCTGTCCAATTCTTTGTGACTCCGTAGACTGTAGCCCACCAGGCTTTTCTATTCATGGAATTCTCTGGGCAAGAGTACTGGAGTTGTTTGCCATTCCCTTCTCCAGGGGATCTTCCCAACCCAGGGATCAAACCTGTGTCTTCTGCGTTGCAGGCAGACTCTCTACCACTGCACCACCACGGAAGCCCATAAGAACCACAAAAATGCTGCAAAAATTTTAGCAGCAACTAAAATCCCCCCCAACGCCCACCCCTGCTAGAATCTTCTGATGGGTAGGGCATTGAGTGGGGGCCAGACAAACTTCCTAGGCAAACCTGATGCACCCCACAAGCATAGGCCCTTTTAAGGAACACTGACTCAGATCATCCCCTCCTATGTGTCATGTTGGCCATGGTCACAGACATTGTGCTGCGGGCTTTGCTCTGTGTCCACCTCGGGCTGGAAAGAGGCAGAAAGAGTGAAGATGAACGTTTGGAGACAGAAAGGCCTGGCTGCGGTGCCCTGCTTGCTCTCCCATCAGGACCACGTGGTCTCAGCTCAGGCTCTGTGCCCCATTTGCGGGCAGATGTCTGTCTCCCTGCCAGAGCTATTTGTGTCCCTGCAATGCACCCACAGATGGTATAGAAGCCCTCAGAGGGCTGCCCTTGGCCCCACACGAACCCTCCTGCAGGCTCCCTCCACTCGCCCTGCTTGTCAGAGCTGCTGCTGCTCTGCCTGCCATCCTGACCCCTGACTGAAATCTCCGCTCCTTGACCGGCTGCTGGTTCAGCACCCTGGAGAGCTGCCCCGGGTGTTAGGACTTGGCTGGGCTCTGGCCCCAGCATGGCTTCGCACAGGACCTGGGTGGTAACCTCCGGCTTGGTCCACAGCAAGTGAGAGGCTCCCTTTCAGAAGCTGGCACTGCAGCCGCCAGGCCTGAGGACGCCCCCTCCCTGCGTGGAGGGCTCCTCAGAGCCTTCACCTCCTTCCTCTGCTTAAAGATTGGCAGGATAATCATAAAACTTTAAAAATACATAAAAGAAAATCATGGGGCTTCCCTGGTGGCTCAGACAGCAGGAGACCTGGGTTCAATCTCTGGGTCTGGAAGATCCCTGGAGAAGGAAATGGCATCCCACTCCAGTATTCTTGCCTGGAGAATCCCCATGGACAGAGGAGCCTGGTGGGTTACAGTCCATGGGGTCGCAAAGAGTCGGACACAACTGAGCAAACTTCACTTCAAAAGAAAATCTTGGGGACCTTGCATTCGGCAGAAACTTGACACTGAGAGCCCAGGTCATAAAAGGAAAAATGATAACTTGGACCATATCCAGCTTAAAAACTTTTGTTCTGGAGAAAAGGGCAAACCTGTTGTGAGAATGGGAAGGTAAAGTGAAGCCCGAGGGGAAAGTATCTGCAAACCACACACCCAAAAGAAGGTGAGCATCTAAAAGGTGTCTAGCAGGAAGCAATCCTTCTGAGCCCTGGTGCCAGAGCCTGGCGAGTGTTCAACTCCCGACACACCACTTCAGCAAGTGAGGGGTTCTGATCCACTGTCCCCTTGCCCAGGGGTGGCGTGGGGCTCATTCCCTTTTGAGTCTGCTGACAACATCCCACTGACACCAGATACCTCCTCTCGTTATCTCATCACCATGGACACCAAGTGTGCTTCCTTGGTGGCTCAGCTGGTAAAGAATCTGCCTGCAATTCGGGAGACCTGGGTTTGATCCCTGGGTTGGGAAGACCCCCTGGAAAAGGGAAAGGCTACCCACTCCAGTATCCTGGCCTGGAGAATTCCATGGACTGAATAGTCCATGGGGTCACAAAGAGTCAGACACGGCTGAGTGACTTTCACTTCACATGGACACCAAGTGGGCATTATTGCCATGACAGAGGGCGCTGAGGGCTGGCACACACCACTGTCAGGACTGGACCCTGCTGGCACCCAGCGTGGGGAGGAGAGGACTCCCAAGCCCCCACACACACTCACAACTTCTCGGTGAGGTGGGGAGTCAGAGCACCAGCTGGCTCCACTGGGTGGTTTGGGGATGGATGGGGTGAAAGATAAGCTCTCCTCTCCTTCAGCACCACAGAAATGGCAGTGTGTGTGTGTGTGTGTCTGTCTGTTATATCTTCCCAATTATTTAACATTTCTGTTGCTATTTATTCATTCCTGATTTTCCAAGTTTCCTTTTTGTATCATTCCCCTTCTGTCTGAAGAAATTCCTCTGTAGTTCTTTTAAAGCAGGTTCTGCTGGAAATGAATTTTCAGTTTTCCTTTATCTGAGAATGGTTTTATATGACCTTATTCTTGAAGGATATTTTCGGTGTATTTAAAAGTTTGGATTGACAGCACTTTAAAATACTCTCAGCACTTTAAAAGTGTTTTCATTTCCTTCTGGCTTCCATAATTTATAATGAGAAATCTGCAGTGAGAAAAACTGCTGTTACCCTCTAAGTAATAGATGAATTTTCTTTAGATGCTATCAATATTTGTTCTTGTCTTAACATTTCAATAGTTTCATTATGATGTGTTTGGTTGCAGGTTTCATTTTTGAATCTTTTTCACATTGTATAATTTTATTATCTCTTTTCTCAATCATCTGCAATCTGCAACTGAGATCTGCTGTTTTTCAGTCGCTAAGTCATGTCTAACACTTCTCATTCTTCTTTATATCTCCTAAATCTTTGCTGAAATTGTCTATCTTTGTTTCTCTTTGCTTTTGTTTCATGAACGTTTGCCCTTATTTGTTGGAGCATATTTGTAACAGCTGCTCTATCTCTCTGTTTGATATTTCCAACATCTTCTTTGTGTTAGAGTCATCGTCTGCTATTTATTCTCAGGTAGCTTTGGATTTTATCCTGGTTGTTGTACATATTTTATTATGTGCTACTAGTTACCTTATTATGATACTTTGGGCCATATTTAAATCCTGTAAGGAAAGTTATTTTGTTTTAGTGAGCAGTTGGCCCAGCTGAAGTTCAAGCTTCCAATCCCAACAAGCTTTTGGTGGGTTATGCCTGGAGCATCAATATAGTTTTCAAAACATTTGCAGAGAGTTTTAATCGGCCCTGTGTGTGTGATGCCAGTGGCCAGTCCGGCCTGTGGAGGGTAGTCCATTCTGTAGTTCAGTTCTCAGCATTTGTGTGTATGTCTATAATCAGATACATGATCACACACGCTGCCAATGAGCCAGGAGTTCACACACAGATTACTTCCCCCAGCTCCTCCTCCCTCATAATCTCCTTGGTGTTTCCAATCCCTGTCTCGTTCTTCTAGCCAGTCACCCCACTCTGCCACACATTTCTGCAACTCTGCCCCCATACTGAGGCAAACAGGAGAACACAGAAGAGGAGAAAATGAGTTTCCCCCTGGCCTGGAGACCACAGCGTCTTTGGCAGGAGGGGAAGTTCCCTTTCCTCTGCGGTGCGAGCTCCCACCGCTGCTCTGCTGACCCTGCGGGATTGCTGGGGGCTGGGACCTGAGAGAAAAAATCTAGGCAAGCAGTTTTCACTACCCTCTCTGAGCCTAAGCTACTACCTGGCTTCTTTCTCAAGCTAAGGCGGCAGAGGTTCCTGGGGCTCTCCATCTGCATGCAAGGCTCAGGGTTATGGGCTTACCAAGTCCAGGCAGCAGGAAGCCAGAGCGAGGCAGAGGGCTCACTCCCTGAAGGTGCAACTTGAATTCTACGCTTTTTCTCCTCAGTCTCCCCACTGCTCTTTACTGTCCTGAGTCCTCCGATGGCTGCGCCAGGCATCTGTCCAGGAGCTCTAGCACCTTCGGTGAAAGAGACGCAGGGGCGTGTGCTTACTCCAACTTTCCTGGAACCAGTGTTGCCAGCTTTGTTTTCTGTTGTTTTCTGTTGTTTCTCTACGATGGGGTGTAGTGTGTGTGTGTGTGTGTGTGTACTTTGAGGTTTCACTAAAGTCCACTATTCTGCTAACATCTGGTAGGAATAATCTTTAAGTCAAGAATTACTCCATTAAGTAGCTTGTGTAAAACATTGAGATGTTCCCCACGACTAAGTCATTTCACTGCCAGACTTGAGCATAACGCTGAAAGTCCCTGGCTGTAAAGTCTACAGCCAGATCTAAGCACAGGGGACCGTGCAAGTCGTTAGCGAATTAACTGAAAAGCGCTTGAGCTGCAGCGCAGAGCTGATTAGATCCAGATCCACGAGCCTTATCTCGTTTTTGTGAATCCGACTCAGCAACACCTTATGGAAGGAAAGCAGTGTCAGACATGCCTTGAATTGGATGTTCCCGACCAGCTGACTTTGAAGTCCCGACTTCCCGAGTGCCAGCGCACGTCTGGGGTGAGGGGCGCCACCCAAGCATTCAGCATCGGAACGCGAGGACAGAGCAAAGGAAGGAGACGAGGGCATCGCAGGTGCAGAGAGCCCTTTGAAGCTGCTCCCGGCAAAGCCTCCTCTGCCCCTCTTAGGCACAGCCTTTCATTTCCAGCACATGGACTCAACTTTGGGGCAACATAGTGAGTTAAAAGGCCTGTCAAAGGAAATCTGGGATTTTTTTTTCAAGTCAGTTTACATCATGTTCAGCTTCCATGACAAGTTTTATAATTAAATCTCCATGACTCCTAGCAGGCCAGGTGTGCCTTAAACACTTTTCGCAGACGTGTTTTCACACGCACGGGAGCAATGTGGCTTTAATGCTAACACGTCTTTGGGTGAAAAGGCTGCTGTTTACACAGGGATCATCTAGTGTTCTCATTTGTCAGTCTAGGCTAAACGGGAGAAAGAAGACTGGTGTGTGAGGAGTTTTTACTCATTTGCTTGTCAAACATTACGTGTGGACGTGCTCAGTTGCTCATTTGCAACTCTCTGCGACCCCGTGGACTGTAGCCCGCCAGGCTCCTCTGTCCATGGGATTTCCCAGGCAAGGATACTGTGGTGGGTTGCCATTTCCTTCTCTAGGGGATCTTCCCGACCCAGGAATAGAACCTGGGTCTCCCGCATTGCAGGCAGACGCTTCACCGTCTGAGCCACCAGGGAAGCCCACGTGTAATTGGCCCTCGGCTCCCCTGGGCACTGGGTCCACACGTAATAGATGGCATCTTCATAGACCACAGTGTGTGGGCCATAAATGCAGCTTCTTTCATCTTTACTCAATTACCTTGACTTCTGTGTGAAGATCCCACTCCACCACACTGACAGGGAAATCTTAGTCTGAACATCAAATTAGGAGTTGGGGATTAATAGATACACACTACTCTGTACCTATATGAAATAGATAACCAACACAGTCCTACCACACAGCACAGGGAACTCAACTCAGTATCTTGTAATGACCTATAATGGAAGAGAATGTGAAAAAATAATATAGATAGATATGGAGAGAGAGACATTACCCATCAATTATACTTCAGTAAAATCTTAAAATTAAAAAATACAAGGAAAGCAAGAAAGCTGGATGTGGACGATTGAAGGCACACTCAGTCACACTGGGACTCCTCATGAGTGACTCCATTGGAAACAGACCTCATTCAGAACAACAGCCCACTCCCTACTCCTTGATGACGTCTCAGTTCAGGAAAATTACTCAGTTCTTATTGTTATCGCAAATCTCCAGCTTTATGCAGTGTCCTTCAGTTACCATGTTAGGTCACGGATGTGAAGCCTCCCCCACTCCTCTTGGGCAGAGGGTGACGACAGATCTCGTGGCTGATGGTTCACAGAACCCATCACTGATGCCGCAGTGCCTCAGCCGGCAGCATCCTCAGCCAGGACCAGGGGGCCTCTTCCATTCTTCCCACCGTTCGTCTCAAGCAAATGTTGAACATCACTCCATTCCAGCTGGGTGTGCAGAAGACCAGTCCTCTCTGCCTGAACCCACCCGTGCCGGCCACCACGCACCCCTGCAGCAGCCCCTGCACCCACCAAGCCTGTGGGAGGCGCGGTCCCTGCTCAGGTCTCCACGGATGCAGGAAGGCCCTCCCCTTCCCCAACTCTCTAGGAATTTCCAGCTTTACCTGCCTCTCCTGGCTCCTCAGAGACCCACGCCCGTGACTGATGTCGCTGGCTGACGGTTCCGCTTCGAGAACAGCCAACCTTCGGAACAGCTTGCAGGTTACCGTTTAGAGCTCTCGCTTACTGCTTATGCCTTCTGCTCTTCCCAGCTCTTAGCCTCGGGGTACCTTGAACACTTTCCTTAACTTTAAAACAAGCTTCTTGTTGTTTGTGGCCCTCGCTGTCAGGACACGTATGGCTTTTGTATGTATGTCATACATGTATGTTACATGTCAGAGGAGCATGTTCCTTAAGATCAACAGCAGCTCTCCAGAAATAATTTATCCCGCATAACTTGTACCCTTTGATTGACACAATTATTTTTTTTAAGTAAAGGGGCAGAAGGAAACTTCCAGAGGTGATGGATAAGTTAATGGCCTTGACTATGGTGATAGGTTAATGGCTGGAGACCTATCTCCAAACTCCTAAAGTTCTACATCAAATATGTACAGCTTTTTGTACATCAATCCTATCTCGATAAAGTGGTTTTAAAGAGAAAAACACTGATATATCTGATACATATTTCCAAAACTTACTGTGAGGGAAAGAAGTTCAATATCAGACTCTGTTTCTATATATGATCAGCTTCTGAAGCAGCAGTTTTAGTAGCAGAGGTCACTTTCTATTTCTTCAGATAGAAACCAGAAGAATGAAAAGCCACTGACAGATATTTTAAGAAGATGAAGACGAATCCTTCAGGAATATCCTGGCCCATTGAAGATGCATATTAATTAGGGCTTGTTGAGCAGTAGCAACAATAGACCCCCAGATATGAGTAGCTTGAGTTCAGTTCAGTTCAGTCGCTCAGTTGTGTCCGACTCTTTGCGACCCCATGAATCGCAGCACGCCAGGCCTCCCTGTCCATCACCAACTCCCGG
>NW_011494741.1:784532-803000 GCF_000754665.1 Bison bison bison | reverse complement strand
ATCAGAGTCTTTTCCAATGAGTCAACTCTTCGAATGAGGTGGCCAAAGTATTGGAGTTTCAGCTTTAGCGTCATTCTTTCCAAAGAACACCCAGGACTGGTCTCCTTTAGAATGGACTGGCTGGATCTCCTTGCAGTCCAGGGGACTCTCAAGAGTCTTCTCCAACATCACAGTTCAAAAGCATCAATTCTTCGGCACTTAGCTTTCTTCACAGGCCAACTCCCACATCCATACGTGACCACTGGAAAAACCATAGCCTTGGCTAGACAGACCTTTGTTGGCAAAGTAATGTCTCTGCTTTTGAATATGCTATCTAGCCTAGTCATAACTTTTCTTCCAAGAAGTAAGCGTCTTTTAATTTCATGGCTGAAATCACCATCTGCAGTGATTTTGGAGCCCCCCAAAATAAAGTCTGACACTATTTCCACTGTTTCCCCATCTATTTGCCATGAAGTGATGGGACCAGATGCCATGATCTTAGTTTTCTGAATGTTGAGCTTTAAGCCAACTTTTTCACCCTCCTCTTTCACTTTCATCAAGAGGCTCTTCAGTTCCTCTTCACTTTCTGCCATAATGTGAAGAGCTGACTCATTGGAAAAGACTCTGATGCTGGGAGGGATTGGGGGCAGGAGGAGAAGGGGACGACAGAGGATGAGATGGCTGGATGGCATCACTGACTTGATGGACGTGAGTCTGGGTGAACTCCGGGAGTTGGTGATGGACAGGGAGGCCTGGCATGCTGCGATTCATGGGGTCACAAAGAGTCAGACATGACTGAGCGACTGAACTGAACTGAACTGAACAGTCCTAAGCTCATATTCACGCCCAAGGGCAGCTCTCCTCAGGGGTCCTGGCTCGTGGCTCCTCCATAGACTGGGCACAGGGCTTCCAAAGTTTTCCTGACAGCACCACTCCTAGGGTGGTGTGGTCCCAGCTGTGCCTGTCATCACATACAGACACACTCTTTCTCCCATGGAGACATGGAGTGTTCCATTTGACTCCTTCATCCAGCTCAAAGCCCTGATGGCTGGAGGGTGCTCCGGCCCCTCCTTTAAGTCCAGATGTGGCTCCTCCTAGTCCCACCTCCTAGAAAACACAAAGAAAAGAGACCTCTGTTCCCTCCCTCTGGACACACACACTCAGCCTAGGGTGACAGAACGGGGCGAGGAGACCCATGCACAGTTGGCTTTGGCCAACAGCATGACACTGCCCAGGAGGAGGAAAGGTCCCCTGTCCAAGGTGGGCCATGACAGACTGGAGGCTGGGTCTGCTCTCTGGGGGGCAGGGGGGGGGCTCCTTTGTCCATCATTTCCATGGCCCCAGTTCTCACCCTCTAGAGAGCTCTCTATTGACCACGGTCCATGGCCAAGCCCAAGCATGTCTTCTAGGGGTTTGTGTACCTTTTCTAGCCGAATTCCTATGGGTCCAAGTTCAGCAGCTCCAAGACCATGTGACTGTGCAGTAAAACCCTTCTGTAAGCCCAGCATGTGGTTTCTTTACCAATAACACTCAGTGGGGTTAGCGGAATTGAGAAACATCATTTCCATATGCCAATAACCCTACTGAAAGTTCTGTTTTTCCCAGACACCATCCACAAATCTCCATTATTTCCTAGTTTCTCTGTCCCCAAATCTTTCTCCCTCTGTCAACTTAATGGCAGCTTCCTCGAGGCTACTGGGGGGGAAGAGAAGGTTTGGTAAACAGACAGTACCCTTAATCTGTTCGTAGCTGCCTGGTTACATTCCTCTGTTTAATTGAGAAGTCTTAATGGGATTTTGGAGCTCAATGCCTTTTCAATCTTATTTCCTACTGTTTGGAATCCAGAAGTGCTTTTCCAAACCCAACTTATAGATTCTCTCTATTTTCTCTAACTTTTATTTGCAGACCAAGTAAGTGCTTCCTGAGTTTATCTCTTTCGTATAAATCTTGGCTGTAAGGGACAAGGAGCTACCAACACGCACCCGTGTGTCAGCCCTTCATACAGATGCAGGTGGAGGTCTTTATTTTCTCACCGCTGGCTAACCTCATAAAAGCCAAGCCCGCAGCACCCCCACAAAGCCATTCTATAACAATTAGGGCACGTTAGGAAGAAATCAGAAATAGACTCCCACAATTTAATGCCTCTAAAAATGAGAAAATTATTTCATTCTCCATTAGATGGATCCATGGTAAAGAATCTGCCTATAATGCAGGAGAGACACAGGAGACACGGGTTTGATCTCTGAATCAGGAGGATCCTCTGGAGGAGAAAAAGGCAACCTGCTCCAGTATTCTTGCCTGGGAAATTCCACGGGCAGAGGAGCCTGGCAGGGCTATAGTCCAAAGGGTTGCAAAGACTCGGACATGACTGAGTACACACACACACACATTAACACATGGACTGGTCCCCAGATGGCGACTCCACCTTCCTGCATGAGGCCCTTCAGGGATCCAGGCAGACAATGGCTTTCAGGGTTGTCCTGCCTTTGCTAGGGGAGTAGAAGGTCAAGATGGGGTGCGAGGAGGTGTTTTTAACGGATCAACCTGGACAGTGACGCATGCCACTTCCACTGGTCATCCACTGGGTTGGACAAAGTCACTCCATGGAAGTGTCCAGATCCTAATTCCTAGTCATGCAGGAGTGGGTCGGGGATGGAGGGATGTGTTTACCCCACCATGCGAATATCTGGACACCACCTGGGTGTCCTACCATCCACTCAATTCTGCCACCATCTACCTGGGGACCCACAGGTTAAGAGCTCAGTCCTCCAAGATTGTCCAGGTTGATACCTGCACTTCTGACTGTCTGGTTGTCAATTAGACATTACCAAGATGCCCCTCTTGGGTTGGGTTACTTTGTTAGAGCTGCTCACAGAACTCAGAAAACCTACTTGCTCACTAGATAGCTGGTTTATTATAAAATGATGCAACTTGGGAACAGCCAGATGGGAGAGGTATGCAGGACAAGGTGTGGGAAGGTGCTTCCATGCCTTCCAAGGGCACAACCCTTGCATACCTCCTGGTGGTAACCAGCCTGAAAGCCCTTGGAACCTGACCGCTTTGGGATTTATAGAGAATTTATTACACAGGTGCAACTGATTAAATCATTAGCCATTGGAGATTCAGCTCTATCTCCAGCCCCTCTCTCCTCCCTGGAGTCAGGGATTGTGATGCGGGGATCTGAAAGTCCCAGCCCTCTATCACAAGCTTGGCTCCCCTGGCAACCAGCCCCCATTCTTAGGTGAGGTCCGAAAGTCACACTTGTAAAGTTAGCAAATGACACTTCGGCTGTTCTCATCACTTAGGAAATCCCAAGGGTTTGGAGAGCTCTGTGCTAGAAATGGGGTCAAAGACCAAATTTATATTTCTTTCCATAAATCACAAGATCATGCATGGCCATGCCTGCCAGAAGGGATCCTGAGAGGTGCAATTCAGTGTGTGCCCAGGAAAACACAGGAATTGATTTTCCCAACAGTTTACAGCTTGTGCCTCAGAGAGGCTGCTATGGAAACAGTGAGAAAGTCCTGCTGCACTAAGGCATGTGTGCTCAGGGAGTGGGGCTCAGCAGGACCAGAACGTCCTGGAAACTTGGGGTGGAAAGTGAGGTCTGGGTTGCTACTTGGGCGATGGGCGGGATGTTGGGTGGAGGTTGGTGGGGAAGGGATGTGGGGTGGAGGGAACACATGGGTTAAAGGGAGGCTTGGGAGATGGTGGATGGGAAAGGTTGAAAGAGGCAGGAAGGGCTGGGATGAGGAGGGTGCATGGAGGATGGTGGGGAAGGTCGGGGGGATTCAGGGGAGGGCTACTGTAGATTTCCAGGACTGTAGTCAATCAAATAGATAATCTGAAAAGACACACCATCAAAATTATACCTAGTTCCTCATAACCCAGACCCCAGCAACTAGCACTGGGATAACGCGGTCAGGCTAGGATGAGAGGATGATGTGTGGGTCTTCGGCCCAGAGCTCTTCTGTGAAGGACTCAGTATTGTCCTGTTAAAGGGTTAGCCTGCGTGTTCCTGCCCGAGATGGGATCTTGGCTCCCTGATCGCTTCAGGTGGCTGGGTTCAGCCAAGAGGGACCTGAGAGTAGAAGCAGTAAAGAAATGGGCTTTTTGTGTGTTGGATTTTAAGCTTTACTCATTTTATCTTTTTAAATTTATTTGTTTATTTAAGTGGGGATACTTACTTTACAATATGGTCTTGGCTTTCTCCACACATCAACATGAATCGGCCAGAGGTACGCACGCGTGTCCCCTCCCGCTCCCTCCCCACCCCATCCCTCCAGGCTGTCCCGGGCGCTGACTTTGCGTGCCCTGCTCCATGCATGTAACTTGCACCGGCCGTCTATTTTACGTATGGTAATGTGCATGCTTCAGTGTTATTTTCTCAAGAAATCGATTTTTAACATGATTTTGAAAAAACGAAAACAGAGGTGACTTAATTAACCCGTGGTGACCCGCGAGAAAATTAGATGGGAAATGTGCTGTGTGAAGAGGGGGGTTCAGCTGGCTGGACAAGCCTTCCTGGCCCTTCCTGGCCACCTGCCTTTCTGGGGTAGGCTGGCTGCTTGACCCCATCCCAGGATGACCTCGAGACGTCTCCTGGGGTCCCGCAGGGTCAGAGCTTCAGAGCATCACAGTGCTCCTCCACACTGAAGGTCTTTCTACAGGCCTTCATCTGTCAGTAAAATTCTGGAATTAAAAGAAAAAGAAGAACAAATAGAAGCCACAGACACACACGGCCTCATCCTTCCCCAGGTAATGCCTCCCAGGGAATTATGTGAGCCTAAAATTCGCTGAAAATCTTTCCACATCCTGAAGACATCAGGGATCGCCCCATCTAGCTTTAGAAACAATTCAGAAATGAAATAGAGCCATTTAGAAGAGAGATTATGAGACAAGAGAAAACAATGGAAAAAATACAAAACCTTTGGAAATAACAGCTCTATCAGGGGCAGTAACATTTTGGGGAGCTGAGTGCAATCAGATGAGAGAGATGTCATACAGACAAAGATGAAACAGCATATAATTGTAATTTATAAGATGGAAACAGAAAAAGTATGCAAACATGTAACAAAAAGACACTTTCCAGGAGGAATGGAGCACTCCAGTAAGCAGATCAAAACAGGAAGTCACAGCCCAAAGCGGGTAACAGCAGAAGATCGGCACTGGACACGCTCAGAGAGAGATCGGGGGTGTCCACGGCATTGCGCCATTCTCTCTGAGATGACGAGGGGTCAGGCTGGCTGCAGACATCCTCACAGCAGCAGTCAAGGGAGAAAACTAAGAAGCAGTAGGTCAACATCTACAAAATTCTGAAGGAAAGAAGGCAAGCATTCTTTCTAATAAAAAATAAATAAATAAGAGACAGACGTTCCATATGCAAAACTCCAGGAAAAAACAAAACCCGCAACTCTTCCTGGTGGTGGTGGGGGACTTATCTCACTAAGAGATGAATGCAGATAAACACACGTGGAGAGACCAGTCATACTGAACATGAGCCGTGGAGCTATTAAACATTAAACTGAATCAAAACAGCTGTGGAAGCTGTGGACTGGACTCCAACCAGGAGGTACGGCCATTGGTACAAGCAAAACGAGCTAACTGCATAATAGAAGCAGGGGTGAGGCGTAATTGTGGTCATTCTTTACTCTGATGGAAGAGAGTAATTACTACCGTATAAATTTCAAACACATACTTAAAAATACACAATGTTTATTTTTCAACAAGGATGTCAGAGGATTCAATGAGGAAAGAACAGTCTTTTCAATAAATGGTGCTGGGATAACCAGACGGTCACAGGCAAGAATAAAACTGAAGCTCTAATTCACAGCATATACAAGCATTAACTAAACTAGAATCAAAATCTAAATGTAAGCATGCAAATTATAAAATCTGAGGAAAAGATAAACATAAAGCTTTGTGATCTGTGCTTAAGGAATGATTTCTTAGATATAACACCAAAAGCATAAGCAATTAAACAAATATATAAATTGTACCTTATCAAAATTAAAGATGTTTACACTTCAAACAACACCATCAAGAAAGCAAAAAGGTCCTTAGAATGGGAAAAAATATTTGCAAATCCTATATCTGATAACAGACTTGCTTCAAGAATTGATAAAGAACTCTTGCAGCTCCTATTAATCCAATTTAAAAATAGTCAAAAGAAGATATACAAATAGCCAATGAGCACATGAAAAGATAATGAGTATCGTTACATATTAGAAAAATGAAAATCAAAACCACAATGAGATGGCACTGCATATCCACATAGAAGGCTATTATTAAAAGGACACATGTTAACAAGTGTTGGCAAAGACCTAGAGAAATAGGAATCCTCCTGTATTTTGGGCAGAAGTGTAAAATGGTGCAGACAGTGAAAAACAGTTAGGCAGTTTCTCAAAACATTAAACTTTGATACTACTACATGATCCAGCCTTTCCCCTCCAGATAGATACATATAGATATGAAATGAAAATACATGTCCACATAAAAACCTGCACACAAATGTTCACAGCAGATTTATTCATAATAACCACAAGGTGGAAATAGTCCAAGTGTCCATCAACTGATGAGTCAGTTCAGTTCAGTCACTCAGTCGTGTCCAACTCCGCAACCCCATGAATTGCAGCATGCCAGGCCTCCCTGTCCATCACCATCTCCTGGAGTTCACTCAAATTCACATCCATCGAGTCAGTGATGCCATCCAGCCATCTCATCCTCTGTCATCCCCTTCTCCTCCTGCCCCCAATCTCTCCCAGCATCAGAGTCTTTTCCAATGAGTCAACTCTTCGCATGAGGTGGCCAAAGTACTGGAGTTTCAGCTTTAGCATCATTCCTTCCAAAGAAATCCCAGGGATGATCTCCTTTAGAAAGGACTGGTTGGATCTCCTTGCAGTCCAAGGGACTCTCAAGAGTCTTCTCCAACACCACAGTTCAAAAGCATCAGTTCTTCGGGGCTCAGCTTCTGTGAAGTCCAACTCTCACATCCATACATGACCACTGCAAAAACCATATCCTTGACTAGACAGACCTTTGTTGGCAAAGTAATGTCTTTGCTTTGAATATGCTACCTAGGTTGGTCATAACTTTCCTTCTGAGGAGTAAGCATCTTTTAATTTCATGGCTGCAGTCACCATCTGCAGTGATTTTGGAGCCCAAAAAATAAAGTCTGACACTGTTTCCACTGTTTCCCCATCTATTTCCCATGAAGTGATGGGACCAGATGCCATGATCTTAGTTTTCTGAATGTTGAGCTTTAAGCCAACCTTTTCACTCTCCTCTTTCACTTTCATCAAAAGGCTTTTGAGTTCCTCTTCACTTTCTGCCATAAGGGTGGTGTCATCTGAATATCTGAGGTTATTGATATTTCTCCTGGCAATCTTGATTCCAGCTTGTGCTTCATCCAGCCCAGCGTTTCTCATGATGTACTCTGCATATAAGTTAAATAAGCAGGGTAACAATATAAGCCTTGACGTACTCCTTTTCCTATTTGCAACCAGTCTGTTGTTCCATGTTCAGTTCTAACTGTTGCTTCCTGACCTGCATATAGGTTTCTCAAGAGGCAGGTCAGGTGGTCTGGTATTCCCATCTCTTTCAGAATTTTCCACATTTTATTGTGATCCACACAGTCAAAGGCTTTGGCATAGTCAATAAAGCAGAAATAGATGTTTTTCTGGAACTCTCTTGCTTTTCAATGATCCAGTGGATGTTCGCAATTTGATCTCTGGTTCCTCTGCCTTTTCTAAAACCAGCTTGAATATCTGGAAGTTCATGGTTCACGTATTGCTGAAGCCTAGCTTGGAGAATTTTGAGCATTACTTTACTAGTGTGTGAGATGAGTGCAATTGTGCGGTAGTTTGAGCATTCTTTGGCATTGCCTTTCTTTGGGATTGGGATGAAAAGTGACTTTTTCCAGTCCTGTGGCCACTGCTGAGTTTTCCAAATTTGCTGGCATATTGAGTGCAGCACTTTCACAGCATCATCTTTCAGGATTTGGAATAGCTCACTGGAATTCCATCACCTCCACTAGCTTTGTTTGTAGTGATGCTTTCTAAGGCTCACTTGACTTCATATTCCAGGATGTCTGGCTCTAGGTGAGTGATGACACCATTGTAATTATCTGGGTCATGAAGATCTTTTTTGTACAGTTCTTCTGTGTATTCTTGCCACCTCTTCTTAATATCTTCTGCTTCTGTTAGGTCCATACCATTTCTGTCCTTTATTGAGCCCATCGTTGCATGAAATATTCCCTTGGTATCTCTAATTTTCTTGAAGAGATCTCTAGTCTTTCCCATTCTGTTGTTTTCCTCTATTTCTTTGCATTGATGGCTGAGGAAGGCTTTCTTAGCTCTCCTTGGTATCCTTTGGAACTCTGCATTCAGATGCTTATATCTTTCCTTTTCTCCTTTGCTTTTTGCTTCTCTTCTTTTCACAGCTATTTGTAAGACCTCCTCAGACAGCCATTTTGCTTTTTTGCATTTCTTTTCCATGGAGATGGTCTTGATCCCTGTCTCCTGTACAATGTTTCAAACCTCCATCCATAGTGCATCAGGCACTCTGTCTATCAGATCTAGAATCTTAAATCTATTTATTAAGATCTAGAAACCTTAAATCTATTTCTCACTTCCACTGTATAATCATAAGGGATTTGATTTAGGTCATGCCTGAATGTTCTAGTGGTTTTCCCTACTTTCTTCAATTTAAGTCTGAATATGGCAATAAGGAGTTCATAATCTGAGCCACAGTCAGCTCCTGGTCTTGTTTTTGCTGATTGTATAGAGCTTCTCCATATTTGGCTGCAAAGAATATAATCAATTTGATTTCGGTGTTGACCATCTGGTGATGTCCATGTGTAGAGTCTTCTCTTGTGTTGTTGGAAGAGCGTGTTTGCTATGACCAGTGCGCTCTCTTGGCAAAGCTCTATTAGCCTTTGCCCTGCTTCATTTTGTATTCCAAGGCCAAATTTGCCTGTTACTCCAGGTGTTTCTTGACTTCCTACTTTTGCATTCCAGTCCCCTATAATGAACAGGACATCTTTTTTGGGTGTTAGTTCTAGAAGATCTTGTAGGTCTTCATAGAACCGTTCAACTACAGCTTTTTCAGTGTTACTGGTTGGGGCATAGACTTGGATTACTGTGATACTGAATGATTTGCCTTGGAAACGAACAGAGATCATTCTGTCGTTTTTGAGATTGCATCCAAGTACTGCATTTCAGACTCTTTTGTTGACCATGATGGCTACTCCACTTCTTTTAAGGGATTCCTGCCCACGGTAGTAGGTATAATAGTCATCTGAGTTAAATTCACCCATTCCAGTCCATTTGAGTTCGCTGATTCCTAGAATGTCGACGTTCACTCTTGCCATCTCCTGTTTGGCCACTTCCAATTTGCCTTGATTCATGGCAACTGATGAGTAGTTAAACAAATTACGGTTTAGTTGTACAATGGATATAATTTGGCCATAAAAATAATGCTGTACTGATACAACTTGGTTGAACCTTGAAAATATTATGCTAAGTAAAAGAATCTAGTCACAGAAGATCACATATTTTTATGATTTCATTTACATGAGATGTTCAGTGTAAGCAAATCGGTAGACAGAAAAAATACATTTGTGATCATCAGGAGCTAGGGCTTAGCAAAAACAGAGGATGAACAGACAGTTAGTGGGTGCGGGGTTTCTCTTTGAGGTAGCAGGAATATCCTCGAGTTAGGTTATGGTGATGTCTTCACTGCTTTGTGGATATACTAAAACCATTGATCTGTACACTCTAAATTAGTGATTTTATGTTATGTCAGTCATGTTTCAGCTTAAGCTATGATAAAATATACAAGAACTCTAATGTCCTAACACATTTAGTAGTCATTTTATACTAAACTGTGTACACATTTTTGAAACTAATAACTGTCATGAATAAATCCTTTTTGAAACTTTAAATTTTCATTACCTGAACTTCCTTTTCATTAATTCATATCTATTATGCATACTGCTTACTGTACACTCAGCACAGTTTGAAGCATCTTCATATGTTAACATCAATTCTTTTACTTCCCACAAGTGTGAAGAATATGCTATTATAATTATCTCCATTTTACAGAGGAGGAGACTTGAGGAGAGGCACTTGTTCTTCTGGAAGTAAGTGGGAACAGCAGGATCTGAGCACAGGCTGTCTTATTCCAAGCCTGAGCTCTTAAACTTGGCTCCACACTGCTTCTCCAAGTAAAATATGTCTTTTATTAAAAACTAGATGGGTCGGAGCCGTTTTCACTTTAGGAGCCCGTTTCATCTGGTTTATGCGTTTACCTGCCAGGCTGTCAGTGCAGCCTTCCATCTCTATATATTCATAGAGATGCGTCCAGAATAACTTTCTCCAAATATTATCTGTGGTTACTTCTGGGTCCTGAGAATCGTGGAATCTTTACTTTTTCTTCTGTCGGCTTGAGTCACTTCATGAGTTTATAGTAAGCTTGTGTCATGTTTACAAACATCTTTTAAAAATTATTGTTCTTTTAAGATGGAGAGACCAATGAAAGACAGGCAAACGTAAAAGCAGGTAAATGGATGGATGAACGTTAGATACAGAAGATGGATGTAAGTCGGCAGATAAGTAGGCATTAGATTTAGAGATAGATGGATAGATATAAATAGAAGGATTAGGTAGCTAACAGAGATAGAGATCAATTGATTCATTTATATATAGATAGATAATATGTTGTTATTAGGTAGATACATTCACACATAGGTACAAAGACAGATACTACATAGATAATAGATGATATAGTAGATATATATGTGTGTGTGTGTGTGTGTGTGTGTGTGCGCATATAATCAATACATACATTCGAGGATAGTAGATAGGTATGATAGACACATAATATATACCAGTGAAGTTGCTCAGTCGTGTCCGACTCTTAGCGACCCCATGGACTGTAGCCTACCAGGCTCCTCCATCCATGGGATTTCCAGGCAAGAGCACTGGAGTGGGGTGCCATTGCCTTCTCCAGGGGATCTTCCCGATGCAGAGATTGAACGCAGGTCTCCCGTGTTACAGGCAGATGCTTTACTGTCTGAGCCACCAGGGAAGCCCTTAATATATACAGATACACGGAACAGATGACAGATACATACATAATAGGTAATAGATATATACTACATACAACATATGTACACAGATAGTTATTAGACATGTAATAGATAAATAGATGGATAAATATAAAATGGAGAAGGCAATGGCAGCTCACTCTGATATTCTTGCCTGAGAAATCCCATGGACAGAGAGCCTGGTGGGCTGCACTCCCGCAGATCACAAAGAGTCGGACACGACATAGCGACTGAGCAGCAAGCCAGTCTTGGGGCTTCCCAGGTGGCTCAGTGGTAAAGAACCCATCTGCTGATGCAGGAGACGCGGGTTCCATCCTTGAGTCGGGGAGATCCCCTGGAAAGGAAAATGGCAACCTGCTCCAATATTCTTGCTTGAAAATTCCTGTGGACGGAGGAGCCTGCGGGCTACAGTCCACAGGGTCTCAGAAGAGTAGGGCAGGGCTTAGTGGCTAAACAATAACAGAGATAATAAATAAATGGATAGATAATAGATAAGTGCACCGTAGATAGGTGGATAGATTGGGAGGGAGGAAGGAAGTGAGACACTATTAGAGGCAGATGGACGCTGGCCCAACCACAGATTTCTGGACTCAGAACCTGGGCTGAGAATCCGATGGTCGGAGCCCTCCTGAGCGGGTCCAGCCCAGCGGGTCCACTGATCACCATTCGGGAATGACTGATGCGTTGGCTCACGCGGGGGCTGGGGTCCCGAGAGCGGGGTGTCCGTTTTCAGTCTACACCTACTGTCCTGCCGGGACAGGACACTCCTCAGTGGGCTTCAGATCCCCTTAGTGTCGTGCATTTGGCTTCTTGTCAATTTACGAGTCTTTCCTGCTTCCAGGAGCGGTGTGACAGTCAGTGTAGGTGATAGAGACAGCCATCAGCTGATTCACTTACACCCAGATGGACGGTAGGTGTCAGCCATTCTAAATTCTCAGTCTCTGTTTTCCTGTCTAGGTTTGTTTTCCAATGGCTTCTTCATTTCTGCTTTATTTCTGAACCACCCCATACGCTTCATTTCCATTGCTCCATTGCTTTACTCCATATTCTCTCTTTCCCCATCATTTCTCTTGACATTTCACGAAAGCGTTTCCTTCAGTAATTGTGTAAGGTTATATTTTTATTTTATCCTGGGCTATAGTTGATTGACAACATGATATTAGTTTCGTGTGTACAGCAAAGTGATTCAGTTTTACATATACTTACATCTATTCTTTTTCTAATTCTTTTCCCACTGTTATTATAGAATATTGAGCAGAGCTCCCTGTGCTATATAATAGGCCCTTTGTGGGTTTTCTATTTTAGATAGAGTAGGGTGTATATGTCGATCCCAATCTCCCAATTTAAAAACCCCCAAATTCCCCACTGGTAACTACAGGTTTGTTTTCTAAGCCTGTGAGTCTGCTTCTGTTTTGTAACTAAGTGCAGTTGTATCATTTTCTTTCGATTCCACACTTAAGTAATATCATATGTTAGTTAACTTACTTCACCTCGTACGATGATCCCCAGTTGCATCCCTGTTGCTGCAAATGGTATTATTTCATTCCTTTAAAAGGCTGCGTAATATTCCATCATATGTAACTGCAACACACCTTCTTGTCCATTCTTCTGTCAGTGGATATTCAGGCTGCTTCTGTGTCTTGCTTATTGTAAACAGCACTGCAGTGAACACTGGGGTGCAGGAATCTTTTTGAACCATGGTTTTCCCAGGAGTGGGATCACTAGATCATATGGTAGCTCTTTTCTCCACATCCTCTCCAGCATTTATTCTCTGTAGACTTTTCGACGATGGCCATTCTGAGTGGTGTGAGGTGATATCTAATGCAATTCAATATCAGAAAAGCAAACGACCCAATCAAAAAATAGGCAGAAGATCTAGATAGACATTTCTCCAAAGAAGACACACAAATGGCCAAGAGGCACATGAAAAGATGCTCAGCATCACTAATTATTGGAGAAATGTAGTTTTCCAAGTTTAGTTCTGTTTGCTTTACTTTAAAGATTCACACCCTTTCTCCAAGAACCCCAGCCTTCCCAAGAATTCTTTCATGGGTGTATTTACTTATCCATTCATTTATCTATCTTTGATTAATTCCAGGTACAGCATGACCAGTTGCGATGCTAAAGGCTAGGGACTAAAGTACCCATCAGAGCCCAATTCCTGGCTGTGTGCCTGAGGACAAGATGCTGTAAATCAGGGTCTTAGCTGTGGCAAAATAAGCTGGGGCCCTGAGTGCGTGCTCCCATCTATTCCATAGGCTAAGCTTAATCATGGAAACTGCAATGTTTTCCAGGGACCTCGGATTCCAGTTGGTGGAGGTGAAGTCAACAAGTGTGGAAAGAAAACAAACTCACTTTCACACATTCTTCATCCACCCCTCGGCTGGCGAGCGGAGCTGAGCTCAGTGTCCTGAAGACAGAGCCGGACAAGCACGTCCCTGCCCTGTGGGAGCTCAGGGCCACCTCTGGAGGCTGACCTGACAGCAATCACACAAACAGAAGGGGCAGGAGGGATTGTCTCCTTCCAGAGGGACAGATCACCAGGAGCTCAAGGAGTCATCGGGAAAAGGATATTTCATGGACCAGAAACCAAAGATGTGGAAGCTGGGGGTCTGGGACTATAGGGCAGCTGGGGTTCCATACGGGTCAGCAGAGCGTGGGGAGGAGGGCCCTGGGGCTGGGGGGAAGCGGGGGTGGTCCAGATTGACCTCACACAGGGCACCCCTGAGGTCAGGAGTCTTTGTCCTCCTGGGGGCGCGTCAGGCAGGGACACCAGATGGCGAGTGTTGGCAATACTCCTGGTGACAGAGATGACAGATGCCAGGGCCCTGGGAGTAGGGAGGAGAGAAGGACATGGCCCAGGATTCGGCAGGGAGGGTGTGCGGGACGAGGCAGCAGACCAGAAAGCAGCCTCAGGGTTTCAGAATCCCCACCTGTGAGCACAGGGGAGTGGTGACCCCACAGACTGAATCCGGAGAAGGGGAAGGTGGGTAGTCGGGGGATAGGGTGGTGGGGTTCCAGGAATGAGCCTCCACAGACCTCCAGGTGGGTCAAAGATCGAGAAAGTGATGCTGAACTGCTGGGGTGCGAAGGAGGAAGACACTGACCTCAGCTGAGGGGCAGCAGGGCAGCAGGGCTGGGAGGGGCCCCTTGCGCTGGCTTGGCCAAAAAACTCATTTTTTCCCATAAGATGTTACAAAAACCAGAATGAGCTTTCTGGCCAACCCGATGCCTTAAAGACCTTAGATGATGTCACAGCACATAGAAGCCGAGCAGCAGCTCTGACCGTGCCTCTAGCATCAAGAACAGCTCTGGTCCTAATTTTTGACAAGATTGTGTTTAAGGGATATTCTCCTGGATTTGAGACTCTGTTTTTTTTTTTTTTTCCTTTAATTAACTCTTTTCTTACCAAAGGAAAAAGCACTAAAGCCGAAAACCCTGAAATCCACACCTTTGCACTCATAATGTTGCTGTTCAAAAATCAATTAAGTTCCCTGTGCTATACAATAGGTCCTTATTAGTTATTTCTTATATATAAGTCAGTTTCTCTGGTAGCTCAGTTGGTAAAGAATCCGCCTGCAACGCAGGAGGCGCCAGTTCGTTTCCTGGGGTTGGGAAGATCCGCTGGAGAAGGGATAGGCTACCCACTCCAGTATTCTTGGGCTTCCCTTGTGGCTCAGCTGGCGAAGAATCTGCCTGCAATACATGAGACCCTGGTTTGATTCCTGGGTCAGGAAGATCCCCTGGAAAAGGGAAAGGCTTCCCTCTCCAGTATTCTGGCCTGGAGAATTCCATGGACCTTATAGTCTATGGTGTCACAAAGAGTCGGACGCGACTGAGCAACTTTCACTCACATGTAGATGGTAGTGTATATGTGTGAATGGAGATCCTTAGTCCATGTACTCAGTACTCTGTGACGGCCTGATGTGTTATGAAATCCTTAGTCCATTTACTCAGTACTCTGTGACTGCTTGTAGGGGAGAACAATCTAACAAGGAGTGGATGTGTGTATGTGTATAATCGATTTGCCAACATTGTAAATCAACTATACTCTAATTAAAAAAAAAATTAAAGAAAAAATAAATCAAGTGAAATCATACACAAAGTGGGCCACACCAGGAGCACGCTCAGCAATCACCTGCTTCCTCCCAGCGGGGGTCAGCGAGCTGGTTTCCCAGAAAGTGCTCATCTTTTGGGGTGCCCTGGGCTCCATCCTGCGGGGCCCAGCGGCCCTGGCCCCGCCGCCTCCAGCCTCAGCCTTCCGTCATCACTGCCCGCGTCCTGGCTCCAGCGCCCACATTTCATCCAGGCAGGCTTAACGCTATGGCAGAAATAAACATACTCGTGAAAAAGCACCGTGCTCTGCCATAAAGCCGGATAAATACGAGATGAAATTAAAAGTTGAGCACCGGGTTTGGTCTTTACGGCTAATTGATGTGCCCGGCCTCCCCGGCCCTTTGCAGCATGTGGATGGTAACGGACGCCGTCCTCCCAAAGCTCCCGCTCCCGCTTGGCTTTGCTGGCAGGACTGCCGCCCAGGCCCCCTGGACACGGTGACGATGGCAGGACCACCACCCAGGCCCCGTGCACAGCGGCGCTGTGAACTCGGCCGTGAACATGCCTCCCTCCAGGCCTAAGTCCAGCCTCTTCTTAGATGAAGCAACTATTGGAGAGAGACAGCCTGTGACTTAGAAACTGCATTGTCGCAGTTCTTCTCGGGCCTGCCCCGTCCGCGGCCGAGGTTAGGACCCCAGGGCCCAGCCCAGCGGCCTTGGGGTCACAAAAGCAGTGCCTGTGGTCCCCGCACCCCCCGAAGGCCGCGGGGACTCTGGGCTCCTCCCAGGAGTGGCCGATACCCCACATCAATCCCTTCTTACGTCTTGCATGATGTAAGGGTCTCTGAACACTTGGGAGCTTGCGCTAAATTACCGATTTGTTTCCGCACCTCAAGCCTACGTGGATGGTGGCCTTTCCAGATGTGACTCTTGTACATAACAAAGATGAATAATAATCGTAACGCAAATGAACACAGCCCGCGGTCGTCTGCAGGCGCCACACACCTCCCGGGAGCGGTTCTGTTCTCTGCCCCCCGGACTCCCCCACACACCATGTGGGCTGCTGGTGCAGGGATTCCCATGAAACCGACTTCCTTGGTCTTGCCAGGAAAGAAGGTGGCGGCCGCTTTAGAACCTCAGCTCTCTGATTCCAAACTTGGCCTTTTTTTTTTTTTAACATGAAGTTGCTGTACAGCATAGACACGAAAGAGCAGAGCATCAGGGACCCCCTCTAGGAATTTTCATATGCAGGTCACCCATGTCAACCACAGCCAGATCAAAAAACCAGAAAACAGATGGCATCTGAGAAGCGGCCCTCTGTCCCGCCAGGCACCACCCCCAACAAGGCCACCCCTGGTAATGACTCACAACTCGGCACACGCCTGGGGTCTGGGCGTCACACGGTGTGAGGCTGCAGGACGGATCTGTTAGTCTGGCTGACTTCACTCAGGGCTACAGTCCATGGGGTCACAGAGTCGGACGCGACTGAAGTGACTTCACAGATGTGGTTGAGTTCTCATGGCTCTGCTGCACACCGTTGTACGACCCCATCATGTCTGCGGAGGATGAGAGTGTGTGGTTTCCTGGTTTTAAAATTGTCAAGAGCACTGCTAAGACACGCGGGTCCACGCTTCACGGTGGAGGCGTGAGTGCACGTGTGCCTTTCCCGTGAGTGTGCACGGGGCACGAGAACACCGGGTCGCTGGCGCGTGTGCAGCTGTGGGCGACGCTGCCCAAGACTCTCCAAGGTTGTTTCCTGATGACACATGTGCCCTCACCCCTGACGGCACTGCGACCTTCGTGCCCAGCCGGGAGCTTCAGCACTGGCCCTCCCCCAGCTCGGTCTCCTGCCTCTTGAATTTGAACATGTCCCCAAACAAAAAGGAAACATGAGGCAGACTCTGAGAAAGCCGGAGCTTGCTAGATGCCACTGATCCCCCTCGGTCTCTTTCCTCTCTGTATATGACTGACATTTAAATCAGGTTGCATTCCCAGAACACAGTAGAAAGGACAGGGACCAGACAAACCCACGCCCATTCTGAGACCTGCCTGGGGAACAATAAACCACACTCCCCGGAGAACAGCACACCCTGACAATTTCTCACCAGGATGAGTCACCCAAGCCTGGCCTGGCCTTTCGGGGGACTCTGACCCCGAGCCCCTCATCCTCCAGGGTAGCCCTCAGCCCGGGATGCTCTTATGTCGGAGCAGAGGACCGAGGACAGGCAGGTCCAGACGGAATCACCCTTCGGGGTCTGCAAGTCCCGACTGAGACAGTCCCATTGGCCGCAGCCGTCCACCTGCTCAGTCTGCCCCTGGGGGAAACGTGGAGTGTGACTGGCAGATGGCATGGGTACAGGGCAGGCAGGGGGCTGATTGGGTCAGTTTCTGAAGGTGCCACAAACCCTCAACGAGGAGGGAGGCGGGCAAACATCCTTCCTTGTCTCCTGATGGAGCCGACGCTGGAAGGGCACTTTGATGACCACGGAGTTGAGCAAAAAGCAGGGAGATTGTTGTAAGGGCGTGAGGTGAGCATCCAGGAGGGTACCAGGGATCCCCAGGCTGGGACAAGTGATGCCCCACCAGGAAGGGAGATGCAAGCCGAGCGGGGAGCCCAGGGCTCCCCTGTGGAGGAGGCAGCGTGGTCCACAGCTCCCCTCCCTGCAGACATCCTTCTGAGACCCACAGGGCCAAGACGTGGGGGGAGATGCATCCCCCACTACGAATCACACACCTTCCTGAAATTTGCATTTCCACCCTGCGTTTCATCCCTGACATCAAAGTGCTTGGCTCGCCATCTTTCTGATGAGGCTCAAATGGAAAATGTCACATCATCGTTTTCTTTCACATCTAATTACAGCAGCGGAGTGGAGAGGTTGCCCAGCCTGAGAGCAAACAGGCCTCCCCTCTGCCTGTCGTCTCCCAAGGGTGTCCATCTGTGAGTGCCCACAGGCAAACTCGAAAATCAGAAAGATCTCCACAAGCGTTGACAGAGAAAGAGGAGCCCATCCGCAGCCTGTGTCAGCTCGCCGGGGCTTCAGAAGGCAAGCTGGGGAGACGGGCCGCTTCCCACAAGCTTCCCGGGAGAGAGGGATGGCTCGTGGAGCTGTGTCATCAGGCCGCGGGCCTGTGGGCAGTGGGGCTCTGGCATGGGGATGGTGGGGCTCTGCCAACACTGGGGTGCTGCTGGACCCACCCTCATCTGCCAGGCTTCACTCCCAGAAGGAAGCAGAGGAGAGGGCTGCACTCACTTGGAAGCTCCTGCTGCCTGCTTCTACTGGAGCCTGTAACTTTCCTGTAAAAGCAAAACCCCTCTGGTCTGGCTCG
>NW_011494741.1:770905-784376 GCF_000754665.1 Bison bison bison | reverse complement strand
ACCACCTGAAGCAGTGGACATGCACTGGAACAGCGGTGTGGCCTCGTCCCGGCAGATGGCTCATCCTGCTCCACCCAGGGGACTCGGGCAACCACCTTGGCTGTCTCGCCAGGGAGGGGAGGTCTGGCTGTCATGGGACACTCAGCCATGGGAGCAAGGGGAGCAGGGTCGACCCCAAAAAGGGAAGGGAATTGGAGTTGGTGGATGGGGACTCGGGGCCATCATGTGGGGGGGATGGAGAGGCGTTTACTAAAGTTCCTTGGTGGTTCCACTGGTGTGGGAGCGGCTGCACGTGGGAGGAAGATGGGAGGCAGACTGGACACAGCAGAGCAGTGCAGCATCACCAGGCCGCGCGTGCCAGCCCCGGGCGTCGTCCCGGGAGTCGAGTCACGCACCAGCCCTGCGAGCAGACAGCAGTTTCCGAGATGGAACAGAGGACAGCGAAACATCCCACGTAGGAATCTACAGTGTCTGCAACGCAGAGGAAAAAAGATGTTCCCTAGGAACAGGATTATATTTTTGAGGCTAATCCACTAAGAAGGAAAACATGAAGATGTTTTGTAATATTTCCAGGGCAAGTAGCCAGGAATAAAAAATAAAGCACCCTGAGGATGCGCATGAGATGGGGCAGGCAGCAGGCATGGAGGGGAGGGGGCTTCTAGACCCAACGCCCCTCCCCTCGAGTTCCGCCCTCCTCCACTCTAAGCTCCATTTACAGGCATGGAGGCTGAGTGCTTTGTCATACCCTTCATGGGGTTCTCAAGGCAAGAATACTGAAGTGGTTTGCCATTCCCTTCTCCATTCATGGCCATGAGTTTGAGCAAGCTCCGGGAGTTGGTGATGGACAGGCAGGCCTGGGGTGCTGCAGTCCATGGGGTCACAAAGATTCAGACATGACTAAGTGACTGAGCTGAACTGAATCTGACCGAGGCTGAGTGCTGGCCTCTGTGACCACAGACATGAGGGAGGCGTTAGCACCCATTCCTAAGAGGAGCTCTAACCACCTACTGGAAACCAGGTTAAAAGGCTTTGGTGCATGGTGGCCTCAGCTCAGGGACCTTCTAAAACAAAATGGAAACACACAAGCACACCAGGTGTGACAAAGATAATTAGCACCGATGGTGAGAGATGGGCACTGGGTCATCGTCAAGGCCGTCTAACACCCCTGTACTTTTGGAGGAGGGAAGGGACGCTGCTCAACTTTGACTTTACTAAGCCCAGAAGTGGTGAAGTGTTAAGGATAACCATCAATTAAAAATAAAATAAAATGTATAACGTTTAAATCACAAACAAAAAGGAAGGAAACGAGGCAACTCAATAAAACCAACACACGGAAACGAGAGATAAAATTAAGAAACTAAAGAAAACCATGGCAACCAGGAATGAACCCCAATATGTCAGCCACTTATATTCATGCAGAGGGTTAGCTCCCCACATAAGTCAAAGTCGCTCCATCGTGTCTGACTCCTTGCGACCCCATGGAATTCTCCAGACCAGAATACTGGAGTTGAGCCTTTCCTTTCTCCAGAGGATCTTCCCAACCCAGGGATCAAACCCAGGTCTTCCGCACTGCAGGCGGAGTCTTTACCAGCTAAGTCACAAGGAAAGCCCAAGAATACCTGAGTGGGTAGCCTATCCCTTCTCCAGCGGATCTTCCCGACCCAGGAATCAAACCAGGGTCTCCTGCACTGCAAGGGATTCTTTACCAATGGAGCTATGAGGGAAGCCGCTCCTAATATAAAGTCCTAGCGGAAAAAGCAAAGCAGGGTCCACACAGGCTGCTCCCAAGTGTCTGAAAGGTTCTTGGGACAATGAACAATTGACAGTGTGGGAACAGAAACAATCCACACCAGACCACAAATAAAAATTAGGAACAAGCCCAGGATAACTAGAGTAAGTGTTTTGATACTACATAAAACAAACCTTAGGGCTAAAAGTATCATTGTGAATAAAGAGGGCTGCCTGACAATGATTGAAGGACTGATTCAGGAGAATAAGACAGTAAACCCGAATCACTATGCACTTAATAATATAGCCTTGAAACGGACACAGCAGATCCACGTGGAGTTACAGGAAATTTTGAAACATGCACAACCCACCATGGTTGATTTGAATGCACCGCTAACCAGGTAACAGATCAAGCAAACACATCCTTAAGGACACAGAACAAGTCTGTTGTGGTTAATAAAGTTTTATTGGCACACAATATCCTCATTTAGATGGTGTTGCCCATGACTGCTTTCAAGCTACAATGAAGGAAAGGGGTAATTGGACGACAGGGACAGGGAGCTGGAAATACCACTGTCTGCCCTTTCCAGAAGAGTCTGCAAAGCCCCTGACACAGAAGCCTGGAAGGGCATCGTAATAAAGATGCTATTGGAAAACAGGACTGAGCCACAGCTTCCACAGCCCAGTGACACGCCCTCTCCTCCAGGAGCCATGGAACTCACAAACCTCACCCATGTCCCCATCCCTGCGAAGTCTCAACGCTATGAGAAGATCAGTATCAGGCAGATCATCGTCGCTGATGGCAGTTCGATAAAAATGCATTGCCAAATGATTTGTGGTGAAGGGAAATATGTGAGTGGAAAGGAGAACATACTCGAAGCTAAAAGAGTAATGAAAGTCCTACTTATCACAACCTGCATGGTGCTGCTACAGCAGGACTTGGGAGGAGATTTATACCTTCACGTGAACAAGTTCGACAAAGGAAAAACGTTAAAATTAATGACTGCTGTGTCCTCCTGAAAAATGAGAGAAAGAACATGATAAATCCAAAGAAGGTAGAAAGGGAAAATAACTTTCCTGAATATGTAGACGTGCATGGACAGCGGGCCTGCGGTGTCCTTATGGGGACATGGTGGGAGGCGCCTGGAGTTTGCAGGCTTGGCCTCTGCAGACCACAGCACTGACCTTGAGACGGAACAAGGCACCCTGGGATGCACAGACCTCCGGCAGGTGAGCAGGGACCTTCTTGTCATTTGACGCATTTGACACAGATTCTATATTTGAAAAGCAGATGAATTCTGCATACCCAACAAAACCCTGCTGTTAGGGATCAAATTTTGTGTCCCCAAAAGGTATGCTTGGAGCCCTGACCCCAGGCACTGCTGAAGGTGCCTCACTTGGAAACCGAGCCTTTACAAGGGAAACCAAGCTACACTGGGATCATGAGGGTGAACCCTAATCCCCTAGGACTGTGTCCTGAGAAAAGGGAATTTGGACACAGACAGGGAAGAAGGTGAGGATGGAGAACAGCAGGGATGCGTCTATGAGCTGAAACGTACCCACAATTGTTGGCAGCGTGGAGGCTGGGAGGAGGCAGGAAGGACCCTACCCCCTAGGGTTTTGGAGGGCATGGGGTCCTCCCGACACCTGGAGTTTGGATTTCTAGCCCCTGGAACCATGGGATAAGACATTTTGTTGTTCTAAGCTGCCCGTTCGTGGTGTTTTGTTTCAGCAGCCCTGGTGAATAACACACCTGCTCACTCTAATTTGTGGTTGTCAAACCAGGGGGCAGAGTGTGCTCTGTGGCTCTTGATGAGGCCCCTCTTTTCTGGAGTTTAGGACATTTGTAGGGCTGAGGACAAAGGATGACCTCACCCCCTCGCCCCTGCTTTACTGCTCTCGGAATTTTCACACGATGCACCTTCTACTCATCTCCCTGGTCATTTTTCTTTCCAGCTGTGACGTGAGCACTACCAGGGCCATGTGTCCCCTCTTTACCTGAACCCCAGTGTCTGAGGCAGGCCTGGAACCTGGTGAGAACCCATACACGGTGGAGAAAGAACGATAACAAGAATGAATGTGAATGTATTTCAAACTCTCTTTAAAAAAAAAAATACAGTAATTACAAAGATCACATGGCACAATAAACATTCAAAGTTAGCTAAGAGACAAATGACAAAAAAATAATGAGAAAGTCCTCCACATACCAGATGCGTGCTACACAGCCATTGTTATTACCAAAATTCCGAAATGGCCTAAAAATAGGCACAGAGAGAAGTGAGTGGGCTAGAAGGATATTCAGAAATAGAACACAGTATTTTGAGGAATTTAATATGAAACCAGGAAAATCCTTTAAATCGGTATAAAAATGATGGTTTATCATCCAAATAGAAGGAAATAAAGCTGAGCTCTCCCTCCACACCATACAGAAAAATAAATTAAAACGAAAAAAGAAACCCTCAGGATAAAATTTTGGAAACCACACTTATACATCTTCAGTGTTAGGGCATCAATAAAGTCTTTCCCCTAAAAAATTAAATCTAGCAATAAGAACAAAGTGAATTCCGCTGTGGAACAAAAAAGAGAGAAAAGAGACCTGTTAATTTGCTGTGTTGGGAGGTTTAATGAGAGAAGGGCACTAGCGGCCCACACTCCAGTTCTTCCACTCTTGGCCCAGAGATAGAATGTCCTCGGGAACATGAGGACTTCGGTCCATCACACGCGAGGACTCAGGTCGTAGCCTCTCCGTAGGATGTTGTCCACAGGTGCTGAGTGCTCGTGGTCAGAGCAGGCAGGATCAGGCCCACCCAGGCCAGTCTCGCCTCTGCCCTTTTGAGGTTTTTGCACCCATTTGCTCTTGGCCAAGGGACAAGTTCAGACCTCCACCTGGCTCACCTGCAGGATGACCTGGTCCCAACACAGTGATGTCCATAGCCAGGTCCCAGTCCTCTGCTGTATCCAACAGAGACACAGCTGCCAGGCTCCGCTCCCCCCTCCCCCGACTAACACATCAAACTCAGATGACCCGTCTTCCAGTGGCTTCTTTGAGAGGTGTGAGAATTTATTTACAATTGGCTCAATTCCTCTTCCTTTATAGGGAGAAAATATTGACTGTTCTACAAATCAATATCTTTTCCTTTCTAGGTTGTGCGGATCGGCACCAAATTATCTCAGTTTTGTGACACACTTTGATAATCGACACTTGCCACCCCGGCTCCAAGCACATCAATGTGACCTTAGCTTTGATTTTCCAGTGGAAGGAAACCAGCATTATTCTGCAGAATAAATTTTCCATGTCTAGGCTCATGATTCCTTTACCTTTCTCACCCTTCAGGGAGCTATAAATCCATGAACTGAATTTTAAAATTGTATCAACACAATTAAATGGGGTGTTTCTTAATGTGCCTGTAATCTTTCCTTTTCAGAGTCAAGCCCACTAAAGTAATTTCAGTAAAAAGTATTTCCACCATATATAAAATTACTGTGGAGATTGTAACGTGAGCCCAAGAGCCCATCTTTCAGATGTGATTGATGCTATCATGACGCCATCTTTCCTTCGTGTCACAGAGACGAGTCTTATCAAACACACTGTATTATCCTCACCCTCGTTGTGATTCAAGTTAGGGAGAGGTTTGGCATTCAGATGGCTGGAACAGAAGTGGCTGCTTTATTACACCTAAAAGCTGGGTTGGAAGAGCTAACAGAGCAGGTGATCATATACGTGGGTTTGCTGATGCTCCCTGGATCAGCTGAAGTCCATGCAGTGGCCTAGCACTCAGCCATGAAAAGGAGTGAAGGAGTGATGCTCGTTATGAATCCCACATGGATGAATCCTGAACACAGTACACTAAGTAAGGAAGACAGTCACCAAAGGTCGCATAGCATACAACTCTAATTATACAAAATGTCCAGAAGGCGCAGACGCGCACAGAGAGTAGACACGGTGGTTGCCACGGGTTGGGGTTGGGCGAGAAGGCAGAGCAATGGCCAATGGGCACAGAGTTCCCTTTGGAGGTGATGAGAATGCTCTAAAGGAGGTAGTGGTGATGGTTACATACTCTGAAAATTTACTAAAACCCACTAAACTGTAGATATTAAAGGAGTGATCTTTTTGTCGTATCTCAACAAAGTTGTTTTAAAAAAAGGCTGTGACTACATTGTTCAAGCTGGTGTAGGTGCCCTTCAGAAGCAGAAATGTGACTACTGGGGAAATTCAGTGACTCACAGAAAAGTGTATCGACTCTGTAAGGAGACTCACACTGGAGCAGATTATATGACTTCTGGTCATGATGAAGGACATGATGCTGGACTAATCCTCCCATCTATAAATCTGTTATAAACTTTAGACCAACTGTAAAGATAAGTATCTAGATAATTATAAAGACAACCATTTTAACAACAGTTCAGTTCAGCCGCTCAGTCCTGTTTGACTCTTTGTGACTCCATGGACTGCAACACGCCAGGCTCCCCTGTCCATCACCAACTCCGGGAGCCTATTCAACTTATGTCCACTGAGTCGGTGATGCCATACAACCATCTCATCCTCTGTCGTCCCCTTCTCCTCCTGCCTTCAATCTTTCCCAGCATCAGGGTCTTTTCCAGTGAGTCAGCTCTTCACATCAGGTGGCCAAAGGGTTGGAGCTTCAGCCTCAGCATCAGTCTTTCCAATGAATATTCAGGACTGATTTCCTTTAGGATTGACTGGTTTGATCTCCTTGTAGTCCAAGGGACATACAATGATCTATTTTGATGTTTATACCATATATGCAAATAATATATACAACGATAAGAACACAATAGGCAGGAAGGCTGGACAGAAGGCTCTTGCATACTTTAATTCAGATGCTGCTGCTGCTGAGTCACTTCAGTCATGTCCGACTCTATGCGACCCCATAGACGGCAGCCCACCAGGCTGCCCTGTCCCTGGGATTCTCCAGGCAAGAGTACTGGAGTGGGGTGCCATTGCCTTCTCCGTTAATTCAAATAAATTATGATAAATTAAAAATGAGTATTGCAATCTCTAGAGCAAGCAGTAAGAGAGAAAAAAACAGGTATGACAGAAAGCCAATTGAGGGCATAGAATAGAATACAGAAATAAATGTATATTTGACTAAACCAAAGGAAACAGGAAAGAAGGGAACAAGAAGCAGAGAGCAGGGGGAGACAGAGAGCAATAGCAAGACGGAGCACACAGCCAAACACGTTTACAGCTACATTAAATGTAAACGGACCAAAGAACCAATCATAGTCTGCCGGACCAGATAAGCGGGCAAGACACGCACAGGCGGCCTACAAGAGGGACGCGCCAAGTGAAAAGACACAGACAGGCTGAAGGAGGACGGCAGAAGGCCTGACACGCAAGCCATGAGCAAGAGATCTCTGTGCCACGACATTCATATCAGGCAGGGCAGACTTCAGAAGAGGGGATGTTATAGGAGTGGAGAGGCTTGTTTCATACTGGAAACAGGAAACATTCATTAAGACTTTGAATAACGGAAACCAAAATCTGATGTGCATGCCTCTAACGCCAGATCTTCAAAATAAGTGAGGAAAAAATGGACAGAATGCAAGAGCGAAAAAGATAGCTCCGAGACTAACACCTCGTCTCAGCAACTGATAGAGTAAAACCGAACAGACGGTGAAGACAGAGAAGGCCTGAGCAGGACGATCAGCCCAAACCCGCGTGACATTTGTAGGGTCTGCACCCAGCAACAGCAAAGCACACTCCCCTCTCAAGTGTGCAGAACACGTTCACCAACATAGACCTGATGCAGACCCATAAACTCGTCACAAAAATTTCAATCGAATCAAATCCTGCAGAGTTTATCTGATGAAAACTAAGTCAAATTAAAATCCCTAGTGATACCATATCTAGAAAAATCAGCAAACATTGTTAAAATGGAAATTTCCTCTTGTTGATCTATAAATATAAAGTAATCCCAGCTGGGAATTCCCTGGAGGACCAGTGATTCCGGGCTTTCATTGCTGACATCCTGAGTTCAATCCCCGGCCAGGGAACAAAGATCCCACAGGCTGTGCTGTGCAGCCAAATAAAAAATAAAGTAATTACAATCAATATTTTAAACAGAAATTGACAGGCTGAAGCCAGACTGCATGTAGAAATATAAAGGTCTATGTAGCTGGTGAAATTAAAAAAAAAAAATAACACATTTGGAGGATTTTTATACTATCTTACTTCAAAATTCAGTATAAAGCTACAGTCATCAGGACAATGCGATTCAGGTTCACGCAGAGACCCATAGATGGAAAAACAGAACGGAGAGCAGGCACAGACCCACATGCATTCTGTCAGTTGGTTTTTGGCAAAGTTGCTATTGAAGAGTTTCATATTGATCATTAATTCTAACATAACTGGAATTACTGTTTATAGAAAAGTAAGATCATTGCTCTTTTTTCTCAATTATCTTTTTTCCATTATCCTTGAGCACCTCAATGCAAAATCCAAACTTCTTGCAAATATATATGTATTTCATTTTAATGTATTGTTTTTTTTCTAATGAAAGAAATAAATGCTTACATCATGGACTCGATGGATGTGAGTTTGAGTGAACTCCGGGAGATGGTGATGGACAGGGAGGCCTGGCGTGGTGCGATTCATGGGGTCGCAAACAGTCGGACACGACTGAGTGACTAAACTGAACTGAACTGAACTGAAATGAAAAGATGATGATAATGATGCTACTACTGATGCTGTCTCATAATACAGCTGGTCCATCCTGCCTCGGTCCATAGTGGGCCAGCGGGGATGGCTGAAAGGTCTCCATGCAGACACCCGTGGGTGCAGCCCCCCTATTTTCTCGAGAACCAGTATCCTAGGGTCTCAATGTTCTCCATTGTGTTCTCTTCAACTGGCTGTCAAAATGGCAAAAAAGGAAGGAGCGCAGATCGCAGTGTCAGGGAGGGGCCGGCACTCAATTGCACGGCCCACTGATCACAAGAGTGGCTGGGAACACAAGCTCGTGGAGGGACAGAACGAGACGAACAGGCAGAGGGGACACGTGGAAGTCCACCTGGCATGGGACGCTGCGTGAGAGGGTGCCCTGTGCCAGGCCCCATGCGCAGACTGATTTGTGTCACCCTCACAGGAGCCCCCGGGATGGAGCCAGCACCAGGGCTTTCACGAGAATGCAGACTGAAGCAACAGAGCCAGGATCAGGCGGTGGCTGGAAGGGCTCAGAGGCACGAAGCAGAGCCTGGTGGTCACTGGGCTGGGAAGGAGGGGCCGGTGTGGGGGAGAAGACCCCAGAGTGGTTTCCAGGCTGAGGTCGGTGGTCCCACCAGTGACATGGGGCCACAGGGGAAGACAGACTCGGGGGAGCTGGGCCGAGAGTTGTGAAACGTCCCATTCCTATCCCAGCTGCGTCCCCAGAAGTTCCCTACATTCTGGAGGGTAGGAAGCACTCAGCTCCAACCCCGGCTCTGCTGGTGCCTGGACTGAGTCTGGCATGCCACAGGGTGGCCCTGGGCCTCAGTAATCAGGGCAGCGGCCTCCCTACATCATGGTGCCGGGGTCAGTGACTTGGACAGAGGGGCTCGAACCATGGCCAGGACAGACCCAGGGTACATGCTCTCGTTACCATGGCACGGCCTCCATCTGCTTCCCAGTGCCATCTGACTCTGGTGCCAGCTTTCCTTCTGTGCAGACCTCCACGTCTTTACTCCCCCAGGACCCCTTCCTCAGGGTGCCCCCTGCCCTCTCCCACCCTCCTCGTACTAAACCATTTCTCAGCATCTTCAAGACACAGCAAGGTTCCAAGATCCTCAGGGCACCCCGACTGCTGCCTCCCCCAGGCCCCATCCTGGGAGCTCCCAGGCCTCCCTGACCTTGAGCGTCTGCGTCCGTCACGGGCAGAAGATTGACCTAGAAGTAGAGGGTGCGGGGAGTGCTGAGGGCAGCTCTCTGGTTGGGTCCCGTCTCAGCATCCCTGACTCACCGCCTTCACATCAAGCCTTGGCCGCCAGCTTCCTGGTCCCGATGCTGACCTGGTCCAGGAAGAAGGCAGGATGGAAAACTACCAGCTGTTGTCCTGGGGCCACGTGAGAGGCGTTGTGTCCAAATGCTCCCAAGACATCTGGCTCCCTGATTCCTGTAAGAATGAGCTAAATGCTTAAGACAGGACATGCCGTCCTGACAGGCTGATTTGCCATTTGAATGTAAAAATAACCGGACAATCACAATTTCTGCCTTGAATCTTTCTCATGCAGCAGGAAATAAAATGATGTGTTATAATAAAGATTGCATTTTTGTGTGTCTGTGGCTCCTCTGAAGCACGAACACATTTGAGAGCAATTTCTTTAAGAAAATCAAAAGATAAATCATGGCCAAAATACCTCACAGCTCTTAAGACAGACGTGAGATTAAAACTTTGTTAGATTTCAGAGTGCAGGCTCTGGACTCGCTTTACATTTATCATCTATGTATTGACACTTTGCCTTGTTGACAAGCATCTCAGGTGGGGACAGACACGGCAGGAAAACTCTGTGCCTGGTGAAGACCGATCCCTGGACTCTAGCAGGAGACGCACGACTCAGGCCAGGACTGGCCTTAGATCCAGGCCAGTTCCTCAGGCAGTGCTGTCAGCCCGAGATAAGAGCCGCTAACAGCGAAGCCCAGAGCCGCTGACGTGTGCCTGCCTCTCAGGTGAGACGTGCCTTTGATGGGTCACTGTGGACATCCCCCTGCCTCCAGACTTCCAACCGAACCATTGAGGGCAAGGGCAATTCTACACCTTTCCTCAAAACGACAAGGCTCCATCTCCCAAGACACACGGTCCACACTCAGGGGCAGAGAACAGAAATCCCTCTGCAAACGGACCCGTTGGCCTCGTCCAATCTGTCTCTCACTATGCAACCCCAGCAAGACAGCTCTCAGGAGCGTAGAGAGAGAGATGTTTGAAAAGCCTGGTCCTCAGTTCAGCCCAAAGCCCACCTGACTGGGCTGCAATTCCAGGGCGAAGTGGCAATCATGGGCATGCTTCCCCCGTGTGGCACGCGCCCTCTGCGAGGACGAGCGGGTGGGGCGCAGGCCCCGGGCACCCTTCACACCCCAGCTTGCACATCGCAGGTCCTTGAGGAGTGCTTCTCAGATGATGGCTTTTAGGGAGGCACTGAATGCAGTGAAAAGGGGTCAGTTCCCTCAGAAACACCGCACACACAGCAATCAGACAAACTCAGAACGTCAAGGCAGTGCATTGGAAAACGACCTGACGTTGTTTGGTCGATGATAACCACTTACCTGGGAACTGGGCAAGAACGTCAAGGGTGATTCAGCCCATCAAGCGATGAGAGACAACAGGTCTTAATGGTTCTCCAACCAAGAGCAGCTGTGAGAAGGAAATGCATGTTTGTGTTGAGGAATTGCTGTTTCATTAGCTGCAAGTGTTGGACTCGACCAGAGCTTAGCTGGGCCACCCCCATCGTGGATGGGAGGGGGCAAGGTGTGGGGAGCAGTGGGCTCAGGGCAAAGTAGTCTTGGGGTTTTAGGATCAAACAGTGTCTTTTTTTCTTTATCATAAACTGTCTTTTTCTTGGTGGAGAGAACAGAGACATTGGAAACGAGAGACCTTGGCTCCATGTGCTGGCATTTGAAGCAAGTGGTGCTTGCTTGGACGTGCTTTGACATATTTCATCTTCAACAGCAGCCTTGTGGACGGGAGGTACTGTCACCCCTCCGATGTGGGGAGGGGGCTGCTGATGGCCCCTCGAGGGGCGCCCTGCGTCCGCGCCCTGGGGGGTGACTTCTGTGGCACCCCTGTCCTGACTCTGAAACCCCCATGTGATGCCCACATCCAGCAGACACCAGCTCGCCTGCTGCAGTGGAGGCTGCACGGGACACCTGGGTTTCCGCTCTCCTACCAGCTCCTGTCGGGGCCACGGGGAGGGCCGGGCTACCTGCCAGGGTGGGTGACACAGGGAACACGGCTTTCCTGGAGCCCCCAGCCAGGGACTAGGCTTTGACGCTTCTGACCCGGCCCCGGGCTGGCTCTGCCTGACCCCATCCTCTCAGTGCTGGTGCCCAGCAAATCCGATCACCCTGACCTTGGTGGGGGTCATTCTCGTGCCTTTCCCCTTCCAGTCCTCCAGCGCTCCCTGGAAGGAGCGAGTGCAGCAGAACCTGGGGGGAGAGGAAGGCGAGGTTCAGGACAAGCCCTCAGGCAGGTCCCGGCCTGTCCTGCAGTGGGACCCATTCGCCCACCACGCAGGCCCGTCTCCCCTCCAGCTCCCACCTGCTTCCTTTTCAGACGCTGGCAGAAACCCTGTAGTCACTGATTCCCCCGTCAAGGAAAATGTCGCCGGGTTGGACAATTTCCCTGCTTTCCCCCCAGTTTCTCACCAGCAATGACTCAGGCATGGAGCCCACCACCATCAGCGCAGTGGGCGTCCGGGGAGCCAGGCTGCCAGCTGCAGCTAGGATGGTGCCGGTTCAGCGACATCCGCCCTGCAGGCCGGCTACAGGGAGGTCTGGGGGACGTCGCTCAATTGCCCTCCCGCCCTGTGTTACCCTTTGGAACTGTCACCAGCTTGGCCATCTTCGAGGTAAGTGAGCAGCGATGCTCCAGAGACGCAGTGGTCAGGGGCACTGAGCCTCCCACCAGGGCCCCTGCCTGTTCTGGGCTCTGACCCAACTGCCACAGCTGGGGAGGTCCCTCCAGCCCACTCAAGCTGTCCACCTCCTCCCTGGAGGACAACGCCACCACCTGCTCCAGCCAGATCTGTCAGGGCCACTGGGGAGCAGGCACTCGGGCCTCCAGCCGGCTCCCCTGCCTGGCGGGGACCTGGTGGGGGTCTGGTAACTATTAACACGTGATGGAGTAAGAGGACAAATGGGCTTTGCTTTATTTCACTGGAAGTGTGATGGAAACGGACACCTTCCCGGGGTGATCCGGGGCTGGCTCACACTGGCTTACGAGAGAAGGTTGTTAATTTTTCAGGCGTGTTATGAGCTGGTTGCTTAGACGTAGGTGCAGCGGGTTCCCTCGGAGCCTGTACACACGAGTTTGCTTGTTTAGAACAAGAGTCTTGGAGATGTATTAAGTTAAGGCTCCTGAGAGAGGTCATGCTAGATTTGGGCGGGTGGTGGGCTCATAAGATAAAGGCAGAAAGAGACTTGAAATTCAGATGCTCAGGGGAGGAGACCACATGCAGACGGAGGCAGAGATGGAGCCCCATTAGCCGGAGGGGCAGGCAGGATTCCCGCCAGGGCGGGGAGGACGGGGGCGGGGCGGGGCCCCACCGACACTGTGAGCCAATCAAAGTCTGCTGCTTTAAGCCACCCTGCCTCTTGTCATTTGTTAAGGCAGCCCTAGGAAGCTAAGGGAGAAGGCAATGGCACCCCACTCCAGTGCTTTTGCCTGGAAAATCCCATGGACGGAGGAGCCTGGCGGGCTGCAGTCCATGGGGTCGCTAGAGTTGACACGACTGAGCGACTTCACTTTCACTTTTCACTTTCATGCATTGGAGAAGGAAATGGCAACCCACTCCAGTGTTCTTGCCTGGAGAATCCCAGGGACGGGGGAGCCTGGTGGGCTGCCGTCTATGGGGTCGCACAGAGTCAGACACGACTGGAGCGACTTAGCAGCAGCAGGAAGCTAAGACAATAGGCATTGCTTCCCCGGTGGCTCAGCGGTAAAGAATCTGCCTTCAATGCTGGAGTCGCAGGAGACTTGAGTTCGATCCCTAGGTCAGAAAGATCCCCTGGAGGAGGACATAGCACCCTACTCCA
>NW_011494741.1:758585-770629 GCF_000754665.1 Bison bison bison | reverse complement strand
AGGAGGACATAGCACCCTGCTCTGGTGTTCTTGCCTGGAGAACCATGGACAGAGGGGCCTGGCGGGCCACAGTCCATCTGGTGGCAGAGTCGGACACGACTGAAGCAACTTAGCATGCCTATGTGCAAACTTACTGTCAGGTACATCAGATAAGGACAGTGCATACTTAACAGCTCCGCCTAATAGCTTACTCAGTATACCCAGCACCTCCTAACAGCTTCGCTGCATCTCAGTGGGATTTTCACTCCTGAACTCTTGTTTACATCTGTTTTTCCTGCGCGGTGGATCGCAGTGTAACCATATGGACGCAGCATCACTTCCAAACACTGCCCCCCTTCCCGTTCCAGGAAATCACATTTTTCTTTTTTTACTTTTTATTTTGTATTAGAGTCTAGCCAACTAACAATGTTGTGATAGTTTCAGGTGGGCAGCAAAGGGACTCAGGCATACATACACACGTATCCATCCTCCCTTAAATTCCCCTTCCATCCGGACTATCACATAAAAGTGAGCAGAGTTCTCTATGCTGTATGGTAGATCCTTGTTGGTAATCCCTCTTAAATATAGCCGTGTGCACATGTCCGTACCGAACTCCCTGACTATCCCTTCCCCCCCGTCCTTACTTACTGGCAGTCATAAGAATGGAGTCAGGTTTGTATTTTGAAATCTGCTGTGGTGTGAATATTCACACCATGGAAATTGACAAATGCCACGGATCCAGGCAGCTTGCCATTTTGTGGTCTGTTTAGAAGAACGATGGAGAGAACGCCCAGGGTTCAGAGGAGTGAGAAAAACTGTGTGTGATCATAGCTGCTGTGCAGAGCATCGCAAGGAAGACGAAGAAAGATCCCTCCTGTACCTGAGCACGACCCTCCAGCTTTACAAACGAGGCCCTCCGGTCGCTGGCCGGCGGTCTTAGTCGCCGCGCTTTTATCTTATGTATTACTCACAATGCAAACGGAAATACCAGCCCGCTTTCCTCCCCGACCTACTCTCATTCATCTGCTGCAGTTCTAGTTGGCTCCTTATACAAGACCGGCAAGAGTTGGTGAAAGCCTTCCATGAGAATTGACTGTCCCTGTGGAATTTATAATAAAGGAAACTGTGGTTTATTATTATTAGCTCCTTCTGGGCCACCATCTTCTCTATAAGTAAAACTTGACAAGAAACCAATGCCCCGGACCCGAAGTACCTGGCTCCGGCTATAGCTCACTTTAAAGGGAGCTTTGACTTGAAATTTCTTGGGATTAAGTGGAAAAAGCAATCTTAAAACTTCAAGAGATTGATTTACGGGAGTGCTTTATCACTCCATCCCACCTGGCATCCCCACTAAGCCCCCGTGATGGCCCGGCAACGCTGTCCTCACTGCAGAGTGAGGGATAAATTGGACAGCGAGCAGAAGGATCTTGGAAGGCATCAGAGCGCTGCCCGCTCCAGACGGCACGTGGGACTGGACTCCAGGGGTCTCAGCACCCAAGCTCCTTCTGCCAGATCACCTCCTTCATCCTGACCACGTCCCCCCGACCCACACACTCACTGTCCCTCCAGGTAGTAGATGAGTCTCTGCATCAGAAGGACTGTGAGCAAATGGATGCTCAGGCATTTTTATTGAAACCTCATGAGAACTGGCACAGAGCGAAGAGCAACGGGCACCAGACATAAAAGAGGGTGAGGAGTGAAGAGTGAGGAGTCGCTTTTGTCCTCCTCCACGCGGGAGAGTCCCAGGGCAGGGCGTGGGAGGCCTGCTCCCGCTTGCGGGCAGACACAGGGGAGCTGAGCCCGGAGCAGGGCCCTGGCCCTCCCTCGGGATGCCCAGACCTGGCCCGACCTGCACGAACGGCCAGGGACCAAACGCAATACCGACAGCGAGCTGTGTGTGTGCGTCAGGCCAGATGGCGTGGGCGCCTCTGCACACGGGGGCCAGGTGCCCAGCTGGCCTGGTCCATGCTGACTCACGCCCGCGGCCCCAGCCATGGTCTCCACGCACTCTGGTTGGAAGGATCAACCCTTTGTTCTGTGTTCATGCCTTGCCAGTGACCCTCCCCTGACACTCCTCCCCTCGGCGACCCTCCCCCGACGCTCCTCCCCTCGGCGACCCTCCCCCGACGCTCCTCCCCTCGGCGACCCTCCCCCGACACTCCTCCCCTCGGCGTTTTCCTTCTGGGTTCGCCTCCCTCACTCTTGATCATCCTCCACTCAGCCTCCAGTTTTGGTCGTATTTCCTCTGTGCGATCCATCTAGACAGCCTCAACTGTCCTTCTTCTGTATTCCCATAGTGCCCAAAATTCACCAACCACGTGCCTGAGCATGACGTCAGCGGCCCCTGCTGTGCCCCACTCCCCTGACCTGGATCTTGGATGCCCGGCCCCGTGCCTTCCTGTACCTGAGCCCACAACGCCACGCCTCCCCTCCCTGGTGCCCTGCGAGTGTTATTAGAATCACACAAACAAACCTTGAAAACGACTATGATCCGAATGAATTCCAGGGAGAAATGATGGAAGCGGCGGGGCTGCAGGGGGACCCGGGAGGGATAAGGGCTTTGTATCTGAATTAAGCATAGCTGCTTTGAGGAGGCTGTGCTTCCAGAAAGGAGACAGGGGACACATTTGTCTCTAATTTTGGTTCCTGAGAAATAAATTGAGGCAATTATTACTTCAGGTTTGCTCCTCAATATCCACCCATCTTCTTTAAATCCCATATTAATACAACCTGCACTAAAGACATTTCAAAAGTCACAACAGATCATGCTTTCTTTTTTTTCCTAACTGAGGGTATATTTGATGCATGTAACCCAACATCAGAGTTCAAATCTCCCTGAAGGACCAGGCAGCCAGATTCCAATTTATTCTGAGAACTCGCCCTGGTGAATAGGTGAGGATACAGCTTACCTTGGACCAAAGTCCAGAGAGGTACCAGCTCTCGGGAAGAAGGTCCTGGCCATCCCCAGGGGCTGAAACACAAGGCTTTTGTGAGCAAGGGGCATGCACCTGAGTGGTGAGCAGTCCCTGCCACCAGCCTGAAGTCTGTGTGTTCAGCAAAGCACAAGAACTGCCACTGTCTGGGAACCAACTTTGAGGTTTCAACAGACTACACTGTGTCTATTATTCCCTCAGTGCAGCAGCCGCCTTGCACTGTGTAAACGCGAGTGTGAGAGTTAGAACTCCGGGTGCTCTCACTGTCCTTCCCTCAACCCCAGGTCCGGGGCTGGACACTGGGGACCACGATGCCTGCAGTCACTGCCCTGCGACCGTGTGAGGGATGCTCAATTCCTGCAGCTTTGGAAAGGACCGCGTGCAGTGGGCCACGGCGGAGGCCCTGGTTCAGCCGAGAGGGACAGAGACCGTAGGTGAGCTTTGTGGAGGGGACAGCGCAGTTAGTGACATCACCACGTATCCTCCCAGCAAACTCTGGGGAAAATGTGCGCAAGACGCTGGCCCTGCCCTTTTTCAGCCCCTGTGACAGGTTCCCAAAGATGTCCACCATCAGGCCCAGGTCCCCATCTTTACCAAATGACATCTTGAAGATGTCTCATCCCACTCTTGACCACAGGGCTCCTCACCATCCATGTTGACTCCGTTGTGTCTGAAATATAAAGCCATGTTCAGAGTAGCTTGATGGAATGGGTCTTCTGAGTTGCCCTCAGACACAAAAATCTCCCAGACTCTGGGTAAATTACAGTATATATACCTAAAAAAAAAAAAGGTTTGGCTCGAAACACTGAAATTCCCTATGAAGAAGAAATGAATCAGAACATATCAAAACCATAAAAGTTGGTAGAAGAACACGGTGCAGCCACAACGGTGGGGCTGCTCTGGAGGGACAGCTGATACTGATCAAGAAGCTAGAAGCTGGGGGTCAATGTCAGCTTGGGGTGTCAGGAATAGGATGTGGTCCCTGTTTAGTGTTGGAGCTAAGCTGAGATTTCTCCATGAAGTCAGGTTCTTGGGGGTCTATGTCTCCTGAAAAAGGTGGGGTGGGACCTACCTGAAAACCAAGGGAAGTGCCGTGGACTCTGTCTTCTCTGCTACAGTCCCAGGTGGGAAAAAACAGTGCCAATAACAATTGTCTCCATCGATTACCTGTGGTTACCCCCCTGTTCTCACAGCACCCTGAAGTTCAACTTTCCAATAACAATTGTCTCCATCGATTACCTGTGGTTACCCCCCTGTTCTCACAGCACTCTGAAGTTCAACTTTGCCCCCACTGTCACAGACTCCGGCTAAAGAATTACAGAGACTTCCTTCTGGTACCTGGTAGTAACAGAACAATTTTTTTCTGGATAAGTAAATCCTCAATTCAGATCTCTCAGAATGACCACAGGTTAAATTCAGCCAAGCACAAAGGTGAAACAAAATTTAACTAAAAATAATATAAAATAAAACGCACCCCCAAACCCAAAGAAGAAACCACCAAAATTAAGAGGCAGCATAAAAAGAGAGATTTGACATTTAACTGTTAGAAGAGTGTGAAATAATTCTATATGGAAATTTTAAAAATTGAAATATGACATAAGAAAATGAGTAAGAAGTGGTAGACCACAAAAATGACCAGACTTCATAAAGAAGTAATAAAGCTTCTGGAAATTAAAACACAATGGCTAAAATGAGCAGCACAATAGCTGAGTTACAAAGCAGATGAGACAGCTAAGAAATAAATCCAAGAACTGGAAGACAAATCAGATAAAATTACCAGAATGTGGCAGACAGAAAGATGAGATGAAATGTATGACTGAAGTAAAGAAATACAGGGAAAAAGACAAGAAAGTCTCACGTGCATGCAACCAGAATTCCAGCGAAAGAGGCTGGGGCAGGAAGAAAGAAAATGAATGTTAATGGCTGGTTATTTTTTCAGGACTGAGGAAAGGCATGAATCCACAGATATAAAAAGCAAAACACGCAACCAGAAGGACACGTGGAAAGGAAGTTACACCTGGATTCATTGTCACGGAACTGCCTGAAGCACAAAGTTCTTACAGACCTCTACAGAGAAAAGGCAGTTCCCCTCGGAGAGATGAACCATTGCGTTGACAGCAGACCCTAATAGCAACCATAGTAAAGCTGTGTGGTAACACATTCAAGATGCTAAGGAAAAGTCACGGTTAGTGCAGCAGTCTGTAGCCAGTAAAAATACAAGAGGGGGGTAAAATAATTCTCAAAAGGAAAACATCAACAAATCCTCAGCAAAAAAAATCTTCTAAAAGATGTACTTCAGAAAGACAATGACCCCAGAATAAAACATGAGATGTAAGAAGAAATTTGGGCAAAAACAATACTGAAGGGCGAAAGAGGGGCAAGGTGCAGGAATAGATGCTGACCACACATGAAACGTGGGTAACTGAACAGAGGATGACGCAGAACTTGTGAGATTTGGCAATAATATGTATATGCTTTTAGATATAGAACAATAACAGTTGGTCTACTAAAAGGACTAAAAGGACCTTTCAGGTGGGGTTGAGGTGAGGTGAGCATAACGCAGAAGTGAACGGGCCTGGAGGAACACACGGCCCTGCCGGGCACTAATTTCACGGGGACTCCCCCCGGCATTTTCGTCTAATTCTCTCATCCACTTACACCCAGGTCTCTTAAAATAGATTTCACTGCTCAATCTCTCATTTCAGATCTCTGATACATTAATGCAATTAACTTGATAAATAAAAAATAGCTTATCAGAACTTCCCTGATGGTCTAGTGATTAAGAATCTGCCTGCCAGTTCAGGGGACACAGGTTCGATCCCAAGTCTAGGAAGACGCGCATACTACTAAGCCCGTGAGCCGCATACTACTAAGCCCGTGAGCCACAGCTACCATGCACTCTAGAGCCCATGCTCCACAGAAAGAGAAGCCACCACAGCGCGGAGCACACACACTGCAACAAGGCAAATACATGAATAGCAGTTTCAGAGTGATTTATCAAAACAAAAACCTCGTTCCTTTAAGAGGGGGACACTGACAACCTTCCAATGAAAAGATGCCTCCAAGCCTAGATCTGCCAGAGATTAGGAATACACATTCTGCCAGATTAGCATGATCTGGATACTCAAACAGGACATTAACACAGTTAAGGAGGAGAGCATGGTGTTATTGAAACTGATTCATATTAATGAAGGAATGACATTTGACACCAATCCTGATGGAAACTAAAACCAAACAACACTTTCTTATGGAATAGAGGTGATTCGATAAATTAAGGTCTATGGACTTCCCTGGTGGCTCAGCTGGCAAAGAATCTGCCTGCAATGCAGGAGACCCAGGTTCAATCCCTGGGTCTGGAAGATCCCCACGAGAAGGGAAGGGCAACCGACTCCAGTATTCTTGCCCAGAGAATCCGACAGGCAGAGTAGCCTAGAGGGCTACAGTCCACGGGGTCACAAAGAGTCAGACACAACTGAACGACTAACACTTTCACTTCCACTTCAGTGAGAATATCAAAACTTTGCTAGAGATATTAAATTAGGGGATTTAACGCAGGGGTTGTTGATTTGCTGAAGGCTTGTATAGCTTCCCTGGTAGCTCAGACAGTAAAGCGTCTGCCTACAATGCGGGAGACCCGGATTCGATCCCTACGTCAAAAACATCCGGTGGAGAGGGGGATGGCAACCCACTCCAGTGCTCTCGCCTGGAAAATCTCATGGACCGAGGAGCCTGGTAGGTTACAGTCCACGGGGTTGCAAAGAGTCGGACACGACTGAGCAGCTTCACTTTCACTTTCTGTACTTGTTTAATGAGGTACCCACAAGGCCATACATTCTAGGAACCGTTATAACCAGCGGGCTGGGCCAACTCAAATATAATAATATTGAGAACTGACATCACAGCCAGGCCTGAACGTAGTGGCTCAGAAGGTCATCCCCCTGCACACACACACACAGACACCGTTTGGCTGGGGCTTGGCTGTCAAGTGGGAGTTACACAGCTGGTGCTCAGGGAATGGCTAACTAGGCATGGCTCATCTCAGGGGTCCTGGAGGAGCCGGGGCTGGGGTCACCCAGGGAGATGGCTGTCAAGCTGTAGGGTCTGGATTTCTGCTCCAGCTGCCTCACTGACAGGGGCTGGAAACAGGACGAAAGCCTCCTCTCGCCTCCTTCTGCTTCCATCTCCCATCAGACCTTCCCAAGAGCAGAGCCTAATGAGATGCTGGCTGGCAAGGGAGTCTGGGAGGTTGGATTCACAGACGCCTGGCCCTGGCATTCCAGCGAGGGAGCAGGGGCAGGCTCTCAGCCGAGTGGTAACAGGCAGATCCTCGGCACAGGACGCAGGACCACGGCTTCCAGGACGGCTCCTGCATCCTAACAAATGCGGAAACATTTAAAGCATGAGCAAGTGGGAGGGATAATGGGGAGGTTGGGATGGACATATACCCACTACTGTGTGCGCTCAGTCAGTTCCGTCGTGTCCGACTCTGCAACCCCCAGCCTGTAGCCTGCCAGGCTCCCCTGTCCGTGGGATTTCCCAGGCAAGAACACTGGAGCAGGTTGCCATTTCCTTCTCCAGCCACCATGTATAAAATAGATAACTAATAAGGACCTACTGTACAGCACAGGGAACCCTACTCAATACTCTCTAATGATCTATACGGGAAAAGAATCTAAAAAACAATGGGTATATGTGTATGCGATTCACTCTGATGTACAGCATCAACTAATACAATGTTATAAATCAAATATACTCCAGTTAAAACTTTTAAAAGAATAACATCATGAATAAGAAGCAATAATTTTTGTATCATTATTTGTGAGCTGTTCTAGACAGCTTCATAAAATAAAGTAAAAAAAAATCAGAAAATGGAAAGGGAAATCTTATCATTATTTGGAGGTATTAATATTTATTATTGTATATATTAAATAGACAGACTCCTTGAAATATTCTCCAAAAAAGTGATTAAAATTAGTATGCATTTAGTAAAGCACTAGCTGTAAGATCAATAAATACAAAAGCACACTTACTGTGTTATAATTCATCAATATTTGAAATGTCACTTTTACAGATTTTTCAGCAACGACAACGCAAGGTACACAGGCAGCAATTACTGAAACACGTGCCAAAGCTCACACGAGGAAAACTGCACATCTTTATTGAAAAGCATAAACACACTGAAATATATTTCATATTTATGGTGAGGAAGATTCAATATTCAAAGATGTCAAACCTGCCTACACCGAGTCAGAGATTCAGGGAAAATTCCAGTGCTGGTCTCTGTAGAATCTGACAAGATAATTCTAACATTTATATGGAGGAGCAAAGGGCCACGGCGAGCCAACATGCTCCTGAAGCCTACTCCGTGAGTCATAAATCCACGTTCACGATCAGAGCAGGGTGTCGGTGCAAGGACAGGAAAGAGAGACTTATGGAACGGAATACAAAATCCAAAGAAGGGATAAAGTGCAGGACGGTGCTGCAGACCAGCAGGAAGAGAAGAACCATTCGATGTGTGATTCAGGACAGCTACTTATCCACACGGACAAAAAAAACTGCATCCTACATTACCATGTTAAAAGCATCAATTATAGATTGTTTAAAGAATTAAAAGCAAGAAGCATGGCTATAAATATTTTAAAAGATGGCATTATAGGAATCCTCGGGTTGCTTAAACAAGACACAAAAGCACTAACCATAAAGCATCTTAGAAGCAGAAGCCTTTGTTTATGAAATGGCATCATTAAAAAGTAAGGAAATAGCCACACACAATGCAATAAGATATTTATAATGCATTTAATCGAGGACGAATTAGTATATCCAGAATTACAGTCTTTTATAAACCTTTAAGAAAAAGGCATGTCAACCAGTGGAAAGGGAAGACAATATATAAAAACATTTTTCACAAAATAGAAGACATTGATAGTTAATAAATATTTTAAATGATGGTCAAACTCATCACTAATAAAAGAATGCAAATCAAAATTGCATTCAGATTGGTTTCACCCACCAGAGTGGTTAAAATTTAAGAAGCAGACAAGATTAAAATGAAAAAGGCAGCGGCTACCGAGTGTTGGTGAGAATGAGAGTATCCCCCCACTGATGGCAGGTCTTGTGAACCGGGATAATGATACTGGAACACAGAACTCGTGATCCAAAAGTGTGCTGCACTTGTGCCTTTCCTGAGATCGGTAATTCCACTTCCGGGCACAGTCCACAGAGGATCGTTTGTGTGTAAATGCCGGGTGTGGGGCAGGGAAAGCGTGAGCATGACTGTTCATAGTTCCACTGTGTCCAGTGACAGGAGGGGCTGCAGTCCAGCAAGTAGGAACCAGAGAGCAGTGTGATCAGCCAGGATGCTTCCTTCAGTGAAAGAAACAGAAACCTCTCAAATACAGAGGATGGGATGAGACGATAGCGAGAAACGATACCATGCAAACGAAGTCCCCAAATTGAAAACTTCACAATATATTTTAGGGATATCCCCAAATAGAGAGAAATGCCATTGGAAAAAGTAGACCTTGTATATGGGAGCTCCACAGTGGGGATTGCCTTTGACAGATGTCCTGAGGAGGCTCCCTGGTGGTGCTCAGTGTCTCTACCTGCATGGCAGGTGCCTTGGTGTTTCAGCTCAGTTCAGTCCCTAGTCGTGTCTGACTCTTTTTGACCCCATGGTCTGCAGCACGCCAGGGTTCCCTGTCCATCACCAACTCCTGGAGCTTACTCAAACTCATGTTCATCGAGTCGGTGATGCCATCCAACCATCTCATCCTCTGTTGTCCCCTTCTCCTCCTGCCTTCAATAATTCCTAGCATCAGGGTCTTTTCAAATGAGTCAGCTCTTCACATCAGGTGGCCAAAGTATTGAAGCCACTTCAGCATCAGTTCTTTCAATGAACACCCAGGACTGATCTCCTTTAGGATGGACTGGTTTGATCTCCTTGCAGTCTAACGGACTCTCAAGAGTCTCTTCTGCAACACCACAGTTCAAAAGCATCAATTCTTCAGCACTCAGCTTTCTTTATGGTCCAACTCTCATATCCCTATATGACTACTAGAAACACTGGTGTTGATTTTATTATAATTTTACCAGATATACTGTGGGTGTACACGCATGGATTTTTAAATGCGATGGATGTAGCATTTTGTAATAAAAACAGACTCACAACAAGTGAAACAGATACTCGACCAGAGCTAATACTTGTGGTCGCCTTCCCTGTGTGGGCTTCCCTGCTGGCTCAGTTGGTACAGAATCTGCCTGCAATGCAGGAGACCTCGGTTCAGTGTTGGAAAGATCCCCTGGAGAAGGGAAAGGCTCCCTGCTCTAGCATTCTGCCCTGGAGAGTTCCACGGACTGTATGGTCCATGGGGTCGCAAAGAGTCAGACACGACTGAGCGGCTTTCACTTTGGTTCTGACCTTTGCTTCCCTCTTTGAGCCCCAGGAGGGAAGCAGCGCTGATGCTTATACTTTCAGATAAGAAAACTGAGGCTCCAGCTTGAACGTAGAGGCTACAGGTTTGCTGCAGAGCCCTGACCTTGACCACGACTCTCTACTGTGTCTGTCTAGAATTAAATGGGCCATTCATGGAGACATGGATGAACCTCGAGGGTGTCTTACAGAGTAAGGTAAGTCAGAAGGAGAAAGCAAATATGTTTATTCAGGCGTATGTGTGGACTCTAGAAAAATGGTATGCTGCTGCTAAGTCGCTTCAGTCGTGTCCGACTCTGTGCGACCCCCTAGCCGGCAGCCCACCAGGCTCCCCTGTCCCTGGGATTCTCCAGGCAAGAACACTGGAGTGGGGTGCCATTGCCTTCTCTGAGAAAAATGGTATAGACGATCTTATTTGCAAACCAGAAACTAGAGACACAGATGTAGAGAGCAAACGTATGGACACCAAGGGGGAAAGGTGGGTGGGATGAACTGGAGATTGGATTGACATACACACCCACCTTACATAAAGTGGATGACGAATGGGAACCTACTGTACACCACGGGGGACTTTGCTCAAGGCTCTCGGGTAACCTAAATGGGAAGAGAATACAAAAGAAGAGGGGCTATATGTATACTTAAGGCTGATTCCTTTGCTATACAGCAGAGACTGCCCAGCAGTGTAATGCAACTATACTTCCATAAACATTAATTTTAAACAAGATAATTAAAGGGGATGGTGCCAAGGCCCCCTGAGAAGATATGCGAGTTCCTGGAAGTGGGGAAACTAGCCAGTCCTGTGCCAGCCCTGGGGGGCCACAGAAAGTGTGACAGCCCCCTCCGGAGGAAGCCAGAGGCAGCCCCGAAGGGGATGGGAGGGAGGCAACTCAGTTCTGCTACACGAGAGGTCTGCTGATGGGGGAGGCTTGGGGGTCTGGGCCAGCCCCAGAAAGGCTGGGTCAATGAATAAGCGTCACGATAACTGAGGTCAGTTTAGGGCTTAATTGCCTCTATCAGCCCCTTCTCTTTAACCAGCTTTGAGGCTTCCAATTGGCTGGTGAACTCTCGAGGAGAGAACAGTGCTTCCTCTTCTTAATCCACACACCGTTTAGCCAAGGTCCGAAACACAGGGCACGCCTGAGGACTCAGGGCCAGGAATGGAGAGAAAAGTTTGCAGGTCCCAGGCCACTAGGAGCTGGAGGTGCGCGTGTAGACAGCCCCTGACTTTCTGCGCCTCATTCCGAGTCTACAGAGTGAGGGCCGTGGGCAGGCACCCCCGGAGGACCCACTCAGCTTTAGCACGTGTGAGTGGGGGAGTCCCACCCACTTGGATGGAGGCTTCCCAGGTGGCACCTGCCAAAGAACCCACCTGCCAGTGCAGGAGATACAAGAGACGCAAGTTCAGTCCTGGGTGAGTAAGAGTCCCTGGAGGAGGAAATGGCAACCCACTCCAGTATTCTTGCCTGGAAAGTTCAACAGACAGAAGCGCCTGGTGGGGTACAGCCCATGGGGTCACAGAGTCGGACATGACTGAACTACTGAGCACACGCATACTTGGATGGGCCACAAACATGGATGGGCTGCACCCTGGACGGGCCGCACCCTGTGGGACCAGGCGCCTGGAGGGACCAGCCACCTTTAAACACCTGCTCCTTGCTGTCCAAAGTGAGACGCGTGGACCAGCGGCATCAGTGACGTGTGAG
>NW_011494741.1:756555-758485 GCF_000754665.1 Bison bison bison | reverse complement strand
AAGAGTCTCAGTCCCCAGACCTGCTGGGCCCCACCTGCGTGTGACCAGCATCCCCAGGTCATCCACACCCACAGCCAAGTTCCAAGAGCCCTGCGTCCTGTCCCTGTGCATGCTGTGGGCTCAGTCACTCAGTCGTGTCCGATTCTTGTGACCCCATGGACGTAACCCGCCAGGCTCCTCTGTCCATGGGATTCTCCAGGCAAGAGCACTGGAGTGGGTTGCCATGACCTCCTCCAGGGAATTTTCCCAACCCAGGGATCAAACCTGCATCTCCTGCATTGCAGGCAGATTCTCTATCACTGAGACAACGGCAAAGCCCCATCCTGTCTGTGGGACTTGCCAAAATTCCTGTAAGAATCGATCCATGGCTGTTGAATAGACGAGTCCAGGACTCCTGCTATCTGATCCTGATTCACTAAGCCTGCCTTAACAAAGTGCCACAGACGTGGGGAATTAAACTACAGAGTTTATTCTCTCACCGTTCTGGAGGCCAGGAGTCCAAGCTGAAGGCGCCGGCAGAGCTGATTGCTTCTGAGCGCCCCCCTGGAGCTTGTAGACGGCTGTCTTCTGCCTGTGTGCCCACGTGGACTTCCTTTTGTGTCTCCCTGTGTCCAAACACTCCCTTTTTGGAAAGACATCAGTCTAGTTGGACAAAGGGCCCACTCTCTGCCGGGATGACCTCATCTTAACGTATTGTGTCTGCAGTGACCTGTTTCCAAATAAGGTCACATTCTGGGGTGCTGGGAGGTAAGCCTTTGATACGTGAATTCTGGGAAGTTCAACTCATAGTGGGACCTAGGAACCCCGGTTTTTACAAACTGTCCCCAGGGATTCGGAGGCACAGCCAGGTTTGGGGACCCCTGGGCTCTGCCACTAAGCTGGGCGCACTGCCTGGGGGTGGAGTGTGTGGGCAGAGAGGCTGCAGGCGCGGGAGGCTTGTCTCCAAGGCCCTGGCTTGCAGCCCCTTCCACAGCCTTGACACACCGTTAACTCTCTCAGCCCCTGGGGGTGCTAAGTACCCTCCTCACCTCCCTTCTCCATGCTTCTATTCCTCCCCAGAAGGGTCCCAGGGGGCCTTCTGGTTGCTGGTGTCTGTGTGGGAAGGCACAGCCTGGCCTCCAGGGCTCAGAGGGTGAGGGGCCGCAAGCAGGAGCATCCTGGTGGCCTCCGTCCCCACGTGGGATCTCTGCCCCGCTTCCGGTTGCTTGCTTTCCTCCTGGGATGCCATCACAGCTGTAGAGTCCTGATGTCTCTGGGAGCTCAGCGGACCTCCTGTGCAGGATGGGGTCTCCTCCATCAGGAACAGGGCTCCTCTCGCAGCAGGGACAGCTGGTCAGCAGGAGGGGCACAGAGTCTGTGCTCACACCTCGGTCCGGAGGAGCTCGGCACGCCCTGGTCATCTGGGAGGCGGCACCCGGCGTACGGGCAGTTCATGGGGCTTAACTCAGAGTGCGAGGACCCCACCAGGGCCGTCCAAGCCCCCTGCAGCTGCCGGATACTCTAGGGAAATACATGCGTCCTCTCTGCCGTCCCCACTCTGGGGGCAGCCCCCTTGCTGATCTTTGCCCCTCTAATCTCTCAGCCTTGGTACGAAATCGCAGATGCCCTCGCTGAATTGCATCAGCCAAGCACATCAGTTCCTTGACCAGAATATTTTAGCAGCCCTTAGGCAGTGTTTAGAGTTCAGTGACACCCAGGGATGTGTGTACACACAACTGTAATCTAGATGAAGATTTGGGAGCCAGGCTTCCGGGCTGTGCTCCCTGCACCTCCAGAGCTCTGGGCTGGGAAGTTCCCCGTCTTCTCCACTGGGAGACATGGCCTGGGGTCCCTGCACCACTGGCAAAGGAAAGCTTTCAGGCAGTGGACGGGTTCACTGTGGGCAGAGGGATGAGGGGAGAAGAGCTCACGGACTGAGAAGCAAGGCTTT
>NW_011494741.1:753585-756417 GCF_000754665.1 Bison bison bison | reverse complement strand
TTCCATTCATTGTGGAGCGCGTGCCAGGGGAGTGGGGCCTCGTTTCTGGGACAACTGTCAGTAATCGAGACCTCGCTTAGAGGCAGATCCTCCGCTTCTGTGGTCCTGGACAGTGGGCACCGTGCTCTGCTCCGAGCGTTCCAGGCTGTGGTCTGCCCTGGTTGGCCACCCTGAGGGCCCCGGGCTGAAAACCCAGGCACCCTCTTCCCAGGTGTCTCAGTTAAGCGGTTTTCAGAGGGTGCGTGTGGAGGGTCAGTGCGCTCCGTTCCGTCTGCAGGGAGATCGTGCGGGGTGGTGACTGTGGGCTCCAAGCTGCAGTGTGGGCAGAGGGGACAGCGCCCACCCCACGGGCTAACGTGGTGCCAGCAGGCAGGCTGGATGAGCAGGCGGGAGCACGCACCACCGGCCAACCCCAGGCTTCCCTCCGCCCTGGAGACTGGGCGACACTCAGGAAAGCTGAGTCTGACCATGAGGCCTCCCCGACCCTTCCATCACAGGCCCACCCAGGTCAGCAGCGAAACGGAACAACGACCCCCATTCCTTCCACTCCAAGTGTCAACCTTAGTTTTTCAGCTTCTTCACCTGAAAGACGATGAGATGGGGGCTGAAGACCAAGCATCTCGGCAGTGTCCCGAGTGTAGGCTGATGACATCAGTGTAGACTGATGGCCGGTCACAGGCACTGGGGGGGCAGGGCTCCCCACCTCCCGACAGGTGATCTAGCAGAGGCGTGCGGACGGCCACTCCTGGCCCCACGCAGGCTGAGAGGAGTCCAGGCTCCTTGAGACTGGGTCCTTGTTACCCTCAGGCTCTGTGCCCCATGCCTGCTGGGCAGGAAGGGGCGAGCTGTGATACGTTTTTTAGTGGCTGAGCAAACACCCGCAACTGATTGTGGCCAAGTCTCTAATTTTAGCACAGTGGTCCCTTAGTGACCCCGCTGAGTCAGTAAAGGCCTGACTCTGGGAGGAGAAGCCGAGCGCGAACCTCAAGGGGATACAAAATCAGATTCAGCCCCGGACCGCCGCCCAGGGAACCACAGACACACCTCGGCAGGGAGGCCAGCACCCAGCGGTGTGTCTGTTACGGCCCGCTGGTCGAAACCTTCCCCTCTGCGGAGACAGGAGTGTTCTGAGAGAAGGAATCCACGGACGGCTGCCAAGAAGTGGGGGTGTCTGAACTCCCGGGCTGTTGAGCAGGCCAGCAGCGCTGCAGGCCCTGCAGGCCCATCTGGCCGTGGAGGTGCCGTGTCTCACTGGGCCCTTGATCTGACGCTCATGGAGGGGGCGTTGGTCAGAGGAAGCTGGCGCATCGGTGGTCCATTTCGGTCTCCTACCAGGGCCGGGATGCCACTCTGCCGTGGAGAAGCTGTGTCTGCGTACCTGCAAGCTTTCAGGACCCGATTGAAGTGGAGACCCCAAAAGGGAAGCAATTTTTTAAAAAAGCTAGTGATCCTCATCTCACACTGTATAGCAGGAACCATTTTTGAATTAACCAAAAGTTCAGCAGATCTCTGCCTTATTCTCCCATCATAAACGTAGGTGCAGGTCAACTGCTTTGCTTACGTACATAACTGTATAGGGTCAGAGAGCTGGGGTTTGGCCATGACCCTGGAGCTGAAAACGTGGTGAGTGCCATGTTCCTCCTGGATTTCCAGACTTGGCCTGGGAGGTGGAGCCACACAGAGAGCAAGGGCTCCACCGATGTGGCTAAAATGCATGTTTGCTGGCACAGTCACCCCAGATAACGGGGGAGCACGGGGGCCTGACCCAGTCAGTGGAAAGGTCTTAGTAGCAGAGCAGAGGATTCCCAGACGGGGAGGAAACCCCACCTGTGCCGAGGGGTCCAGCCTGCCCTTCTCGAGGGCCTGCCTTGCAGACGCAGACCAGCCTGGCTGGACCCCAGGGTCACAGAAGCTGGATCTGCACTGTGTCTGCACGGACATCTCCTCCAGGCTGTTTCTCGCCCCTGACCTTCAGAGCGAGGCAGGAGCATGAGCGTTTTATTCTTTATTCCATTCACAGCTCACTGTTTGCACCAGCCTGTGCCAGGGCTCACAGTCCACACGCACAGAAGTGACCCCTCCTGGCGCCGGCCTTGACCACTCACTCTGACCGTGAAGCCTCCCCATCGAGCTACCCACCCAAGAGCCAGGGGACCACCCCTTGGCTCCCCCAATGCCACCCCTTTGCCCCAGGGGGAGCAATCATTCCTGACCTATCAGACACAGGCCCACCAGCTCTCCAGCCTGCTCTCCTCACCACCACCGCCGCTCTCCTGACCCTCACCTGGATGAGGCGCTAGGAGCCCACGTGGGCCTCCCAAACCCCAGACCTTGTCTGGCAGCTTTCCTGTTTAGGGCAGGACTGAGTTGGTAGAAGACTCCAAGGCAAACACGTCACTCAGGACGGGCTTTGTTGTGCAGCAGGAAGAATCTAAAAACACCAGCATCTTCGCAAGGTGCGCACTTCCCACCTCCAGCACACACTCATCACAGGCTGCGTGCAGGTGTGCACACTCAGTTCAGTTCAGTTCAGTCGCTCAGTCGTGTCCGACTCTTTGCGACCCCATGGACTGCAGCACGCCAGGCCTCCCTGTCCATCACCAACTCCTGAAACTTGCTCAAACTCATGTCCATGGAGTCGGTGATGCCATCCAGCCATCTCATCCTCTGTAGTCCCCTTCTCCTCCTGCCTTCAATCTTTCCCAGCATCAGGGTCTTTTCAAACGATTTAGCTCTTTGCATCAGGTGGCCAAAGGATTGGAGTTTCAGCTTCAGCATCAGTCCTTCCAATGAATATTCAGGATAGATTTCCTTTAGGATGGACTGATTGGA
>NW_011494741.1:750979-752898 GCF_000754665.1 Bison bison bison | reverse complement strand
AGGGCCATCTGTCACTCAGAGAGGGCGGCTCAGACACGTCGACGTCACTGCACCCACTCCAGCCTGGGCGCGGGAGAGCCAGCGGCCTTTGTGTGGCACAGGTAAGAGCCAGGTGAGGGGAGAGGCCTGCAGAACCCACTCCCCCCACAGGGCCAGGGGAAGGAGGAGGCCTGGCGGGAGTGGCCACGTGCTCTGCCCGCCCAGCCTGGTAGGCGTTTTCAGCGAGCCAGCCGCACCACCTTGGCAGACTGGGGGTTTGGAGCAGAGGTGGTGCTCTGAGTCTGTACCCTCGGAGGTGACCCGGTTCCTTCAGGGTCATCCCAGCCCTCGCGGATGAGGATGTGCTCAAGACGAATGTTCAGTTGTCCATGCTGCCCCCTCCCCGGCCACAGCCCCCAACCCAGCGGAGCAGGCAGTCCCTCGCTGGTTGTGGGAGGAAGCGTGGCGCCGTGGGGCCTCAGAGGGTGTCCACGTGACCCGACGGGGCTTGGGCTTCGTGGGGACCCTGGGGGAGGGGTCAAGGTTGTGTTCCTTCTGTGCTCTGGGCGGGACTCTTTCTGGAAGGAGGCTAATTCTGTGTTCAGTGCCTTTGTTTTTAAAGGGGATGTAAATCCCATACTATAAAAATGGCGCTTTTAAAAATACACTTTTCGATTTTCTAGTATCTTCGTAAGATTGTGCAAACATCACCCCATCTAATCGCAAACTTTCATTACCTGCTTAAAGGGAGCCCCAGCATGGGCAGTCCTTCTGAACCCCGCTCCAGCCCCTGGCAACCACGCATGCGCTTTGTGTCGCTGTCTTTCGCCCGTTCTGGACGTTTCCTACGTACGGCCAGACGCTCACGTTAGCCGGTTTTCGGGGACTGGCTTCCCTCACCGAGCAGCACGTTAGAAACGTCCCTCGCTGCCGTAGCTGCATCGGTGCTTTGCTCGTTTCTCTCTGAATAATATCCTAGTGCATGCATGGACCACATTTTCTTTATCCAGCTGACGGGGTTTGGGTCCTTTCCACCTTTGGGGCTGTTATGAATGATAACAGTGCTATGAACTCGTGGACGTCTGTGTGTGGACACGTTTCCATTTCTCCTGTTCGGCCAGGGGCAGCACCACTGGGTCACAGGGCAGATCTGGGCCTGTGACCGAGTCTCTTAACACGTGTCGTCCGGGATGAGGGGGAGGGCTGCCTGGTACAGGTGAAGTGGGGTCGGTAGAGGTCCCCTGGGACACAGCCCAGCTGGGAGGAGGGGTGTCACGTCCACGCTCCGCCGGTGGCCTTGTGTCTGCGCTCAGATTTCACCTGGGTGTGGTCTCCTTTTTGTCGTCACCACGTCACGGAGGGATCTCGTCTCTGCTGGTCTCTGAGGAGGCTGCCTCGTGCCCATCAGGGGACATGGTGGCCTCGCCGTGCCTGCCCGGCTCCCGTTTCAGGGGGACGTCCTGCAGGAGGGCTTGGGTGGGCTCTGGTCTCGCCAGAAGGCTGCCTGCTCAGGTCGCCCCCTGCAGCTCGCTGCCGCCTGGAGCCCCAGGACAGACAGCGTCCACACCTGTGGCAGGGACAGGCGCCCGCCCCCCATTCCTGGGCCTCCTCCTGGCTGTGGTCCCTGTGCAGGCCACCATGCCCACCACCTCCCCGACCTCTGCCTGGACCACCTCCTGAATGTCACTTGCGGAGACCCACCACTCCCACCCCACGCATCCTCAAGGCTCTGTCTTTCTGCTTAATTTCCCTTCACGTGGGTATCAGAGAACAGGACGAGGGGGGCACCCTCGGCAGGCGCTGAGTGAGTGTTTACTTAGTGAATGAACCGAGGCTCGGCGTCCCGGCCTCTGTCCACCCTCCACGCAGCCTGGCCCGGACCGCCGTCTCTTACTGGACGGCTCCTCGGGCGTCTCCCTGTGCTCCTGTCTACTTGGCCT
>NW_011494741.1:740718-750370 GCF_000754665.1 Bison bison bison | reverse complement strand
GTGGTTTATCAAAATGCTCAACAATTCTAAGCCAACCAGGTGGTGGGGGTGATGGTTTAGTCACTAAGTCGTGACTGACTCTTGAGACTCCACGGACTGTGGCTCGCCAGGCTCCTCTGTCCTTGTGCCAAGAATACTGGAGTGGATTGCCATTTCCTTCTCCAGGGGATCTTCCTGACCCAGGGATTGAACCTGAGTCTCCTTTATTGCAGACAGATTCTTTACCAACTGAGCTATGAGGGAAGCCATATAAACAAGACCCATCCCCAATGCTTAGCTGGGGCCATGACTTCCCTGCATGAGATATGAGGCCTGCAGCTTCCTCAGGAGTTTAAAATGATGGTTCAGGTGAATGATAAGAAGATAATTTTTTCCTATTAAAAAATGAAAATAACTCCCCCGACAGTGTGTTCACTTTTTCTAAACTGCAATCACAGGCAAACACAATGAAATATCACCTACGGTTTTCCTCTAAAACGTCATTAAGTCTCCCGCTGTGAGTGGCAAAGCTTAAATATTGCAATTTAACACGTATGTATCGTGTATCTACTATGGGTCCAATCCACTTTGAGAAAGGTATTTTTTTTAAAGATAGCAACCGGGAAGCATGGGGAGGGTGGGCTTGAGGGCAACAGAGGACCCAGGACAGACACTCGCAATGCACGTTCCAGTCGAAGTCCTTCTCGTGAAGGACGGAAGCCGTGCCTCCTGTCTCTCGGTCACTAGTGTCTCTGGCTAATTCTGCAGAAGGCGTTTACTTTCTATGAGGTGTCCATGCTGCTGACCTGTGCCTTGACCTCGGGGGTCCCCAGAGGAGAAGGTCCTGGGGGCCCCCGGCTCTGTGGAGTGTCCTCCCCTCCTTTCCTTAGCCCTGGGGCAGGCCTGACTCTGCTCACCCGTGTCCAAGCTTCCTTCCCTGCCCAGACCCAGGACAGACTGTGCCCTCTACCCCCACAGTGAAGTGCCACAGGGGTCCGAATGGGACCAACGGGCTGTGCCTGGAGGTGACAGGTGCACTTGCTATGGATGGTCTGCTCTCTAAATTCTCCTCACCACCCGCATGGGGGCAGGAGAAGAGGCTGAGCTCCACACGAGTCAGACTCGAGAAAGCGGAGCCTCTGTCCTCCTGGACAGAGGAGTATACCCTGGCAGACGGTATGGGGAAGAGTTCCTGCCAAACCATGCAGAATCAGGAAGTGAGCAGTCCTCAGATTCCACCATTACTTGTCACTGAGGCAGTTTAACTCACCCCAGCTGATCCGTCCCTGGAAATCCATTCTCCAGCTCTTGCTGCCGCAGGGAGCTCTAACACACAGACACAGAGGAACCTGGAGTGAGTTTGGAGTTTGGGTTTGTTTTGAGTGTCCAAGGCATTGTCCACGGTGCCCCTGATGGCTTAGTGGTAAAGAATCCACCTGCCAATGCAGGAGACCTGGGTTCGATCCTTGGATTGGGAAGATTCCCTGGAGAAGGAAATGGCAACCCACTCCAGTGTTCTTGCCTGGAGAAACCCATGGACAGAGGAGCCTGGTGGGCTACAGTCCATGGGGTTGCAGAGCGGGACACAACTGAGCTTGTGATGATTATATATGACATTGTCCATAGAAAGATGTGGAATTTGGTTAATCCAATTGTAGAATATTCTTGAAAAAAGACAAATTAATGCTCTCTGGAGAGTGCACGAAGCACCTATCTTACACTATATGAGCTGACACACTACTTTGTCTGGTTCTTTATGGAAATATAGTTGATTTTAAGTGTTGTGTTGGTTTCTGGTGTCTGGTTCTTTGTGGAAATATAGTTGGTTTTAAGTGTTGTGTTGGTTTCTGGTGTCTGGTTCTTTGTGGAAATATAGTTGGTTTTAAGTTGTGTTGGTCTCTGGTATACAGCAAAGCGGCTCGGTTATACATATACGCATATTCTATTACAGTTTATTATAGCATATTGAAAAGAGTTCCCTGTGCTAAACAGTAGGTCCTTGTCGTAGGTTGATTTTACGTATGTAGAATGTGTCCAACTCTTTGTGACTCTGTGGACTGTAGCCCATCAGGCTCCTCTGTCCATGGGATTCTGCAGGCAGGAACACTGGAGTGGGTGGCCATGCCCTTCTCCAGGGGACCCTCCTGACCGAGAGATGAAGCCCACGTTTCTTACACCTACGTGCACTGGCAGGCGGGTTCTTTACCACCAGCGCCACCCGAGAAGCCCATGTTACACGCACTTGTGAATACATGTTAACCCCAAACTCTAATTTACCCTTCCCCGCCTTCCCCTTGGGGACCACGCCTTTGTTTTCTATGTCTGTGAGTCCGTTTCATAGATGCGTCCATCTGAGCCACGGTTTAGACTTCACACATAGGTGACGTCATGTAATACTTGTCTTTCTTTGTCTGGCTTACTTCATTGACTATGATAATCTGTAGGCCCATCCATGTTGCTGCAAATGGCACTATTTAATTCCCTTTTACGGTTGAGTAGAAGAACTATATGATAAAGGTCTTAGTGACCTGGATAACCACGATGGTGTGGTCACTTACCTAGAGCCAAACATCTTGGAGTGTGAGGTCAAGTGAACCTCAGAAAGCATTACTACAAGCAAAGCTAGTAGAGGTGATGGGATTCCAGCTGAGCTATTTCAAATCCTAAAAGATGAAGCTGTTAAAGTGCCACACTCAGTATGTCAGCAAATTTGGAAAACGTAGGAGTGGTCACAGGACTGGAAAAGGTCAGTTTTCATCCCAATCCCAAAGAAGAGCAATGCCAAAGAAAGCTCAAACTACCGTACAATTGCACTCATCTCACATGCTAGTGAGGTAATGCTCAAAATCCTTCAAGCTAGGCTTTAGCAGTATGTGAACTAAGAAGTTCCAGATGGTCAAGCTGGATTTAGAAAAGGCAGATGAATCAGAGATCAAATTGACTGCATTTGTAGGATCATGAAGAAAGCAAAGGAATTCTGAAAAACATCTACCTCTGTTTCACTGAATACACTAAAGTCTTTGACTGTGTGGATCACAACAAACCATGGAAAATTCTTAAAGAGATGGGAGTATCAGACCACCTTACCTGTCTCCTGAGAAACCTGAATGCTGGTCAAGAAGCAACAGTTAGAACCAGACATGGGACAACAGATTGGTTCAAAATTGGGAAAGGAGTAGGTCAAGGCTGTGTATTGTTGCCCTGCTTATTTAACTTATACACAGAGTATATCATGTGAAATACTGGGCTGGATGAAGCACAGTTCAGTTCAGTTCAGTCACTCAGTCGTGTCTGATTCTTTGCGACCCCATGGACTGCAGCATGCCAGGCCTCCCTATCCATCACCAACCCCCAGAGCCTACTCAAACGCATGTCTGTTGCATCGGTGATGCCATCCAACCATCTCATCCTCTGTCATCCCCTTCTACTCCTGCCTTCAACCTTTCCCGGCATCAGGGTCTTTTTCAATGAGTTGGTTCTTCGCATCAGGCAGCCAAAGAATTGGAGTTTCAGCTTCAGCATCAGTCCTTCCAATGAATACTCAGGACTGATTTCCTTTAGGATTGACTGGTTGGATCTCTTTGCAGCCCAAGGGACTCTCAAGAGTCTTCTCCAACACCACAGTTCAAAAGCATCAATTCTTCAGTGCTCAGCTTTCTTTATAGTCCAACTCTCACATCCATACATGACTATTGGAAAAACCATAGCTTTGACTAGATGGACCTTTGTTGGTCTCTGCTTTTTAATATGCTCTCTAGGTTGCTCATAACTTTTCTTCCAAGGAGCAAGTGTCTTTTAATTTCATGGCTGCTGTCACTATCTGCAGTGATTTTGGAACCCAGAAAAATAAAGTCAGCCACGTTTCTACTGTTTCCCCATCTATTTGCCATGAAGTGATGGGACCGGATGCCATCTTAGTTTTCTAAATGTCGAGTTTTAAGCCAACTTTTTCACTCTCCTCTTTCACTTTCATCAAGAGGCTCTTTAGTTCATCTTCACTTTCTGCCATAAGGGTGGTGTCATCTGGATATCTGAGGTTATTGATATTTCTCCCGGCAATCTTGATTCCAGCTCGTGCTTCATCCAGCCCAGCGTTTCTCATGATGTACTCTGCATGTAAGTTAAATAACAGGGTGACAATATACAGCCTTGACGTACTTCTTTCCCAATTTAGAACCAGTCTGTTGTTCCATGTCAGTTCTAACTTGCTTCTTGACATGCATACAGATTTCTCAGGAGGCAGGTCAGGTGTCCTGGTATTCGGAATTAAGGGAGAAATATCAACAACCTCAGATATGCAGATGATACCACTCTAATGGCAGAAAGCAAAGAGGAACTAAAGGGCCTCTTAAAGAAGGTGAAAGAGGAAAGTGAAAAATCTGGCTTAAAACTATCTGGTCCCACCACTTACGGCAAATAGAAGAGGAAAAAGTAGAAGCAGTGGCAGATTTTATCTTCTTGGGCTCCAAAATCACTGCTGATAGTCAGGAAATTCAAAGACACTTTCTCCTTGGAGAAAAGTTATGACAAACCCAGACAGCATGTTCAAAAGCAGAGGCATCACTTTGCCAACTAAGGTCCATATAGTCAAAACTATGGTTTTCCCCTGGGTTGGGAAGATCCCCTGGAGAAAGAAATGGCAACTCACTCCAGTATTCTTGCCTGGAGAATCCCACAGACAGAGGAGCCTGGCAGGCTACAGTTCATGGGGTCGCAAGAGTCAGACACAACTTAGCCACTAAACCATGGTTTTTCTAGTAGTCATGTACGGATGTGAGAGCTGGACTATAATAAAGAAGGCTGAGCACCAATGAATTGATGCTTTTGGATTGTGGTGCTAGAGAAGATTCTTGAGAGTTCCTTGGACAGCAGGGAGATAAAACAAGTCCATCCTAAAGGAAGTCAATTCTGAATATTCATTGGAAGGACTGATGCTGAAGCTGAAGCTCCAATACTTTGGCCACCTGATGCAAACAGCAGACTCATTGGAAAAAACCCTGATGCTGGGAAAGATTAAAGGCAAAAGGAGAAAGGGGCACCAGAGGATGGGGTGGTTAGATAGCATCACTGGCTCAACGGACATGAATTTGAGCAAACTCTGGGAGACGGTGGAGGACAGAGGAGCCTGGCGTGCTGCAGTCCATGGGGTTTCAGAGTCGGACACGTCTTAGCTATTGAACAGCAAAGTATTCCATTGCATGTCTTCTTTATCCATTCTTCTGTTGATGGACATTCATGTTGCTTCTGTGGACATGTTGCTTTTTGAACTGGATGACTCAGAGGTGATTTTACACCTATTTTTTAAGAGTGCACATCAGTTACTTTGTAAAATGTCCCTGAATTTTGGCTTGTCTTGTATCTCCCAATGATTAGGTCTGGTTTACACATCTTGGCTGAAATACTACAGAAGTGATGTTGGTCTTTCTAGACAGCCACAAAGGACTCATTTGTGTGTTTGCCCCTAATCTCAAAACTAATTTTGAACACTTGGTTAAAGTGTGACCTGGTTTCTCCACTGTACAGTTACTAGTTTTTATTTTGAAATTAGCAATTACTCTATAGGGAGATTATTAATTTTGAGATGATACAAAGACTCTGTTCCTCAACACACATCATCCTGTCTCCCAGACATCAGAACCACCGAGAGTTTGCTAAACAAATTGTTATTAAGATGGTTGCATACATGCGCGCCAAGGCACTTCAGTCCTCTCTCTTTAAAACCCCACAGACTGTAGCCCACCAGGGGTCTCTGTCCATGGGATTCTCCAGGCAAGAATACTAGAGTGGGTTGCCATGCCCTCCTCCAGGGGATCTTCCCAACCCAGGGACAGAACCTGTGTTTCCTTACATCTCCTGCATTGGCAGGTAGGTTCTTTACCACTAGCATCTGGGAACCCTAAAATGATTACAAGTGACATTTTCTAGTTTCCTCCTTCCTGGGTGTTTACTAGTGGACATTTCACTCAGGAAATCCCTGTTCTCCTCTATCTAGTCAACTATTAATTTATCTGTGGACTGCTTGTATGTATTTATATACCTAGGGCTACCTAGGTAGTACTAGTAACAAAGGATCCACCTGACAGTGCAGGAGACATAAGAGACGTAGATTTAATCCTTGGGTCAGGAAGATCCCCTGGAGAGGAAAAGGGTAACCCACTCCAGTATTCTTGCTGAGAGAATCCCATGGACAGAGGCGCCTGGTGGGCTACAGTCCACCGGGTCGCATAGAGTTGGACATGACTTCCACTTGAGAACACACACACATTAACTTATCTAGAGTAAGGATGGACTCACTGGTCTTGCTTTATTTAATGGGCATTAATCCATGACTCTTCCACTGTCTTGGTGTCCAGATTGTCCCCGATTTGGCCAGTGGATGCTCCTCCGAGCAGGCACATCTATCATTTCTCCCACCCCTGTCATGCCTGTGAATGCACCTGTAGCTTCTGGCACAAGATGTGTACAGCCCAGTAGGCACCTTCCAGCCTCAGCTCCTGAGTCTGCTTTCTCCAGGGAGCCTCAGCTCCTTTTAGGGAAAAGACAAAGCTGAGGAATGTGCCAGCCACAAACGGGCATTTGCCATGTACCTCTACAAAGACCAAATCACGAGCTGCTGCAGCTGGCAACCTTCAACACCCTCCGAAGGGAGCTCAGGGTGGAGCTCAGGAATGGCGTGCTCTGTGCTCCGGGGAAAATAGGCAGAACAGGATCGTTGGATAATTTTAGATTTTATGACCCCGATTCTTGTATTTATTCATATCTAGAAAAACACTAAGATCCTTCAAGCTGAGGCCTGTTCCTCATGGCCAGCAGTGACCTTTCGTAGAAAATATGTTTGATTGCATATTGAGTGCTCCTCTTTCACAAAAGTCACACGTGTACTGAGCTTCCTCCCTGCCTCTTTGGAGCAGCCCTTCAGAGCTATCTGAGGTGCTATTTCGTGGGCTAGGGGCTTCCCTGGGTGGCTCAGATGGTAAAGGATCCACCTGCAATGCAGGAGACCCAGGCTCAATCTCTGAATCATGCCCCTGGAGGACAGCATGGCAACCCACTCCAATATTCTTGCCTGGAGAAATTCCATCGACAGAGGAGCCTGGCAGGCTATAGTCCACGGGGTCGCAAAGAGTCAGACATGACCGAGCGACTAACACACACACACACTCCTAGGCTAGAGTCCTCATTTTGCCCCAAATAGAACTTAACTCACAACTCTTACATCATCCATTTTTTTTTCAGTTGACAAATGTTCTGAATGAAAGGAGACTAAAGAGATGCGACAGCTAAATGCATTGTGGGACCTCAGCTGGATTCAGAACCAGAAAGAAATGCTACAGAACACACTGTTGGGACAAGATGTGAAATTGGAATGCAGGCTACACATTAGATTACTTAACCACTGATCCATTTTTCAATGTGACACCCATACTGTGATTATTTAAGAGCATATCCTAATTTTTTGGAAATCCACACCGAATTATTAAGTGGAAATGTGACTCACCCTCAAAAGTTCACACAGCAACAGCAACAGTAATAATAATGAAGACCGAGTGCCAGAGATAAAGTGATAATACGTGATATTGCGTATCAGGGAAACTGCATAAAAGGGCCTTTTTTTTGAAACTGAATTTTCAATTTTTCTAAGTTTTAAATTATTTCAAAACAAGTCATTTAAAGAGAGAGAACCTGAAAACCAGAGCTCATCTCCCCCCCTCCACCCTGGTTGGGCGGGCTCTTCCCACTGGAACACTCTCCCTGCCCTGGAGGGAGCATCCCTGAAGGCGGGTCTTGGGGAGGCTGGGAGGTCAGGAAGTCGACCCCGCACCACTCCCAGGGGCCAAGACGCTATGGAAAAGGGTCAGGTTGACACAGATTCTGTGGGCTCCCTCCCAGCTTGGCTTCTGCCCCTCAGCCCCTCCTGGGAGACACTTGTGGGACCTATGTGAAGCTGGATGGAATTTTTACATGCCCTTCACATGCAAGTAAAAATATCAGAATAATCAGGAGGAAGACCAAAACCAAAGTGAGTGTACATTTTCCCTTTCTTTACAGAGGATGAGGTGGTTGGATGGCATCATCAACTCAATGGACATGAGTTTGGGCAAACTCTGGGAGATGGTGATGGACAGGGAAGCCCGGTGTGCTGCAGTCCATGGGGTCACAAAGAGTAGGACACGACTGAGCGACTGAACAACAACCGAATAAGGAATGGAAGAGTCGGTTGTGGACAGACGTCACAGGCTGACGCTGGCTCAGGGCCACGGCCTTCGTGGATGGCCTTCTCTGAACCCGTCTCCTCCTGGGTGGGAGGAGGGAGCTGATGACTCGTGGCCGCACAGCTGGTGGGGGTGATGGGAGCACCCAGGAAGCTCCCAGCACAGGTAACAGAGTCCCAGGACAGTCACTTCACTGCTTCCCACACGACACAGGAAGGGGCACCTAGCCACAACGTCCCATCCCCAGGAAGGAGGGTCCCTGTGACTTTGGCAGGTGGGGGCTGGCCGTCAGGACCAGGCCTAAGTCTTCCTGTAGGACAGAGAGACCACCAAGTTCCACGAGGTTTTGCCTTTCAGCAGCATAAACTTTTCCAGGAATCATGCTTATATTCAAAAAATGTATCACATAGAATAAAACTACCTAAAGGAGTGTGACTCAAAAGCTTGCTTCTAACTTAAGCAAATGGATTTCAGTCTGCAGTTTGCAAATTCTTCCCTGGAGTTGTATTTTGGAGTCACTTTGCACAGTCTTGCTCTTAGAATAGTTTTCAAAGAGAGAAAATGCCTAAAGCAAAAATTCTCAATTCAGCCGACTCTCTCGCTCACCCTCAGCTAGGGTCCCAAGGCTGGAAGGGACCCTGCTCAATGCCCCCCTCAATGTGACTCACACTCAGGGCCCCCGAGGGGACGTGAGAGGCTCTGCGCTTCTGCAGGGCGGGCAGGAAGGGCTGGGGGTGTCCCTGGATCCTCCCAGGCTGCACAGGGCTGCCTGGACCCGTCAGCACACCTGTTGGGCCAGGGGCTTTCAAGAGTGTGTAAAACCACCCTTTGTCCACTGGTCCTCCCATCACGGATGCACACAGGCTGGGGAAATTGGCTCATTGCTCTAAATGCAAATTTTAACAACAGCTGGTGGCAGGGGTCTGGGGTCACAGACAGCTGGCTGTGAGTCCCCCACGCGGTCCCTACCATCTGCAGGGCAGGCAGGGCCCCCGCTGGGCTCCTCTGGGGGAGGTCCTGACCCTGTGAGGGTCTGTGGGATGAGGGGACCCCCATCTCCTCGGAGGGCTGATCCCCGCTTCCCAGCAGCTGCAGCCCCCACCCCTGCCCGGCTCTCCAGCCTCGGCCCAAGCCCCGCCTCCACCCCTTCCACCTGCTGCTCTCGGGGGGCTCCAGGGACAGGATCCCCACACCACGGGGCTCCCCGCTCTGCAGGACATGGCCCGGCTCCCCTCCCCCTTGGCCAAGTGCGTTCTCCTTCATTTTGTGAGATAACCTTGTTAAGTGCCCACAGGGCACAGCTTGCCCCTCCGGCAGTGCAAAGGCGCTACGTCGGCCCCACTACCGGAGAGGGGCCCCCGCCTGCCCTTGGCATGGCTGCGCCGCAATCCGCGGGGCCCGGCCTCCATCACCGCCTCTCAGCAGGCGCCCCTCCAACCCTGGCTCCGCCTCAGCCTGCT
>NW_011494741.1:726508-740445 GCF_000754665.1 Bison bison bison | reverse complement strand
GGCCGCCTCGCCCGCTCGCGGGGTCTACGGGGCCGTCTGTTTGCAGAGACGCCTCTGCTTCTCCAGGCCCTCGCCCTCCCCCGTCCTTCCCCTCCTCCTTCCGGCTTCAAGCTCACAGCCAACCAGGCCCCCTCCGACGTGGACGTTCAATGAGCACTGAGCTGGGACACCTGGGCCCCCACGCTCTGGGTTTCTCCCTGGAACCCACTTCCCCTACCCGCCCCGCCCCTGATACCGGGAAAAGGTTCTTCGGTTCTCAGGCCCGAGTCCTGGGAGGGCCTCAACTCTCTTCTGCCTCTCATACCTCGTCTCGGATCCAGGAGCAGGGAGCAGGGCGGCCACACCGCGTCCAGACCCCACACTGCGTCCAGAGCCCCACACCGTGTCCAGGGCCCCACACTGCGTCCAGAGCCCCACACCGTGTCCAGGGCCCACACCACATCCAGAGCTCCACACCAGCATCCAGAGCCCACACTGTGTCCAGACCCCACACCACATCCAGACCCCACACCAGTGTCCAGAGCCCCACACCCTGTCTGTCTAGAGCCCCACACCGCGTCCAGAGCCTCACACCAGCATCCAGGGCCCTATACCGGGTCCAGACCCTCACACCACGTCCAGGGCCCCATAGCCCGGCCAGACCCCACACCAGCGTCCAGAGCCCCACACCCTGTCCAGAGCTCCACACCACATCCAGACCCCACACTGTGTCCAGACCCCACACCAGCGTCCAGACCCCACACCACATCCAGACCCCACACCAGTGTCCAGAGCCCCACACCCTGTCTGTCTAGAGCCCCACACCGCGTCCAGACCCTCACACCACGTCCAGGGCCCCATAGCCCGTCCAGACCCCACACCGCGTCCAGACCCCCATGCCGCGTCCAGACCCCATGCCGCGTCCAGACCCCATGCCGCGTCCAGACCCCATGCCGCGTCCAGACCCCACGCCACGTCCAGACCCCACACCACATTCAGCAAATTCCTCCCTCCCTCCCTCCATCCCACCTGCCTGTTGACCTTGTGAGAGCAGGGGTGTGGGTCCTTCCTGAAGTGGCTCCAGCATCTCAGCAGCAGGAGGACCGCTAGATAGACATGGGAGGAGGGAAGGGGGAGGAGAGGAGAGGGAAAAGGGAGTAGGGAAGAGGGAGGGAGGGAGCCGCCCTCTGTCATCACCGGATCCTGACTCCGTCTGGACCCCTCGCTGCACCATCTGTTCGCGTCCAGCCTCGCCGTCTCCTGGGACCAGCAGGCCTCTAACCCGAGGGCTGTAGTCTCCCTTCTGTGAGCTCGTCTCCCCGGGGGATCACGGCCGGCACTCTCAGCCAGAGGCGGTGTGACTTCAGAGCCCTGCCCCGGAGTAGCCCCATTTACACACCCGCTGTGCTGTGAGCTCTTGAAACTGCCGTCACCTGTGAGCCCTGGGAGGGCTCAGCATCTCCTGCTCCTCTCATAAAAAAGGGTGCGAGTCTGGGAGCCTGCCGTGAGAAGCAGTCTTCAGGGTGGCCACTTAGGAATAAAAGATCTTGCTCAGCAGAAGCCTCTGGGTCAGCCAGGGGAGGGGGCCCTGCCCCCAGATTCCAGTGAGCAAGCAGGGATGGGGGCGTGAGACACACTCCTAAGTCACCAATGAGTCCGTTTTAATGTTGGTTCAGAAAATAAGCATCTATTTGTAAGTAAGTCTACATGAAAATAGGATGACATGGCTGGATGGCATCACCGACTCCATGGACATGAGTCTGAGTGAACTCCGGGAGCTGGTGATGGACAGGGAGGCCTGGCGTGCTGCAGTCCATGGGGTCACAAAGAGTCGGACATGACTGAGCGACTGAGCTGAACTGAACATGAAAATAAGTGCACAATGAATAGATTTATAAATTAGAATACACACATCATGGAAATAAAGCGGATAAACACCATCCCTGTCTCTCACAGCTGCAGAGAAACCCTGGCTCTAAGGTGCTGAACGCAGGACAGACTGCCCTCCTCGAATCGCCCTCCAGCCTCACGGGGGCTTCCCAGGTGGCACAGTGGTCAGAAATCCGTCTGCCAATGCAGGAGATGCAGGTTCGATCCCCAGGTCGGGAAGATCCCCTGGAGAAGGGGATGGCTGCCCACTCTAGGACGCTTGCCTGGGAAATCCCACCAGCAGGGGAGCCTGGAGGGCTGCGTGCAGTCCATGGGGTGGCTATGAGTCAGGCTCGCAGGCACGCAAGTCTCACTTGGCTCAATGAATCATCCAGAAAGTACATCCCACCTCCTGACGTGGGCTTCCCTGCTGGCTCAGACAGTAAAGTGTCTGCCTGCAGTGAGGGAGACCTGGGTTCGGTCCCTGGGTCGGGAAGATCCCCTGGAGAAGGGAATGGTAACCCACTCCAGTATTCTTGCCTAGAGAATCCCATGGACAGAGGAGCCTGGTGGGCTACAGTCCCTAGAGTCACAGAGAGTCCCACATGACTGAGCGACTTCACTTTCACTTTTTCACTTCTGATGTTGCCCAAGGGACGTGGGGGTTCTTGTGGAAGTAAAAGCTTCTCCCAGGAGACGGCAGAGGGTGGTCTGGAACTGCAGGGGCTTGTCCTGTGCAGGTGACAGGCTGTTTCAGAGGCCGAAGGACACCCACGAAGGTCAAGGGCAGACACACCCCCACCCCAGTCACCCACGGAGACCAAGGAGGACCCTGGCGACCTCACGGGTGGGCCCCCGCTGCCTTCCTGGTGGCGGACACCACGCCGTGGGGCCAGCCAGCCTGGTGCTCGCCTGGGCCATGGGGACAGGGTGGGGCGGGGGGCGCTGGGAATACACGCTCCACTCCACTCCGAGGTGCATCCCACACCGACCTCCTCATCACCCACTCCGCAGCAGTTGCTTTGCTGAAGGCAAAGCCTCTTCAACAAACAAACTGAATTTACAAAGAAGCTTTACCACCAACTTAACCCCCGGATCTGCTGACTTTTCTCACAGGCGGCAAACCTTCTCTATTTCTCCACCCTGGGTGCGAGGACCCATGACGTCTCCACAGAGGCTGGGGGCTGGGGCGGGCATCAGGTCTGTCTTTGACCCTGGCCCCTCACCTGCCTGGGTAAACAGAAGCCCATTTTCTCCCGGGTTTCTCCACTCTGCTTTCCGACAGCAGCGGATTGGGGAAACCCGGAGACAGATGTCCAAGGGGGCGCCCAGTGACACCGCACTCTGTCACAGCAGCTGTGTGCCGCCCAGCTTCTCTTGCCAGCTCCCGCTTCACCGTGCCCAGGCAGAGCCTCTGCCTGGCTCGGCTTTGCCCTTCCCAGTGGACTTCCCACCAGAGGACCACGAATGTACTCGCAGGTGAGCCAAGGCGTTGCCGGACCCCTGCAGAAATTGGAGGCAGGAGGACAGGCAGACGTTTCATCCAAATTCTAGGACTTTCCCTAAGAGGCTGAAACACAACAGACATTGACTTAGAAGCTGGGAAGATGCTGAACGTGGAGTCAGGGAGTGTGGGCTCCGGAGTGAGGTCGCCCTGACAGTCGGCCCGACACATGGCTCACGTGACAGCTTCTGGCCCTGGGATAGATGCCCACTGCCACTAACAGAGAGGCCCTTTACTCCTGCAGGAAACGCCCAGGCCACGTTTCCTGAGGGTAGGGTCCAGGGCCAGGCCTGAGGACCACGTGTAGGAGAGGAACGGGGGACAGCAGCAGAGGCACAGGACACAGCGGTGGCGCATCCGCAGGGAGGGGAGGCCGGGGGACTCAGCCCCCAGGGGGCCTGGCCCAGGGACCCCGAGGGCAAGGGAAAGTTCGCACCTCCCTCAGCCCCTCAGCCCCTCAGCCCCTCTGACAGGCCAGGGGGACAGTTCCCGAGTGAGTGAACCAAGGACTGTGGGAGCTTCTGAGAAAACAGATGCTGGAATCTGAGCCAGTGGTGAGATGCCTCTTGGAGAAGGTGTTGCTGTAATGGAGCAAATCTGTGGTGCTGAGTCGGCAACTCTCAAAGTGTCTCCCGGGTGGACTGGGGTCCTGGGGCCAGTGAGAGGCAAGACAGATGTCCCGAACACTCCTGCCTGGGCTGAGTCTGCATTTCTGCCGGGCATGGGTCCACCACCCCCTCTGTGAGTCTCCTGTTTCTCAGGGAAGAGACAGCTTAGCCCCAGCTCCTCCAGGCCTCCAAGGACTGCCTTCAGAACCCGCTGTTCATCTACAGAGCTGACCCAGAGAATAGTCACCCAGGGCGCTCAGCAACCAGCTTCTCTCCCCTACAGCACACAGGGACCCTGCAGCCTGTTGCTCCCTAAAATCTCGGAGTAACCGGACGGGTGCTGCCCGTCTTCGTCAGGGTTCTCCCCGAAACATTTACATCCACTTGCTCCAAAGCCAACGCTGTGCAAATCTGACTCCTGTGAGGGGTGTTGTGTGCCGTTTCCATGGAAACATTCTCCCCCACCCACCCCCCACCACCGCTCTCCGGTTTTAAGCTTAATTCTGTAAAAACATGCAATTCAGCTGGCAGGAGCTTTCAGATTTAAATATAGAGATTGGATTAAGTTGGTGTTGAAGCTGTGTTTGAATTCATAGTGCAAGAAACGAATAAAATCTGATAATGTTCTGGAAGGTGGGAGAAAACTGAGACAGCGAGCTTGGGCCACACCAGACGCGTTCCGCAGTGTCAGATAATGCTCGATTTAGCCTTAGCATTGGGTGTTTCGAACACTCGTGCGCCAAGACGCCTCTAAGGGCAAAATCGGTGCTTTTGTTTTTGTTTTGAAGCAGAGACGCTGAGCTCCGCTTGCATAACTCATTTTCTGGGTCAGTTTGCAGTAAAGTTCCCAGAGGCTGCGACTTTTTCCCTTCCTCTTGGCCCTGAAATGTGAGTTGGCCTTGGGACAAGAAGGGACGTGCAGATCCTGACCTTGGTCTTCTGAAGCCACGCACACTGGAAACCTGCGGCTACCACGTGAGAAAGCCCCAGCTGGCCTGCCGGGGGGACAGAGGCATGCGGCCCAGGCATCCAGGTCTCGGGCCTACAGCCCCATGACGAGGCTGCTGGCCGCCAGCTGACCACAGACACGTCGTCCACCAGCCAGGGCCAGAAGACCTGGCCGCTGCTGCTGTTCCTCAGTAGCTACGTTGTGTCCGGCTCTGCAACCCCATGGACTGCAGCCCGCCAGGCTCCTCCGTCCATGGGATTTCCCAGGCAAGAATACTGGGGTGGGTTTCCATTTCCTTCTCCAGGGGAGCTTCCCAACCCAGGGAGGGAAACTCCGTCTCCTGCACTGCAGGCGGACTCTTTACCAGTGAGCCACTGGGGACGCTTCCTGCCTGCTAAATCCAATCCAGATGGTGACACCTCAGACCTAGGAGTATATACATGATTTTTGTCTTAAGATGTTGAGTTTTAAGGTGCTTTGTTATGTAAAAAAAAAATAAAGCTAACTGCAACAAGGTCCAGCAATAAATTGTTAGGTTACCTTTGTTAAAGGAAGTGGGGGGGGGAACCCTGCTACTTCCAACAACAACTTCCCTCCATAGTGGAGGGCATTGAACGATTGGTGAACAAGAGCTTGCTGCTGCTGCTAAGTCGCTTCAGTCGTGTCTGCCTCTGTGCAACCTCATAGACGGCAGCCCACCAGGCTCCCCCGTCCCTGGGATTCTCCAGGCAAGAACACTGGAGTGGGTTGCCATTTCCTTCTCCAATGCATGAAAGTGAAAAGTGAAAGTGAAGTTGCTCAGTTGTGTCCGACTCTCAGTGACCCCATGGACTTGCAGCCTACCAGGCTCCTCCGTCCATGGGAGGTTCCAGGCAAGAGTACTGAAGTGGGGTGCCATTGCCTTCTCGGGAACAAGAGCTTAGCTTCATGGAAATCCCATGAAGTTGGGATCATATAATCTGTGTCCTGGCCTGCTCCCCTCTCTGTCTCCACACAAGTGGACAGGTTGTTCCTCTAAGCCAAGCCTCGTGGTGGCCAAGTTCAAGGGGCTCCAAGCTGCTGCCCAGTCCCCCTGCTGATCAGGACGTTGAGTGGAAATGGACTCAACGTGGGGTTTCGGAATGATCCTCATAGAACAATATGGATCTTTTGGTCCAGGCTGTTATGATCATGAACTTGACCGTCCAAACAGTGCTGAGCGGACCACAGGATGGCAGCTGAGCGGACGCCTGCCCGTGCTTGCAGATGTGGTAAGAGCTCCTGTCTGTTGGGCGAGGAAATGGCGGTGCCTCAGCTCTGGTGTTGTGTGGAACTCGAGCAGGGGAGCGCAGCCCGGGGTCCTAAAGCCTCAAGTGGAGGTCTGCTGACGATGACCCCCGCGAGGCTGGTCTGGGCTTGAGTTTCCGAGCACGAGTACAGCGGGATGCTGGTCCTGTGGTGCCTTGTCTGCGGGGTCATCGGAAGGACTTCATGCGTGTCGCTGGATGCACAGACGATGTTGTTAAATGGTGACAAGAGTTGTTACCGCTTTGATAACTTTCAGATTCAGGACTGGAATGAGCCCAGGACTCATAAACATTCCCACAGGGCGGTCTTTGCTTGCTTGAATTTCACAAAGCCCTCCCTCATCTCACTCCACGTCACTTGTCACATTTTCTGTCTTTCCCTTGGAAATACGGGGAAAAGCAAAGAGCCAGAGTCTGCTCCTGTGTGTTCTTGTCTCAGAAATGTTCAGAGTCTTGGATTGACAATTTGGCTCCTGTTTTAATGATTTTTACCGTTTTCAAATATTGAAAGCATCAGGCTACTCTCATCTCTCCAACAACCCTTCAAGGCAGATGGCATGATCCTGTTTCAAAGAGTCAGATGCAGGGGCTCAGAGAAGACAAGTCCTTGCCAAGGTCAAAGGCGAGGATGGAGGCACAGAGGAAGAGGCAGTGTCAGTGCCCAGGCTGATGCTGGCTTGCTGTCGAGCGGATCCTGTTCCCAGGAGCCTGTCCCTTGGCACCTTTCCCAACTTACCCAGACGACTCCAGCAGAGAGCAAACACGGCCCATTTGCATGTTTCCTGAAAAACAACCATTTGGGGTTGCACAAAGTATGCAGGATCCAAACAGGCATCTCGAAATGATTTGGTAAAGCGCGTTCATGAACCTCCAGAAAGCTTCATCAGGGTGAGCGCACTGGGCGTGTGTTCATGGGCAGCTATTGACCATCTGCCACAAGGGAATGGTGCCAGCACGCACCCCCCACGTGACCGCCAGTTCTGTGGCAGGAAAACCTCCCAGCGGAGTCCCACGGTGTCACCCTGACATTGTGCGTTTCTGCACCGGCCACCGAAACGCTGGAGTGTGTTTCTCACCAGCTTCCAGGGAGCACGCCAGAGCATGTTTAATTCACGAGGGCGACTCCCCCATTTCTGTTATTTTTATAAGTCTAAGATATTATTACCAAGTGGTAGAACAGTCAGCGCTAATTACCACTCGGTTGAGTTGCCTGCCTTTGTCATTAAGGCAGGAGTAACATCTTGCTAACTCTATGTTTAATTCCAAGCAGCATCCCTTTGCACCTGCTCTGGCAGTAGGCTGGCTGCAGAGAGAGGCGGGGCGCCTCCCGTCCAGGTTGCTCGGTGGCTGTGAACCTACTGTGCATCTGCGACAGGAGATGGTACCACTGTTGACCCCCAAGCGCCTGCAGGCTTGGACGTCCCAGGTGGCGCTGGTGGTGAAGATTCTGCCTGCCAGTGCAAGATTCACAGGAGATGCAGGTTCGATCCCGGGTCGGGAAGATTCCCTGGAGTAGGAAATGGCACCCTACTTCAGTATTCTTGCCTGGGAAATTTCATGGGCAGAGGAGCCTTGTGGGCTACAGTCCACGGGGTTGGAAAGAGTTGGACACAACTGAGCGGCTGATCCAAGCCTCCAGCCAGTTTGTAGAGATGCTTACAAAGCCCATATCCTTGCATCTGCCAGGATCCTGGGGAATACCAGCCTACCCAGTGATGCAGAGACGTGAAGGCAACCCGAAGGAGGGTGAGGCCATCCTCAAGTGAGGATTTAGCACAGTGTGATTTCAGATTTCACGGTGAGTCATCAGTGAGTAAGGGACCATCTGCTTGGTCTTAAGGGTGGTGTTCTGAGGATGAAGTAAGTCAACACAAGCGATGCACTGAGAACAGCGGCCCCTCACCTGCCTCAGCAGCATCCTCATCACCACCAGGCACCGTAGGTGGTCTCCAGAGCTGGCTGGCCTTGGTTCCTCCCCTGCTGACATGCTGCTGGTCAATCAGCAAGGGAGACTGAGCCCATCTCCTTGAAACTGGGCTAGCCTCCATGGGAGGCTGGGACCAGACCACTGGAATCAGAAAAAGTGATATTTTTGGGATCCCACTCTGTTCCAGCAATGCCATGCAGCTTGTGCCTTGGTTTCTTGAGACACTGCCTCCAGGAACCAGGGGCCATGACTCACAAGGATCTGCCCATCAGTGGCCCCAGCTAAGATCTATGCCCACAAAGTCCACTCTCCACTGTGGGACCAGCTGTCTGCTTTTCAGTTCTATGGAAATATCATTTGGATATAGATAACTAAATCACTCTGCTGTACAACGGAAACTAACAACACTGTAAATCAACTACATTTTAATTAAAAATAAGAAAAAGAAACATTATTGACATACAGCACCGTATAAACTTAACAGTAAACAGTATAATGATTTGACTTAAGTATATTGTGAAATAATTGCCACAATAGGTTGAGTGAACACCCATCATCCCATGTAGATACAACATTAAAGAACGAGAAGAAAATGTTCCTCCTTGCCAAGAGAACTCGAAGGATTTACTCTTTACCAACCTTCCTAGCTAACGTACAGCAGTGTCGGTTACATTTGTCATGCTGTTCATCACAGCCGAACGCTCATCTTAAAACTAGAAGTCTGTACCTTTTTACCACCCTCGTCTGAAGTCCCTTAGCCCGGCTCTGTGCCTATAGGAGCCACAAACCCGGTTCCTTTTCTGCTATGAGTTTGCCTCTTTATAAGGTGTAATTGACCCACAACACTATGTGAATTCCTGGGACCCAACATAGTGATTTCATATTTCTATACATTTCAAAAGTATCACCATAAGTGTAGCTGTCATCTGTCACCATAAAAAGATTTTACATAATTATTGGCTATATTCCCCACACTGTACATTTCATGTCTGTGACTCATTTGTTTTGTAACTGAAAGCTTGTGCTTCACGATGTCCCTCAACTCTTTCTCTCCTCCCTTACCCCTTCCCACGGGCAACCACCTGTCTGCTTTTCCTCTGTATCTGGCTCCGTTTTTGTTCCATTTCCTTGGTTGGTGTGGGTTTTAGGTTCCACATATCAGTGAAATCCTCCAGTATTTGTGTTTGTCTGACTTATTTCACTTAGCATGATACCCTCTAGGACTGTGCATGTTGTCACAAGTGGCAGGGCTTAAGGCTGAGTAACACTGTGCTGTATATATACACACATACACCACACCTTCCTTATCTGTTCACCTATGCCCGGGCACTCAGCGCTTCCACGTCCCGGCTGTTGTAGATAACGCTGCAACGCAGCTAGAGGTGCATGCATCTTTCCAGCTTAGTGCTTCTATTTTCTTTGGATAAATAACCAGAAGTGGAATTGCTGGGTCCACTTGGTAGCTCTGTTTTTAATTCTTTGAGATATCCCCATATGTTTTCCATAGTGTCTGCGTCAGTTTGCAGGACACAAGGCCTCCCTTCTCTCCAGTCCTCACCACACTTGCTATTTACAGTCCTTTGGACGATAGTCATGCTGACGGGTGTGAGGTGAGATCTCACTGTGCTTTTGATTTGCATTTCTCTGACGATTAGCAGTGTCGAGCATCAGATGTGCCCGTTGGCCATCTGTGTGTCTTCTTTGGAGAAATGTCTATTCAGACCCTCTGCCCACTCTCTAATTGGGTTGGCGTTTTTGATGTTGTTTGAGTTCCTTGTTCGTTTTAGATATTAACTCCTTGATGGAGGTTTCATTTGAGAAGATACTCTCCCAGTCAGCAGCCCTTCTATTCTGTTGATAGCTTCCCTAGCTGAGCAAAAGCTGTTAGTTTGATAGAACACCATTTGTTTATTTTTGCTTTTGTTTCCCTTATCTCGAGAACAATTATACCAAAGACGTTCTCGCACCACTGCAAAAGTTCTAGGCCCCTCAACAGACTTTCCAACCTGGGGGTTCCAGCCAAGGGACTGAGCATCCCCAGCGAGTCTGACTCTGAAGGCCGGTGGGATTTGATTACAGAACTTTCACAGGACTGGGGAAGCAGGGACTCTTGGAGGGCACGAACAAAACCCTGTGCACACCAGGACCTGGAGAGAGGAGCAGTGACCTCACAGGAGGCTGAGCCAGACTTCACGGGAGTGTCCGGGAGGCTCCGGCGAGGCCTAGGGCAGCGGTGGCCTGCCGCAGGGCCAGGGACGCTGACTGAGGCCATCCTGGGGGGCGCGGCGTGCTGGCCAAAGTCCTTGATTATTTTAAGTTGCTGATCTCTTAAGTTCAAATGCATTTTGAACTTCTACAACTGTGATTATCTATCTGGAGCTAAGGAAAGATAGCTTCACATAAACAAAATGATTTAAATAAATATTTTGGCCTTAGAATGAACAACTTTCTTTGCAGAGCATTTATTTTTCCTAGAAATGCCAGGTTCAGGCTGAGAATGAAATTACTTTGCATGGCAGGTGACGGAATGTATTGAAAAGACGATTAAAGGGCCTGAGTTTAACTCCTAGCTGTACCCCGTACTACCAACGTGCTCTTGGGCAAATTGCTGCCATTCTTAGTTTAGTTCATCTCGGAAACGGTTATAGATATCTATCTTATAAGATTATTGTGAATATTGAATATGTTCTCTTCACCTATGTGCTTTGAATATGGTTAAAGTACCTCTTAGATGGTAGGTGTTAATATTACTGTTATCATTATCATTAGTCATTATGAATTCAGTGGGTCATTAAAGAAACATTGTTGAAAAGTAGGCACTTTAACAACCGTCCAGATTAAACCCCTGCTCACCTGTGCTCTTGCTGACATCCTGTTTTACAGTTTTCTATTTCCTGTATCCCTAACTACTTGTTGCTGATGTAGCCAAGGTAACTACTTTCTCTTTTAGCCTTTCTACTAGTTTCGTAAGTAACTCATCTGCTGCCTCTACTGTAATACTTACCTTTACCAATGAGAGTTTTTTCCTTTAGTACATTTCATTTCTCTAACCGTGGCCTCTTCTTTTTTTCTAAGAGAAGTTCTTTTAACATTTCCTGTAAAACTGGAGCTCAACTCTTAGCCTTTGCTCCTCTGCAAAACTTTTGATTTCTCCTTCGAATATGAACGTGAGCCTCGCTGGATAGAGTGTTCTTGGTGGTAAGGATTCTCCTTTCATCACTTCAGATAGAGTGTGCCACTCCCTGATGGCTTGCAGAGTTTCTGCTGAGAAGTCAGTCCATGGCTTTATGGGAATAGCCCTGTATGTGACTGCTTGGTTTTCATATTTCTTCTTTGTCTTTGATTTTTGCTATTTTAATTATACTGTGTCCTGATATTGGCCTCTTTGGGCTCTTCTGGTTCAGGCTCTGCCCTTCCTAGACCTGGATGTCTGTTTCCTTTCCCAGGTTAGGGGAGTTTTCACCCTGACATCTTTACATGTGTTCTCTGCCCCATCTCTCTCTCTTCTCCTTCCGCGACTCCTATTTTGTGAATGTCTGTGCAATTTGATGTCATTTCAGAAGTTGCTTAAACTGTCCTCATTTTTTAAATTTCTTTTTCTGTTCTTCTTGAGTTATCTCCACAACTCTGTCTCTCAGGTCACCAACTCGTTTCTCTGTGTCATCTGACCTACTGCTGACTCCCTCTAGGGTATTTTTTATTTCATTTATTTTATGTTGGATTCTTCAGCTCTGTTGGATTCTTCTTTATATATTGTAACTCTTTATTAACCTTCTTGCTGCATTCTCTGTTCTTTGAGCTCTGTAAGCATCTTTATGATCATTACCTTGAACACTCGATTGGGTAGATTGCTTGTCTCCACTCAGTTCTCCTTCTCGAGTTTTATCTGGTTCCTTCGTTTGTTCCTCTGTTGTCGCATTTTGCCTAGTTCATCATATTCATTTCTATGTATTTGGTCAGCTGGTTATATCTCTCAGTCTCAGAGAAGTGGCTTTACATAGGAGACACACTCACCTATGGTCATTAGAGGGCCTTGGAGGTGCTCTCTAGGTGGGCTGTGTGGGTCCTTCTGTCACGGTGAGCTGACTACTGTGGGACCCCCGGTAGATGCAGCTGACCCCCGGTCCAGTTGGTCGCCAAGCCCTGCCTTGTGCAGAGGCGCCTGGCTACTGATGAGTATGACTAGGTCACAGGGTCACTGGCTGCAGAGTACCAGGGGTCCCTGAGGCTAACGTTGGCTTACTGTGGGCAGAGGTGGGTTCTGGGGTGTTTGGTTGTGGAGCGAGGGGTCCTGGAGCTGATGAGGGCCACCGGTGGGTGGCTGTTCTGGGACACACCGTGCTTGGGTGGGTCCGGAAGCTGAGACTGCTGGGTCTGAACTCACGCAGTCCCTGAGTCCAGGGCCATTCCCATCAGCCCCTGGCTGTGCCACTTCAGCACGCACCCCGAGGCTTCGGTTCCCACTTACAACGCAGGCTCAGGCTCAGGCTGAAGCCGCTGACTTAGGGGTCCCATGAGTCACCTGTGTCGATAGCAGCGCCTCATAAACACAGCTCCGGCTCTGGTTCTGACATTCCAGGCAAGGACGTCAGGGGTGAGCGCACACACCCAGGGTTCTGGGAGGGCAGGTGGAGGGTGGGACCATTCCTGCCTGGGGCTGGGAGAGGGTGTCAGGGTGACAGCCCAGAGCACCTGGCCTGCCCATCCTGGGTGAATGCAGGTGGATATCCTATCCAGGAAGCGGATTCCCCAGGTGGGGATGGACGTTCTCACACAGTGATGCCTAGAACGTGCAGGGTCTACACGGACGCATCCAGAATCCCACCAGGCGGCACTGGCAACCCTCCTCCAGGTTTGCCTGTTTCCTGCTGAGGGGCACTGAGGCGCAGTGACCTCAGAGCCCCATGGCTCACGTGGGCTCGCTGGATTCCAGCCCTGCGTGTGGCCTGAGGGCCTGCACTCTCTCCGTCCACACTAGGCTGGCCCAGGCAGGGCTGCTCCCTGGGGGCTGTGGGGACACCCCGCAGGCCTGGGTGAGGGGCAGCTCCACCCTCAGGGCACACCGACAGCATTGCCAGTGACAGAAATGCACTCCACGTGGAGGCGGGGCCTGCGGGCCTGGGCTGGACGCCAGGCCCGCGGGGCCAGGACGAGACATCTCACACGGGAGGCAGCAGCTTACGGTCTCAAGTGGGGATGGAAAATCAGATGCTGTCAGCTCTTCACGCAAGGAGCTTTCACACGCTGGCTCGTTGACGCCCACAGCTGCGCCAGTTGACATCGAAGGTGTTGCTAGTCATCACGGTTGACAGAGGAGGACTCTCACGTCCACAGATGCTGGGTCTTGCTGAGGTTCCAGCCAGGACTCAGTCCAGGCTTTCTGACAGCCTGCCCTTTGCCCTTCCAACGGCAGGAGACAGATGGAATGATTAGTTCAGTAAAGATGCAGCCTCGTTTCTGTCCCTCATTTCTGCAGGCAGTTTGAGGGGGTTACGGGCCAGGAAGTGTGATCACGGCCACTCAGAAGGGTTGGGGCCAGGGCTGCAGGGCCGTGAAGCTGGGAGGAGGGGCCAGCAGAGTCCAGGACAGGCCGCCAGGGGCGTGCGGCATCTGTGCTCACCACCAAGGGTGGTGAGAGAGAGGCTGTGGTGGAGGGCACAGGAAAGACAGGACGGGGACCCGCCGGAGAGCTGCGGCTTGGTCCAAGCCCCTGGTCCCACGGGCCCTGCTCCAGACCGGGGGCCACTCTGCTTGGAGTTGCAGGAAGACGCCCTGGCCAAGTCAGTCAGCCACTGGGCAGCTGGAAACACTCCGG
>NW_011494741.1:682473-726388 GCF_000754665.1 Bison bison bison | reverse complement strand
GCTGAGGAGGGGTGTTCTCCTGCGGGTGGGTCAAGAGAGCTGAGAAGTTAAAGGAACCTTGGAGTTTCTGGAATGACAGGTGCTACCTTCAGGTGAGGACCCCACACTCGGTAATGGAGGTGGGAAGGCCCAGCACCCACTCTGTGCCGGCGTGGAATCCTCAGCAGCTTCCCCTGCAGTCTGGCTCAGGCACCTGGATGCCCTCTCGCGGGCACGGGCTCCCCTGTGCTCCAGCCCCTGCTCCTGGCTCTGCCCCCTCTTTCTGGGAACAGCCCTCCCACCTTCCTGCAGGTGGAAAACGGTAGGTCCCGCGTGCTGTGCGCCCTCCGGTGGGGCGTGCGTGTCCGGCCCCGCCAACCTCGGCTTCCTCAGACATGACAACACGTGACGGTCAAGCCAGACTCAGCGCTGAGGGCAGGTGCAGATGGCGCTGCATCCTTTAGAGCCGGGCTCAGAAACCCGGCTTTGGCATTATTTCATCCTAAGGGAGCGCCTCTGTGCTGGACGTCACGTCATTTTCTGTTCAGACGCTGGAGAGGCAGATTTCCTAGTGGGCAGCGTCAGCCAAGAGTGGCAGGAAGACCTTGTGCTCCATAGGGGAGGTATGGAAGTCACATCTGCAGACAGAAGTGGTCCAGGCCACAGCTCGAATGCATCCCCTCATCCGAGGATGCCCACAGGTGCCTGGTCCCCTGACGGTTTGTGAAACAGTCAGTCTTCACCCAGAGGGAAAACGAGACTCAGGAAGACTGGCTTCCTTGGAAAGCTGAATTCAAATAGAACCCAACAGCCATGCAGTCAGATAGCGGATTCTGAGACACACCAGGGGGAGGTGTGACGGTGGCTTCTATGCAATCACAGTGTAATAAACAGGCAATTGTTGCTATAATTAAAGTGCTTTTAATAATAACAGACCTTTACGTTTATGGAACACTGAAGCATGTTTGAGTATTGTCATAAAATGGGGGGAAATAAAGTGACACTTGATTCTTCATTAAATCCTGGAATGTTCCTACTCTGGGACGGGTAATATCAACCACCAGAACCACCAACATTTCCTCTGTACAGACGCAGAAAGTGGGCAACTGGGCGAATTCAACCCAGTAACGCAAAGGCACAGAGAGGTAAACCGAGCCCAAATCTGCGGTGGAAAGTTCTTAATAATGTCTGAGATTGTGCTTACTAAATACTTTTACATGAACAGAGAATTAAATGGATGAAGAGTCCATGGCTTACATGTTGCATTCTGACCCAACATGCCAGGGAAAGGGTGAAGGTGCATAGTCAGGTGACAGAGGAGATCAAACTTGACCTCAAACAGCTGGAACAAAGGGCCAGGTTGGAAAAGCTGACCCTAAACTGCAATGGATGCAAAGTATTAAGCATAAGTCTGGAAACAGCTACTAAAGCTTACCTCCCACGTGATGTGGGGCCTTATCTCTTTTCAGAAGCTCTGGTGCTGGTGGCCCAGGAGATTTCACTGATGTCCAGTTCAACAGGAGCCCACGATCTGACCACCCATGCTAGGGGAACCTGAGGCAAGCATCCACACAGGTCTGCTCTGGCAGGGGTCACAGACACAAGGAGATTTCCTTACCTGCAGGTGGGGTCCAGCCAGGGGAAAACCCACCCCCATGAGGTATCTGTCTTTGTCTTTCAAAACAGAAGCAGTTTCACCCTGCTCCATCCGGACCCAGGGACCAGTAAGAGCCAGCCTCTTCTCCGCTGCAGGCCGTGGTCTCACACCTGTTCAGATGCGCTGTCCCGTGAGAGAAGGAAAACCATCTGCCAAGCTGGAAAACCACGTTCTTTGCCTTTTTTCTTTTCTTCAATTTTCAGTCAAAAGGGTGATGTCGGCTTGTCAACAATTTTTTAGCTATTCTTTCCCACAGAAGGAAACTCCTTCCACTCTGGTCCACTCAGCACATGGCCTCACCTGTGATCACAAGGGCTCAGATTCAACAAGTGTGCACCCATCACAAAGCAGGCACGGAGCCCACCCTTGGGGCTGGTTTGCACAACCATCTGCTGTGGTACTCAGGAATGTCTGCTGAACAGACATTGGACCACTGAAAAGCTGGCTGATTTGGCTAAAACCAGAGGGCTATTAACATGAACTGTCTGAAACTGCCAATATTCATCTATTTTTGGACCTATACAAATAACAATTTCATAGAGTTCAAACCAATAAGAAAGTAATGAGCCAAGATGCAAGCTTAGGTTTTCTGAATATAAAATGTAGCTATTAATGAGTAAATGAATCTTAAGGGGGAAATGGTGATTTTTCTCTTCTTGCATCAGTCCCCTAGCATCTTTCAGAGACATTGCGTTGCCAGAGCCTCACTAACCTCTCTTTGGGGGGCCAGGTGTGGGGTTAACCTGAGCATGATCTGAGTGAGGACCAAGGCTCTGGGGAGGTCCTGACCTGGAGAGGGTCTGAGCTCACCTCAACAAGGGGATCCTCATCTCAGAACAGCCAAATCTCTTAGATCCCCATCTCTTCAAATGCTTTGCATAACCCAGGGGTTGTGTTCCATTTCCCTATTTTATGAGATGAAGCCAGGGTCCAAAACCACATATTTAGCCAGCAAGAGAGGTGAGATTTGTGTCCTAAAAGCCAACATCCTTTCTTCCAGCTCACACCTTCCACTCAGCCCTGCATCTCCAGGTCAGGCTCCCTGATGAACTCAAGACCTGTCCCCAAGAAGAAGCTGAGCACTCTCCGCAAGTGATGGGTCCTGGAGAGCCTGGACATGGAGAATGTCTGCCCTCCAGGCCTGCAGCTCAACACTCAGCTGTCGGCCAGCTCTGACTGCAAATCTATGATACGCATTTCAACCTTTTTATTTCCCCTAAATGCAGTGCTTCTTTCAAAAGTCTCAATGACAAGTGTTTTCAGCAATCATTGCTAACCTTATTACATCTCAGTGATGCTACAAACCAGAGCAGAACCCAATTGCAGTGCATACGGAAATTATCTTGCAAAGGAGAGAAGTGAAATTCCCAAGTCTGACAAGCAATTTTGAGTGCAATATGTGCTAAGGCTGCGATAATTGTTTGTTTGTAGCACCTTGGGAGGCAGCACCTACAGCCCTGGGAAGAGCCCAGAGTGGCAGAGAGTTTCTAGCAAGGCACCCCGCTGGTTATTCATAAGTGATTCACAAAATGGCAAGCAGGGAACTCCTGGATGCAAACTGGGGAGGAGTCTTGACAGCCTGTCTCAAAAATCCTCATCCTTGGGGGTGCGATGTGAAGAGTCCTGCATCAGGGCTGCATGGACAAGACTCCAGTGCTAGCCCTGCTGCTGCTTATCCCTGAACACTGCCTGGTGCCCCTGTCTGTGTGAGTCCTGACTCTTCAGGATGACGGAGTTGAGTGAGCCTAGCACCTGGTGTGTGGTGGGCATGCAATGCAGTCATCACCACCACCACCACCATCACCACCATCATCACCACCACAATCACCACCATCACCACAACCATCACCACCATCACCATCACCACTGCCATCACCACCATCATCACCACCATCAACACCATCATCACCACCACCACCACCATCATCACCATCATCACCACCACCATCATAACAATCACCACCATCACCATCACCACCGCCATCACCACCACCATCACCACCATCATCACCACCACCATCACCACCATCACTACCACCATCACCACCATCACCACCACCATCACCACCACCATCATCACCATCATCACCACCACAATCACCACCATCATCACCACCACAATCACCACCATCACCACCACCATCACCACCATCATCACCACCACAATCACCACAATCACCACAATCACCACCACCACCATCACCACCATCACCACCACCATCACCACCATCATCACCGCCATCATCACCACCACAATCACCACCATCACCATCACCATCACAAACATCACCACCACCACCATCATCACCGCCATCACCACCACCACCACCACCACCATCACCATAATCACCACCACAATCACCATCAACACCATCACCACCATCACCACAATCAACACCATCACCACCACCATCACGATCATCACTATCAACACCGTCAACACCGCCACCATCACCATCACCAATAATCACCACCATCACCATCACCACAATCACCACCATCACCACCATCACCATCACCATCATCACCACCACGATCATCAGTATCATCATCCCATCACTGTCATCACCACCATCATCATCTTTGTGGATCTTGCTGTTTTTGTTATTCCTTCAATTAATTTTACTTAAAGAATGGATGGCCATCCCATTGGTATCTCAGACACAACACAGACTCCCTGTTGAAAATACTTTGGCATCTGGTACCCCACTGGGAAGGCAGAACACACACTTTGGTTTTCTCTTAACCTGATGCTGAAGGGGAGCAGATTCGGCAAAGAGCCCCTCCCAGCCTCCCACCGGGCTGCCTACCTACCTCCACCTCTTCATAAGGAGCCCTGGATAGAACTGCCCTAATCCTCCACAGCTCCTCAAAACTGGACCCAAACCATTGTCTCAGCCAGACACATTAACCAAATGAGGCAGACGTCTTCTCTCCCTGGCTCTTCATTGGAAGAAGGCCCTGGCAGGAGGGATTGTTGACCAGAGATGATGTGAGGGATGGAGGAGATAAAACGAGAAGGCGTCCGAGGGAGTGATGACTGTGCCCCCTTCTGGAACCAGGGGATCTTGGTGGGAAGAACGGTGGCTCAGAGCTTTGGACACACCTTGGACCCCAGGGTGGAACCTGCTTGTGGGGAACCTTTCCATTTCCACAGGAAGCTTCCACCAGCATCCCTCAGGAGCCTGCCTCCCAGCCCTCTCTGCCGGGATGAGGACCTGTCCAGTGGGTGGGGTGCAGTTCTGGACGCCCCGTCAGACGTGCTCCCGAGGGCAGTGTCCAGGTGCAAAGCTGTGCTCCCTGGGGCAGCCCGCTAGCTCTCTAGGTCCTCCCAGTAACAGGCCTCTGTCCTCTCTGGCCTGTGCTCCGCTCACCATGGCAGACTCTCCCCACACTCATAAGACTCTAGAAAAAGCACCCCTGGAGTATCCCTTAATTGGCTTAGGTTTTATCAGTAGAAAGATGCTCAGTTATGTATACCCCCCACACCCATACACTCTGGACATTTTCCAGGAAACCTTGGTCATGACCCTTGATAACTAGACTGGCATTGAGAAACCAAAGGAGCTAGGGGTCAGCCATGAGGCTAGTGTGCTGGGGAGGAGGCAGGGGACTGGACACTGACTGGGGCCTCTCCACCACACTGGCCATGGTGTACCCCCATCTCCCAGCCTCGAGGGCTCACCCTCACCTGCACAGACACGGCATCTCCACAGCCTGTGTGGCTGGATCTTCTGCGTTAGATTAGATGAGTGAGAAAGGCAGAGTGAGGTCCTCAGAGACGCATCTTAGAGGGACCTGCCCTTCTAGACCTGGAGACACAATGGTGGACACACTGGTGGCCATGCGGTGTTGGGGTCGGTCAGCTTAGTCGCCCAGTCATGTCTGACTCTTTGTGACCCCATGGACTGCAGCACGCCAGGCCTCCCTGTCCATCACCAACTCCCAGAGTTTACTCAAAACCATGTCCATTGTGCCAGTGATGCCATCCAACCATCTCCAATCCTCTGTCATCCCCTTCTCCTCCTGCTCTCAATATTTCCCAGCATCAGGGCCTTTTCCAATGAGGCAGTTCTTCACATCAGGTGGCCAAAGTATTGGAGCTTCAGCTTCAGCTTCAGCAGCAGTTCTTCCAATGAATATTCAGGAATGATTTCCTTTAGGATGGACTGGTTGGGTCTCCTTGCAGTCCAAGGGATTCTCAAGAGTCTTCTCCAACACCACAGTTCAAAGGCATAAGTGAGACTGGAGTCCAGGCTGAAGGACAGGAGTGAAGGGACCCAAGGGACCCAGGAGTGAAGGGACCCAAATCCCACCCCTCTTCATCTTGTTTTGGAAAACATCTGCAGCCAAAGAGAGGCTGGATGGCTTCTCAGCACACCCACAGAGCCCTGTGTCAGGGAGGCTCTGGATTGTGATTGTGAAAGCCTGGCGGGTGTATCCATGAGTAGGATTAAGAGGAACTGTGGGCCAGGGGGCTGTTGTGTTAGGGATGTAACTTACCACTGGCCCAAACTCCCCAACAGGAAGCCTTAGACTTACAGATCAGATGCCTTGGAACCAGGAAGAGGCTCAGGAGCAAATCAAGGGACTGCCAGGGTGTCCAGGTGAGCAGAGGAAATTTTGCAGTCAGAGTGGAGTGAGTGTCAGGTTCTAAAGGAAGAGAGGGACCCCACCTAAAAGGAAAGCCTGACGGTATGCAGCAGAGACATCACATTCATGTCTCATAGAGATGAAACAGAAAAGAGGGAGCATTTTGGTGCAAGCAGGACTGAAATGCTTTCTCTGATGCAAGAAATCAGAGAATAAGAGGAGGAAGCTTGGAGGGCAGACCTGAGGAATGACACCCGCCCCAACACACAGACACACCAACCAGAGAATAACAGCCATGAAACTAAGCCTCTCAATCAGGGCTCGGGAGAACCACTTTCAGATGTGGGGACAACTGTGACAAGCAACATGTTACCTCACACCGGCAGAGGGAAGGGGGATGGAGGGCATTCAGGTGACACAGCTGCTCCATTCATGGGCTGCAGGTGTGGCCTGATCCAGGTACACAGGCTCAGGGAGCATGGAGGTAGGCAGAACCCCAGAAGCCCCCTCCCAAAGGGGTAAAGACCAGTCTTGGGGTACACGTGGCTCCCAGCCCAACCAGGGGAAGGAGAGCAAGGCTTATAGAAACCCTGGATGCTCAGCCCAGACTCGCGGCTCCTGAATGCACATCTGTCATTGGAGAACCAAACAGTAGAATCTTGAGGAGGCAAAGAGAACGAATTCTGAGCCCCCAGATCAAAAGCAAGTGCAGAGCAAGAAAGGTTCCTGACCCCCCACTGTGGCTCCTGCAAGAGAAGGACAAAGGAACGCTGCCTGCAGGTTAGACTTATGGTGGCTCGGGACTCCAGGACCCGGGCAGGGCCAGTGGAAGCATCTCTCAGCGCAGCAGCAAGATGTGACAGCCAGAAAGGGTTCTGCTGTCGTCTGAGAGGCTCGTTTGCTCGAGGCCCCGGCTGCTCAAATCGGAGGACAGACAGCCTCCAGAAGAGGCCATGTTTGCAGGGAGAGTCGGGGCAGGCTTGGCGGATGAGGAAGGCAAACTGCTGGAACACGGCATGAGAGTGCTCTCAGCAAGATGAGAACTAGAAGGTGAAAGGGTTCAGTCATTCATTTCCTGTGTGTATTTGAACATGCAAAGTCTGGGCTTAACGTTAAAAGGCTATTTAATATTTGTGCTTAAATTTACTCCTCAGTCTTGAGCGGTGGGAGATAGTGTTCTACTTGGGCACATTTTAACATCATTGACGCTTTATTATTTATGACATTTGAGCCACTGCTGTTTGGTCACTAAGTCTTATCCCACTTTTTTGTGACCCCATGGACTATAGCCCACCAGGCTTCCCAGTCCATGGGATTTTCCAGGCAAGAATACTGGAGTGGGTTGCCATTTCCTTCTCAAGGGGAACTTCTCGACCCAGGGATAGAACTCACGTCTCCTGCATGGCAGGCGAATTCTTTACCGCTGAGCCACTAGGGAAGTCTGGGCCACTGCATAACTGCTGCTAACTTACACTGATGAATTAAAGCTTATAACTCATCAATAGGATGAAGACAAACAGAACAGGCTGTAAACCTCAGAGGAAGAGACACACTTCAATCGAAATGGGATTCTGGTCCATCCAAGCCTTCTGGAGGCAGAAGTCACACGTCCTTCCAGGGACCTTGAGAGAGTTCTGGACAGAGCAAGATGTTAGGGGAGAGACCCCTGAGAACATGAGCAAAACCCCTGAGGAGACTGTGGGTCTCCCCAGATGAAAGGACACGCACTCCCAGGTTGACCACAATTAGCCCAAAGGACCAAGAAAATAAACGCTGAGTCAACATCAGGGGACCTTCTTTCTCATCCTTGTGTGTCCAGGAGCTGCTGGAGCAACTTTACCAGCGCCCCCCACCTTTGGGTGAGGCTCAGGTGTTACAGACCTGGGTCCTCTCTCTCTTCTCTTTCCTTGTGATGGCATCAGCATCAGGCCTACGGCTCTGAGAGGGTGAATCAAGTCAAGGGCAAAGGAATAGGGATCTTGGTTCTGACTAAAACCCAAGCACACCCTCCAGCTGCTGTAGCCAAAATAAAGCTGCCGGGCTGACCACCAACTTCCTCTCTCCTGCAGGATTTGTCATGAGTTTAGGAGAAGGCTTTCTTGAACTCCAACAGGGCCAGACGTGGAACACAGAAGGAGGTGGAGGAGAAAGCAGGAGCTGGATCCTGGAGAGTATGAATTCCAGGCTCAGGAGCTGGCATGCCACCAGATTGTCCTGAGAGCTTCCAAAGGGTTTGCAGCAGGACAGAATCACGTCCAGGTGGGAATGTCATCCTGGTGTCCATGAGAAGGACTGTGGAGTCAACTTTCTGGAACCAGGAACTTTCAAGGACTAGACAGCATATTAAAAAACGGAGACATCACTTTGCCAACAAAGGTCCATCTAGTCAAAGCTATGGTTTTTCCAGTAGTCATGTATGGATGTGAGAGTTGGACCATAAAGAAGGCTGAGTGCCGATGAATGGATGCTTTTGAACTGCAGTGTTGGAGAAGACTCTTGAGAGCCCCTTTGACTGCAAGGGATCAAACCAGTCAATTCTAAAGGAATCAACCCTGAATACTCACTGGAAGGACTGATGCTGAAGCTCCAATTCTCTGGCCACCTGATTCGAAGATCCAACTCATTGGAAAAGACCCTGTTTCTGGAAAAGACTGAAGGCAAAAGGAGAAGAGGGAGACAGAGGATAAGATGGTTAGATAGCATCACCAACTCAAGGAAAATGAATCCAAGCAAATTCCAGGAGATAGTGAAGGACAGAGGAGCCTGGGGTTCTCGGCACCTGTGAGCCTCTGTGTTCTCTGCAGAAAGTGATTAATTTCTTTTCTGCTGGAAATCTCCTGGTGCATGGGAGTAGTCTGCTCTTTTGATGACGACAGGGCTGCGTTAGTTTCCTGGGTCTAGCCTAACAAAGCACTAGACTGGATGGCTTCAACCACCCGAATTGACTCTCACTGCACTGGAGGCCTGAGACCAAGGTGCTGTCAGGACTGGTCCTTCTGAGGCCAGGAGGAGAGCCAGCTCTGGGCCCCAGCCCAAGCTTCGGGTGGGTGGCTGGCCATCTCTGGCGGTCCTTGGCCGGTAGAAGCACCTCTCGAATCTCCACTGGTGTCGTAGCCTCTGCCCATGGCCTTCTCCCCGGGTGCTTGTCTCCACGCCTGAATTTCCTCTTTTCAGAAGGACACTGGTCACACTGGTTTGGGGGCCAGCCTGTTGACCTCACCTCCACTGACATCCGCAAGGACCCTGTACCATAATAAGGCTACATTTGGAGGTTCTGGAGTTCAGGACTGGATGTTTGAATTTGGGGTGTGGTCCTATTTCAACCACAGCAAGGATGTCACCAGAACGAAGGGGACCAGCTGTCAAAGAGAACTCAGATGAAGATCAAGAAGCAAGAACTCCTCTGCAGAGCAGCAGAACTTCGTCTCCGGGAAGACCTGCTCATCGGGACTGAAACTGTGGCCACCTGGGTGCTGTTCCTGACCCAGCCCAGTGCCAGGTGAGCGGACAAGACAGAGGAAGACTCCAGGAGGCCTTCCTGGAGGAGGAGGCATGCCCAGACCTTCACAGGACTTGCAGCAAACCTCATCTGCGAATCTGCTTACAAACCTCCGACTGTGGAGCCTGACTGTCTACATGCCTCCAATCAGCTCTGACCCAAGGCAGCCAGCCGCCTTGCCCAGCTGAGCATCACAGCTCTGGCACCTGAGTGCTCGTGCCTCCAGCCCCATGGCCCCCCTGCAGATGGGCAGGCCCGCAGCCTCACCAGCCCTGGTTTCTCTCGGCCCCATGGGGCTGCCTCTGGAGCAGCTCTGCTCACCCAGCCCCGGGAAAGCCCACTGAGAGTTTTTTAATTGAATGTTTTTAAATTTTGTGCTCAAGCCCAGAGGCTATGTGCTTTCAAAGGGCATGATTTTACAAACTGGAAAAAAAAAAATAAAATAAATCAAAGGTCTTTTTGTCCTCTCCCTGTTCTCATTAACTTTATGACAAGACCATTATGACCAGAGTGTGCTGGAGAAAGTATGTGAACTTCCTGTAAGACCCCAGAGGTGCAAGGCACTCCAGGGCCCCAGGAGTCTGTGTGCTTCTCAAGTAAAAATCCAGGCTCTGATCCATGGTCTGGCAGGACCAGCTCTCCTGACCTGCTGCCTGGAGTCCACCTTTTTGCCAAAGGTCCCAGTGCCCTGTTTTAACTGCATGTAATCACACTCAACGAAGAAGGCAATGTCACCCCACTCCAGTACTCTTGCCTGGAAGATTCCAGGAATGGAAGAGCCTGGTAGGCTGCAGTCCATGGGGTCGCTAAGAGTCGGACATGACTAAATGACTTCACTTTCACTTTTCACTTTCATGCATTGGAGAAAGAAATGACAACCCACTCCAGTGTTCTTGCCTGGAGAATCCCAGGGACGGGGGAGCCTGGTGGGCTGCCATCTATGGGGTCGCACAGAGTCGGACACGACTGAAGCGACTTAGCAGCAGCAGCAGCAGCAATCACACTCGAAGGTGGACGAGTGAAATTAACATGAGGTACAGACATGTGGGTGCCTGGTTCCCCGTGAGGATGGCCAGTCTTTGTCCCCTGCACACACACACACACACACACACGGCACATATACATACACATATACACATATACATGCATGCAGATACATACACACAGAGACACATCCACACATACAAACACGGGCACACACACGTGCATGAATACACACAGAGACATAGACACACACATACACATACAAACACATACATACATACACACAAGCATACATACATATAAACAGGCATACACACGTAAGACACAGGCACACGTATACACGTATACACACAGAGACACACGCACACATATACGCAGGCCCAGGTCTACACATGCATGTACATGCATATGCGTGTGTGCACATACACACAAGCGTGTGCACTTACACACAGACATGCATACACACAAACGCCCTCAGGGACTCTGACTCTGTTCTCTGTCAACTGTCCAGACAGGACCTTCCAGCACCTCAGTCTCGAAACCCCGAGCCCAGTTGGGGGGCCCATGATGCAGATCAGACAAACCTGAGATCTTCTCTAGGGTTTCTGCAAACTGGACCTCAGAGTGGGTGTCTGTCCGCTCTGGCTGCAAGAGGGTGAAGTGAAAGCTCAGCTGTGCTTTCTGCCCTGCCATCCAGCTTGGAGGAGCCCAGCTCTCTCCTGGGAGAAGCACGGGCGTGTGCAAAGACGAGGAGAAGGGAGAGAGGTGGGCAGAGAGAAGGAGCGACTTTGAGCACCCGGATCGTTCACCTTGAGACCTGAAGGTCTGGTTTAACCTGGCACAAGTCACTTTTCTCTTACGTGCCCCTGAAGAAATCCAGACACGAGGCAGGACAGCTAGAAAGGAGGATGCAAGGAGGGGGAAAGGGCATCAGCGGTCACCCCTGGGCACCCTCAGCCAGGTAGGAGTCACCCAGAGCCACTGCTCTCTGATCATAGCTCAGGGGACCGAGGGATTCGTTATGGGGTGGGGCTGCCTGCAGGGTCTCCACGCAGTCCAGACCCTCGGCCCAACGTGGAGCCTGGAGGAGCGTGTTGGGCAAACGGCCATCGTGGATTTACGTGTTCCCAGAGGTGATGAGTCTTCGACAGGACCCAAGAAAACTGATCAGGGAGACGCCTCTCCGAGGTCACCAGTGATCCACTGTTAGTGCATTGCCCTGGAGAAGCCTGAGTTCTCAACCAAATTGACTTTTCTAAACATTAACATGACCATGTCACATCCTGTTTAGACAAGTTAACTGATTTCCATCATTTGAAAACCCCTTAGTTATCCATACTCTCTGTCCATCTCTCAAACCTTATCTCTCATGTAGCTCCCCTCCAGACATATCTGCCTGCAGCCTCCCAGCCACCACCTCACAGCACTGAACTTCCTGTCCTGCTCTGTGCCTCTGAGCCTTTGAAGTTGCTTTGGCCTTTACCTGACAAACTCCTATTCATCCCTCAAAACCCAGTTGAAATATCCCCAACACAGCTGCTTTCTTTCTCCTTTCTTTGGAGTTTATGCCTCTTTCCTTCACGTTTTCACCTTTTCCATTATGTCCCAGACACAGTGAACCCCTCCCATTGGTCCACAAGCCCCTCTGTCACTGGGATGGTATATAATTTGTTGTTAGGTGCCTGGGATGGCGGGCTCGGTGCCGTCCCAGAGCCAAGTGCTCAGGAGCTCCCGGGTGAATGACCGTGTGGTGCTCTGCTCTCCAAGGCGCCTGTGTAGAGGATATACTCTGAGCCACGAGCACCAAGTGGACAGCTCTCACATGCCAGCTTTGTTTAGTTAAAAAGTCCTGCTTGCAAAGCTTGCTGGGGAGGAGTCTAGGCTCAGAGGCGATGAGAGCAGAGATGGGTTTGTGAGGTCCACCCGCAAGAGAAGGATGGAGGCATAGAACCCTCAGTGCAGATGCTCCATCCTGACTTGGGCTAGCCTTGGACTTTGTCTGGTTGTTGGGGGGTGGGTGGCCAGCGTGGAGGGTACAGAGAGGGAGGAGTCAAGGGGAGGGCCCCAGGGAGAGAGCCCCCCAGAGCTGCCAGCCAGCGGCCTTGTAGCCACTCTAGGCCTCTGTGCAGGAGGAAGCAGCTCGGTGTGCCTGGCGCTGGAGGTCGGGATCCCAGGCATACAGCACGGACCTGAAACAAGGAGGAGCGGCCCCTCCTCCAGCCTCCTGCAGCCGATCGACGTCTTGTTCAGTAACACAGCTGACTGCAGCCTGCCTTTCCCATGACCCCAGTGCTTGAGCGGGCTGGGGACACACCATGGGACTCCAAACATCATGGTAATTGCAAACCGTAATGTCTAGAACAGGCCCCCGCCTGCGGCGATGAAAGGCGATGCTCTTCGTGGCTTGCGCCTTTAAGCAGCATGAAGACTGAATTCTGGTCTTGGTTGCCTGTGTCTCGGTGGTGTCTTATTTATGTCGTGCCCATGTGGTGTTTATGTATCTGGCAGGCCCCCCTTTCTGCTCCGTGCAGCACCGCCGGAGTCTGCTGCGAGCCAGGGAGGTGACACCGCGTGAATATTTTATTGGGGCGCGTGTGTGGGTAACAAAAACAAGGCTGGTGCAGAAGCTGACAAAGTGGACCGGATCCCACACGAGATGGGCGACTCGCGGCCCCATCGTTCTTCCCCTTGACAAATAAGAGAGATGTCATGGAGCCCGGCGCTTTGTTAGAACACAGGGAAGGAAATTAGGTCCTCTCCATCTGTCACGGCGATGATGGAGGGCCTGCCCCAGCCTCCTGTGCGATGCCCTGGAATGAGCGGTGCTCTGCCATGAGCCTGCCTTAACCGCGTTCCCCTGCAAGCCTGCGGCCAGAACACAGAAAGGAGAAGGGAGGTCGGGCGGGAAATTCATCTGCTTCACCTGCGGGTCAGACATCACAGAGACCAAGCATCACCCCGATGCCTCCCTGGGGAGCTCGCTGGTGTGGGCTCTTTGGAGACGCTGTGGGTGGGAAACGGCAGATGCAGTGCCAGGGTTAGCAGTTTTGAAGCTGATGGGGACAGAGTGAGTGGGTCTCAGAGGTCGGCGTTGTTCCCGAGGCCCCCGGACACGTGTTTCTTGTGACTTGTATGGATAGCAAAACACACACCTGCATCGAAAAAGCAAGAGTTCCAGAAAAACATCTCCTTCTGCTTCATTGGCTACACCAAAGCCTTTGTGTGGATCACAACAAAATGCGGAAAATTCTTCAAGAGATGGGAATACCAGACCACCTGACCTGCCTCCTTAGAAATCTGTATGCAGGTCAAGAAGCAACAGTTAGAACTGGACATGGAACAGCAGACTGGTTCCAAATCGGGAAGGAGTACATCAAGGCTGTATGTTGTCACCCTGCTTATTTAACTTCTATGCAGAGTAAGTACATCATGAGAAATGCTGGGCTGGATGAAGCACAAGCTGGAATCAAGATTTCCGGGAGAAATATCAATAACCTCAGATATGCAGATGACACCACCCTGATGGCAGAAAGTGAAAAAGAACTAAAGAGCCTCTTGATGAAAAGTGGAGAGGGAAAAAGTTGCCTTAAAACTCAACATTCAGAACACTAGGATCATGGCATCTGGTCCCATCACTTCATGGAAAATAGATGGGGAAACAATGGAATAGTGAGAAACGTTATTTTCTTGGGCTCCAAAATCACTGCAGATGGTGACTGCAGCCATGAAATTTAAAGACATCTGCTCCTTGGAAGGAAAGTTATGACCAACCTAGACAGCATATTAAAAAGCAGAGACATCACTTTGCCATCAAAGGTCCATCTAGTCAAAGCTATGGTTTTTCCAGTAGTCATGTATGGATATGAGAGTTGGGGTATAAAAGAGAGCTGAGTGCTGAAGAATTGATGCTTTTGAACTGTGGTGTTGGAGAAGACTCTTGAGAGTCCCTTGGTCTGCAAGAAGATTCAACCAATCCATCCTAAAGGAAATCAGTCCTGAATATTCATTGGAAGGCCTGATGCTGAAGCTGAAACTCAAATACTTTGGCCACCTGATACGAAGAGCAGACTTATTGGAAAAGACCCTGATGTTGGAAAAGATTGAAGGCAGGAGGAGAAGGGGACAGCAGAGGATGAGATGGTTGGATGGCATCACTGATACCATAGATATGAGTTTGAGTAAGCTCCGGGAGTTGGTGAGGGGCAGGGTGTGCTGCAGTCCATGGGTTTGCAGAGTCAAACACGACTGAGTGACTGAACTGAACTGAACTGAACTGCACACACAGGTTCACTGCCGCCAGAAGATGAAACAGCCCACGTGTCCATCCAGGTGTTGGGGAATGTGGTGGATCCAGATGATGGAAGCATACTGAGCCACATGACGGGAGGAAGGACCCACACAGGCTGTATGGAGTGGCCTTGAAAATACCCCAGGCAGTGAAATGAGCCCACCACAGACATGCTCGAGAGCTGGGTCTTGGTTCCCCAGGATATTTCTGGTTCTGGGCTGGGCCTCCCTGTGGATTCAGGTCTGAGGCTTGGCCTGGGTAGCTGGGGTCCCACTTGGGGTCCCATCCAGGAAGGCAGGACTTGCATCCTGGAAGGCCAGATGGGGAGTGCGTGCGGCTGCTCCCTCGCTGGTGGGGGGTGGCGGTGAGGAGGCATGGGTGACTCTCCTCTGACCAAAAGATCTGCTCCATTTGGAGCCACATGGAGCACAAATGGGGCAGCACCTAGAGAAAGGCCCTGCATCCAGCTTTGCCCGAGTCTGCAGCCAGGAGGTGAGTCTCTGTTTCCGAAGGGTTTTCCCTACAGATGAAGTGGGGAGGGGAGCAGGGCAAGAAGCATGATGCCACCTCTGTCACCAGGGAGCTCACAGCCCAGCTGGGATGGTGAGATGAACGCTGCCAGCCAGTGTCTCTGCAACGGTGACCCAAGGAGGTCCGGGCTCCAGGAGTGGGGTGCCAGGCCCTCCAGGCCCCAGAGATCTAGGGCAGCAGAGAGGAGAGGCGAGAGCATGGCTGCAGGAGCCAGCTCAGAAGGCAGGCGGGCCACTCCAAGGACCCGCCCTGGGCAGGGAAGGCTGGCACCGGGCGGGGACGGTGCCAGCAGAGAGGCCCTGGGGACAGTGCCAGGGTGAGGCTTCGTTAGGGAAGGTGCTCGGTGGGGGCTCACCTGCAAGGTAACTGAAGGGATGTGCCTCCCAGGTGAGGCAGCCCTTCCTTTGTTCTGAGATGTGCACACACACAGTCACACGCATGTACACACCCACTCACACACATGCACACATACACAAATGCACTACATGTGCAAGCACTCGCATATGTGCATGCACGCAAACACACGCATGTGTACAAACGCTCACATACGTGTAGACAAACACAAACGCACTATATGTGCAAACACTCGTATATGTACATGCACACAAATACATGCATACGTGCTCTCATGTACACACACACACACATGTGTGCAGATGTGTACACCCACACATGTACACGTGTGAACACACAGACACGTGCTTGTACACACAAATGTATGTGTATATAAACATATGTACAGATGCACACACAGTTCACATGTGCAATCATGCACACTCGAGTCTAGGCACGTGCACACACACGTGTGTGGTGCACAGGCTCACATGTGTGTACGTGTACACAAACATGCACACATGCAGATGAATACACTCACCTGCATGTGCACATGCAGGTATACACCCACCCATACGCATTCAATTATCTTTACACACATCTACTTACACACAGGCACACACATACTCTCACATGCATGCATGCACAAACCCCACACATACACACACACACACACACACACACATACTCACCAGCTGAGCTTCAGGCTGATCGGGAAGGACACCCACCCTGCCCATCCGTGTGGAAGCCTCGCTGGCTGCGGGCGGGACGCCCAGGAACCTGAACAGTCCATCTCCTCCCCAACGCTGGCTTGCCAGCTGCCAGGTGAGCTGTGCCCAGGGGCCGCACAGGCGCAGACATGCTGCCCGCCAGCGGTCCGGGCATCAAAACCCCGGAGCCCAGGCCGGAGTGTCGCAGCACACGTTACCACCAGCGTGATCATGATCGGCTGCCACGGAGCGCGGCAGTGGGGAGACAACCTGTGCCATCACCAAATCTGGAAACGGAAATAGCACGCGGGGGAAAGACGCTTTAACTTGCTTTCCGTGTAGTGAGCCTGGAGATGTTCTAAGGAAGCGGCCTTATTGTAGGGAATGGGGAGGGGCTGCGCAGGGGAGGCGAGGGGACGGAGCAGGGAGACAGGGGTTCTCGTCTCCTGGCTCTGCTCCTAGCCCCTGGCCCCTGGACCACCCAGGCCGGGACCCCAGCTTCCTGGTCAGCGTGCCTCACCCGCCCCAGGCTCCGGCTCTGGGTGTGGACTGAGTTCCCTGAGTGAGCTGCTTGGTCCTCTTCCCCCGTAACAGCTGAGAGAGGAAGACCCAGAGCTGGAAGGGGAGAACCATACCCCCTGTCCATCAACGGTGGGAGAACTGAGCCCCCAAGGGATGTAAGGTCATCTCGGATCCACCCCCGCTCGGTCTGGGGAAGAGAAGGTTCTGGAACAGGCCAGAGCAGTCCCTTCCCGGCCACTGGAGGTTGCTGTGGACCCGGCCCGCAGCCTGAGCCCTACCGAGGGGGGCGGCGGGCAGATGCCAGCTGGCTCCCTCTGAAAGCGGCTGCCCGATTCCCAGGCCTGCCTGGGCACCAAGCACATTCTGCGGGGGCCTCCTGCCCACGGCCGGCGCCCGGCGATTATCCTGCCCGCAAAGGGCCTCATGGGCGCTGTGGGCTTGGCAATTACTGAAAAGAAAGCATGGTTATTATTCATGTCGTGTGTTGAGAAATCTCTATAAAGTTTTATAGCGCAACTGTAAAAGGGGTTTTGATCGGCTTCACATTCTCCCCCAATCTTGCACCCTCTCCCAGAATCTAGCCTTTTTCTCCTGCCTCCTCCACGTGGGGGTCTAGAGACAGCATCCACCATGCCCTCCAGAGGGGCAGATGGTAGCCCCCAGGGAGTGTGGATGCCGTGGTCCCCAGATCCAGCCTGACCTGTGGGGTCCTGGCCCTTGTTAAAGGACAGCAGCATCACTCAACTTCCTTCTTGTGGTCAGTGAATCGGTTCCGAAGGTCCGCAGTGGGTCAGAGACGCTTTAGGTGCTGAGAACACAGAGGCAAGCGAGACAGACCCTTATTTGCTGAAGGAAAAGAGAAAGAAAATAAAGAAAGCGCTCATACAGGCACAGATGTGGCTCGAGCACTGACCCGAGGGCCCGGGCTGGCCTGGCTGCTCTGTGACTTGGGATGTGTAAGAAGTGGGAATGCTTCCTTCTGCACAACGCTGGGCAGGGGGAGGCTGGGGAGCATCCGAGTCCACAAGGACAGGGGCGCCTGCGTAGGGTGGGCCAGGAGGGCAACTCTGGGGAGGGACGTGGGAGCAGAGAGCGGCACAGACCAGGGCTGGGAACCCAGAGGCTGGGGTGAGGGGCCCTGCAGGGCAGAGAGCCGGGCCAGGGAAAGGTCAGGGCAGAGAGCTTGGAGGGTTTGAGCAGAGGCAGGAAGGCTGTGTGGTCAGAACACAGGACAGGCAAAATGCGCGAGGCCTCAGCCCTGGGGAGGAGCCGGGATGCAGTTCAGGAACGTGGGCCGCCCTTGCAGCTTTCAGTGGGATGAGCAGCAGCAGCCCTTCTTTCCCCTGAGAGATCGCCCTGGCTGGGGTGCAGTGGAGGGCAGGCATCCCGTACAGAGGGATGCTACCAGTCGGGGCTGTGACTCCTCCCTGAGAGCAGGGAGGAGGAGAGGGGCTGGGGCGGGGTGGTCCCCACGGAAGACCCTCCCAAAGGGTAGCCCCGACCTCAGGCTGGCCACTCAGACAGAAGTCACAGCATTCAGCCATGTTGGCTTCCTCCCCTCTAGCCTGTGTGTGATCTTCCTGCTGAATGGGTCTGGCTGACCTTCGGGAGGGGTTCTGACCCCTTCCACTCCCCATCACACTTGGGTCACGTGCGGACACAGTCCAGACAGATCCCGCAGCCTTTTAATCAGGGCTGACACTTAGCTGAGGAACCTCAGTGGGATAGAATCATGCCCAGAGGAAGATTTATTACCAGCAGCGGTACTGTGATCCGCCTATGAGCCATACCATTTGCTGCAGTGTTCATGGCATTCTGTCCCCATTCCTCCGCCAGGCCAGGAAGGAAGGAGGGAGGAGGGCATTTCACCAGCAAGGAACCCGGGACCAGTCATGAGCATCTCTCTCTTCCCTCCAGGGCACCGTAGGGAAGCACCTGCCGGGCCGGTGTGATCACACGTGGTGCCTTTGTAAACACACAGAGAGACTTCCAGCTTCATCTTCAGCATGAAAAGAACTTGGAGGTCATCGCTCCTGTCTTCACAACTTAAAAAAAAAAGAGCAAGCTGAAAATCAACAACTTAGCTCCGTCAGAGGATTGAGGTCCCAGGGCAAACTGGAGAGACAGATGCAAAGAATCAGAGCTGAGATCAGCTTGCTTGGGAGCAGAAGCCAGCTGAGCTAGGAACTGGCAGGACACTTAGACAGTGATTGATGAATCTCTGGAGGCGGAGTGTGGACTCGCTGGGGGGAACTGGTCTTTTGTAGACTTTACCTCTAGGAACTCCAGCTGGGTCTCAGAGTGAAGATCTGAAGATCAAAGAAATACTCTGCATCGGGGAGGAACAGGGGGAAAGCAACTGAATATACCCAGTAGGTATACCTGTCCCCGAGGGAAACAGCTTCATCAGAGCCTTATTCTGACCTCCAGCCCTCTTGTCGCACTCAAGTGAAAATAAAAAAGGACTAAAAACACTTCTGAGGGTCAAAGTGCAAGAACTCAGGCCCAATAATAAAACCTGAAACGTACTCATAAGACCATAGAACACTTCCCCTACCTGAAGCCTTACCACCAACAGGGCTCCCATATGTAGCAGATGGGGCTTCCCTGTTGGCTCAAATGGTAAACAACCTGCTTGCGACATGGGAGACCCAGGTTCGATCCCTGGGTTGGGAAGATCCCCTGGAGAAGGAAATGGCAATGCACTCTGGTATTCTTGCCTGGAGAATCCCAAGGATAAGGAGCCTGGTGGGCTACAGTCCATGGGGTTGCAAAGGGTTGGACACGGCTGAGCAACTAACACTCTCACTTTCTTTCACAATAAGGAGGGCTGCAAAATACAGACTCTGTTTAACAAGGAGTTCTCGGGTAAATGCAAGACAACAGGAGAGAAAACAACAAACAAAAAGGGAAACAGGAAGATCTGGTGAGTCAGAAGGCACTGCACACAGCCCAGCTCCTAGGCAGAGCCGCACAAACTAAGGCCTAACGTCCTCAGTGGCTATTACAAGATACATCACTTCCAGCTTTCAAGAAAAAAGAAAAGAAAAGAAAATCTTGCTAAAAGCCAAGGAAAAACACAGTCTGAAGAAACGAAGTTAAGCATAAAAACTAGACTTAGACGCAACCCATATGTTGGGATTACGAGACTGGGAATTTTAAATATCTGTGATTAATATGTTAAAGGTTCTAACAGAAAGAGAAGACAACATTCGAGAACAGATGGGACAATTTAATGGAAGGGATGGAGAGTCTGCGAAAGAATCTAGAGAAGTGATATGAATCAGACATATTTTAACTGAAAGAAAGAAATGTGTTTGGTGGGCTATCACAATAGAGCAGGCTTGGCCAAAGAAAAAATAGATGTTCTTGAAAAATGTGTCAATAAAAACTTGAAAACAACTAGAAATAGAGAAATGTATAGGAAAATAGGGAACAGAACATCCAAGAAATGTGAAATAATTACAGGAGTTGGATATGTATAATGGGAATAGCAGAAAGACAAGAAAGAGAGAAGGTAGAGAATATAAAATATTTGAAGTAAAGATGGCTAAGCATTTTCCAAAATTAATGACAGACATCAAACCACAGATCAAGGAAGCTTTGAGTGCACCAAGTAGGATAAATACCAAAAATCTACACGTAAGCATATTAAACTCAAATTGCAGGACACCAAAGACACAATCTTGAAAGAAACGAGAGGGGAAAACTTACCCTTTTGAGGAACAAGGATAAGACTTAACATCAAGTTTCTCATCAGGAGCCATGCATGGAAAGAAGAGATTAAAGTCAAATATTTAAGGTGTTGAAAGTAGAACCCACCAGCCTAGATTTTGGCATTCAGCACAATTAGCTTTCAAATGTGAAGGAGAAATACTTCCTTAGACAACCTTAAAAAAAAAAAAAAAAGAGGGAATTTTTCAACAGAAGATCTGCCCTTCAAGAAGCACAAAAGACATTTTCAAAGAAAAGAGTTACGTAAGTGAGAGACTCAGACCCACATGAATGGAGAGTATCAGAGAAACAATGAAGGTAAAGAAAAATATTTTATTTTCTTACTCTTAATTGGTTTAAGAAATAACTGTCCAAAGTCATAATAGCAACGATGTGTTGAGTGACTGGGCTTCTCTGGTGACTCAGCCACCAAGGAATCTGCCTGCAATGCAGGAGAGGCAGGTTCAATCCCTGAGTTGCAAAGATGCCCTGGAGAAGGGAATGACTACCCACTCCAGTATTCTTGTCTGGAGAATTCCATGAGCAGAGGAGCCTGTCGGGCTACAATCCACGGGGTCACAAAAGGTTGGACATGACTGAGCAACACACACACCCACACACACACACACTCACTCATTGAATGATTATAGCACATGAATAAATGAAGTGAATGACAGCAGTGTCATGAAAAATAGGAAGAATTCAGAACCCTCTGTTAGAAGAAACCTACATGACTTCTGAAATGTTAATGTAATGTAGCCTAAAGGTGGCCTTAGGTTAGCTATAAATGTATTTTGCAAACTCTAGGAAAACCACTAGTTTTTTTTTAAGTAATGCAATTGATATGCTAACAGAGGACAGAAAATGGAATAATCAAATACTCACTTGAAGCCAGAGAAGGCAGAAGAAGAGGAGAAAATTTAATAAACTGGAAACAGCTGACAAATGTGATGAACAGAAAATTTTAAACATGGTAGATATTAATCCAACCAGATCAATAATCACTGTAAATGTGAATAAACAAATTAAAAGGCAGATACTATCAGAGCGGATTTTAGAAAAATATTCAACTACATACTATATACAAGAAATCCATTTTAAATATAAAGACAGATAAAAGTCAAAGAATGGATAAAGATACACCAGGATAATACTAATCAAAAGAAAGTTTAGGTAGGTATATTAATTTTAAACAAAACAGACTTCAGAAAAGGAAAAAGTGTCAGGAAAAAAAAGAGGTTTATAAAATAATAAAAGGATTCAATTCTCCACAAACACTTGCATATTAATGTGTATATGTCAAATATACAACAACCGCGTCAAAATATGTCAAAACCGAGGCAAAAACTGATAGAACTACAAGGAGAAATAGACAGCTCCGCTAGAGTTAGAGAGTTCAACACCCCTCTATTATAATTGATAGGCCTCACAGGTACAAAATCAGAAAGGACATAGTTGATCTGAACAGCATCATCTATCAACTGGACCTAATTGACGTTTATAGAATACTTCACCCAACAACAGCAGAATACATATTCTCCTCAAGCACACACGGGACATTAACCAAGACAGACATTCTGGACCATAAAACACACCTTACCAAATTTAAAGGAATATAAATCATAGGAAGCATTCTCACACACCACAATAAAATCAAGCTTGAAATCATTAACTGAACGCTAGCTGGAAAATCTCAAAGTATTTGGAGTAAACAAGACACTGCTAAATAGTAAATCGATCAAGCAAGTCTGATGAAAAAAATTTAAAATATTTCTAAACGCTTAGAGGAAAATTTATGGTATTGAATGCATACATTAGAAAATTTTAAAAAGATGGAAAATCAATCTTCTAAGCTACTGCCTTAGGAAACTCTTAAAAGAAGAGAGAATCTAATCTAACATAAGCATAAGAAAAGAAATTTTTTTTAAAAGAAAAGAAATAAAAATTTGAGCAGAAATCAATAAAATTGAAAAGAGGAACTAGAGAAAATCAGCGAAACTAAAAGCTGGTTCTTGGAAAAGATTAATAAAAGTGATAAGCCTCTAGTCAGGCCAAGCAAGAAATAAAGATAGACACAAATCCTGACACCTGAAATGAAAGAAGAATAACCACTGAAGATCCCACAGATGCAAAACGTTGATAAAGGAACGTTATGAACGACTCCATGACTATTATTAGTTGTCAAATCCGGTTTCTCACCACTTTTACTCAACATTATACTCAGAGCCCTGGCTAATGCAATAAGACAAGAGAAAGAAATAAAAGGTTTACAGACTGGGAAAGAAGAAATAAATGGCCCTTGCTTACAGATGAAACGATGGCCTGTGGAGAAAATTTTAAAGAAACAGGCACATATTTTGGAATTAATCAACAATAAAGCAATAAAGAAAGGTTACACAGTACAAAGTTATTATGCAAAAGTCAATTGCTTTCCCATATAAGAGCCAGGGACAGTTGATTTTAAAATTAAATTACAGTATCATTTACATTATCACCATAAAATGAAATATCACATGTAAAACTGACAAACTTTATATAGGATTTGTATGATGTGAGGAGAACAACAAAACTGACGAAAGAAATCAAAGAATATAAACATAAGTGGAGCCATATTTCATCTTCATGGACAGGATTAAGATGTCAATTCTTTTTAACTTGACCTATATAACCCCAATCAAAATTTTATAGTGTTATTTGGTGATACAAACTGGTTTTAATTTTTATATCGGAAAGCAAAGACCCAGAATAGTCAACACCATGCCGAAAAAGAACAAAGTTGAATGACTGATACCAGCTGACTGAAGACAGGCTATGAAGCTGCAATAATCAGGAGGGCATAATTTTAATGGAAGAATAGATAAAGAGACCAACAGAACACAAAAGAGACCCCAGAAACAGACCAGCACAAACGCGGGCGACTGATCTCTGAAAATGAACAAAGACAGTTCAATGGCAGATTGTCTTTTTAACAAATAGTGTTGACCAACTGGACATTCGTGTGCGAAAAACTAGATCAATTCATTAACAAAGGAACTAATTCAAAATGCATCCTAGACCCAGAAAACCAAAACTGTAAACTCCTGGATGATAGCACAAAGGAGCCCTACTTGACCTCGGGTTTGTGGGCGACTCTACTTGACCTCGGGTTTGTGGGCGACCCTTCAGATAGACGCATGGCCCATGAAAGAATTGGCACGTTGGATTTCACGGAAACTGAAAAAATTCAACTTTGCAAAAATACCATGAAAAGAATGAAAAGACAGACCTCACGCTGGGAGACAGTTGTTTCAAAATGCGTATCTGATAAAAAGACTTGTATCTTTGGATGTAAAACAGACAAAGGAATTATTTCACTCTGTTTCCTGAAATGATTAAAACTCAACAATAAGAAAACCCAAGTTTTAAAAAATGAACTAAATGTTTGAACATAAATATCACCTTAAAAGATATACAGATGGCAAAACAAGCTTGTAAATAAGATTTTTAGCATCACTTGTCATTAGAGAAATTCAGATTGAAACATGTGATACCCCCACTACATACCTATTAAAATGACCAAAATGCAGACCATCAACAACATTAAGTGCTAACAAGGATGGGACAATAGAAACTGCCATTCATTTCTGGTTGGAATGCGAAAGGTGCAGCAACTCTGGAAGACACCTGGCGGTTTCTGAAAAAGATAAGCATAATCTTACCATATGATCAGTAATAATGCTCTTTGATATTTACCCAAAATAGTTAAAAACATGTCTACAGCAACAAAAATCCTCACACAACTGTTTACAGTGGCTTTATTCACAACTGCCAATCGCCAAAACCCAGAAGCAACTAAGAACTCCTTCAACGGGTGAATGGATAAACAAATTGTAATATAGTCATATATTAAACTGCTATTCTGCAATGAGAAACAAATAAGCTATCAAGCCATGAGAAGACATCGACGAACCCTAAATGTGCACTTTTAAGTAAAAGAAGCCACTCTGAAAAGGCTACCTCTTGTATAATTCCAGTTGCATGGCATTCTGAGAAAACCATGGAAACAGTAAAAGTTTAGTGATGGGAAGTTGTAAGGGCAGGGGCGTGAGGAACAGGTGAAGCAGAGGGGATTTGGAGGATGGTGAAACAGTCTTACTCTGAATGATACTGCAATAGTGGGGGCATGATATTGTGCATTTGTTAAAACCCAGAGAGATTCACAACGTAAAGAGTGAACGATAAAATAAACTATGAGCTTTATTTAATAATAATATATTAATACTGGTTCATTAGGTATAACGAACGCACCACTCTCACGCGAGACGTTAGTAAGAGTGAGAAGCATGTGGGGATGGAGGTAAATGGGAACTCTGTGTGCTATCTGTTCCATTTTTCTGTTGCTCTGAAACTGCTCTAAAAATTGTCTATTAATTAAAAATACATATACTGAGAAACTGTGTCAGGTTTATGAAGATGAAACAATTAAACAGACACAGTCTCTGCCTTTAATGACTCACTGTCTGGTAGAAAAGACAGCAGAATAAGTCAGCAATTACGGAGAGTCTCGGCGGATGCAAAACAGAAAATACAGGAGATGGTGGGGGGCAGGGATAAAACAATTAGCTCCCTGGGGGAAAGGAGGTCAGGCAAAGACTCCTATAAACCATAAATTGTCATAAAAATACAAACCAGTTATTACTGTGGTGGTTGTTATTGTTCTTAAGGAAATTACTCTTCTTTCTCAGATAAAAACAGGCAGGAATTCATAGCCAGCCAACCTGCCCTGCAAGAAGGAATGTGACATAGGTCACAAACTTAATTTACATAAAGCAGAGTGTCAGAGAAAGAAGAAGTGAAGGCAGAGGTCTTTTATGTTTTATTCTTCATATATCTAAAAGACAATTTGCTTGATATAACGATGTGTTGGGTAATATATTGTTGCTTAGACACTAAGTCACGTTGCTTGGACTCTTTTGAGACCCCATGGACGGTAGCCCGCAGGGCTTCTCTGTCCATGGAATTCTCCAGGCAAGAATACTGGAGCGGGTTGCCATTTCCTCCTCCAGGGGGTCTTCCCTAATCCAGGAACTGAACCTACGTCTCCTGCATCTGCAGGCAGATTCTTCACCGCTGGGCCCCCAGGGAAGCCCATTGGATAATACAGCATATAGATAATTAATATAAATGAGAGCAGTATCATAAGTGACGGAAAGGAGGAATTAGCAATATAACCACATTGTGTGTGAAGCAGGTCGTATTAATGCAGGTAGACGTCAAATGTTTAACTCTATATCGAGAAATCTAGGACAGCTACTAAAAAGAGGACTACTGATATGCTAAGAGAGGACATAAAGTTTAGTCATATAAAATGCTCAGTAAAACCTGGAAAGGCAGAAGAAGTAGAGTGAAAAAGGAAACCAAAACAAATGCAACAGGTAGAAAATGGTTACAAACACGGCAGACAGGGGTCTACCGACATCAGTAATCACTTTGAATTGGAACGGTCCAAACGCCCCAATTTAAAGACAGAGTCATAGTGGGTTTGAAAAAAAGATCCAGCTATACGTTGTTTATGAGAAAGTCATTTTAAATATAAAGGCACAAAGAGGTCAGCAGTGAAGGACTGGGTTGTCATGTGCACACTTCTATATCTAAGATAGGTAACCAACAGGGATACTGTAAAAAATAAAATAATAATACAGAAAAACATTGCCTTAGCCAGAAGAAAGTCAAGTGTTGAGTAAAGATATGTCAATACTAATCAAAAGAAAGCTGAAACAAGCATGCATTTTCAGACAGAAGTAACGTCAAAGCAAGGAAAATTATCAGGGGTAAGAAGGGGGATGATATACCGATAAAGGGTTCAGTTTCCACAGACACACAACAATCCTAAATGCGTACCTAAGAGTAGAGCATCACGCTACACGAGGCAAAAACCGGTAGAGCTTCAGGGAGAACTGGATGAATTCGCTATGGCAGCTGGAGACTTCGACACTTTTCTGCTAGTAACAGGTAGACCCAGTCAGTGTGAGAATGTAGCTGAACTGAGCAGTCTATCCATCGGCTTTGATCTGATGGACGTTTATAGACTATTTTACACAACAAGAGCCCCACACAAATTTCTTCCCAGGTTTTCATCAAACATTCGCCAAAACAGACCACGTTCTGGGCCACAACACACAACCTGATACACTTTGAAAAACAGAAATGAGACTGAGTAGGTCCTCAGACCACAATAAAATTATACCAGAAATAAGTAGCAGAAAGGCAGCTGGAAATCCCATATTATTTTCATGTTAAACAACACAGTGTCTAAATAACACATGAGACAAAAATGTAAATCTCGAGAGAAGCTAAAGTGAACTAGATGAAAACGAAAATATAACCAATCAAAGGCCGTTCCATAAAAGCCTGACGGTGCTCCTCAGGACTGTCCCGATCATGGGAAGCAAAGGCAGTGTGAGTAACTGCCACACCCGAGAGGAGTCGAGGAGGACCTGACAGCCAACTTCTCTGTTCCAAGAGCAGAGAAAGGACATTGCTTAACAACTAAGAAAACGTGGAAACAGTATGGACTTTAGATAATAACACTCCATCGATATCGCTTTATTTGTGGTATGAACGCACCACCTCAGCGTGAGATGCAAACATAAAGGAAGCGGGATGCAGGGGTACCCTCTGTGTCTTTGCAATATTCCTGCAACCCTAAAACTGTTCTAAGGTTTTTTAAGTTTATTTAATAAAAACAAAACATCAAAATTTGTGAAATGCAGTGAAAACAGTGCTTAAAGGGAAATTTATAGCTTTAATGATCACATTAAAAACAAAGAAAAACCTAGATCTAGTAATCTATGCTTCAAACTTAGAAAACTAGAAGAAATGAAGATCAATTGAACCCTAAAGCAAGCAGAAAAATAAATGAAAATTAGAGCAGAAATCAATGGAAGCTGAAAACTGGAAGGCAAAGAAAAACCAATGAATGCAAAACTAGCTTCCTGAAAAAGATTAATAAAATTGAAAACCTCTAGCTGGAAGAAAAGCTATGAGAAACCTAGACAGTGTATTAAAAAGCAGAGACATCACTTTGTCGACAAAGGTCCGTGGAGTCAAAACTAAGGTTGAGCACTGAAGGACTGATGCTTTCAAACTGTGGTGCTGGAGAAGACTCTTGAGAGTCCCTTGGCCAGTAAGGAGATCAAACCAGTCAATCCTAGAGGAAATCAATCCTGAATGTTCACTGCAAAGACTGATGCTGGAGCTGAAACTCCAGTACTTGGGGCACCTGATGTAAAGAGCTGACTCATTGGAAACGACCCTGATGCTGGGAAAGATTGAGGGCAGGAGGAGAAGGGGACAACAGAGGATGAGATGGTTGGACGGCATCACCGACTCGATGGACATGAGTTTGAGCAAGCTCTGGGAGATGGTGATGGACAGGGAGGCCTGGCGTGCTGCGGTCCATGGGGTTGCAAAGAGTCAGACACGACTGAGCGACTGAACAACAAGCTAGTCTAAATCAAGAAAATAAAGAAGACATAAATTACTGATGTCAGAAATGAAGAGGAGCCATCATGTCTGACCTCACAGACATTATAAGGAAGATGAAGGAATCCTATGAACCACTCTATACCCCAAATTTGATAACTTAAATGAAATGAACCACTTCCTTCAAACATCACGAGTGGCTCATACTTACTGAGGAAACTGAATCAAGTAATTGATAACGTTCCAAAAAAAAAAAAAGCACCAGGTTCAGGCGGCTCACGAGCAAATCCTACTGAACATTTAAAAAGGAAACGACACCAATTCTTTACATCCCTTCCAGACACCAGAAGCCGGAAACACTTCCTCTGTCTCATTCTGAGAGATTGGCAATTCCTTAACACCAACGCCAGTTGAATTCATTATTTAAAAAGAAAAACTACAGACCAGTGTCTCTCATGAGCATAGGAGCCAATGTCACCGACAAAGGACGAGAGGATGGAATCCAGCAACGAGTAAAAAGAGCTATATGGCATGACCAAGGGGGACTTGGTCCAGGTATGAGCTCTGCTTCTGTCTTGAAACGCCTCAGTATCTTGTTGACCTTTGCAGCTCTGCATGGGCTGTGGTTTCTATTCTAGAAAGCTGTTTTGCAATGATAAATAAAAGCTGCTTTGTGTGTCAAGGAGGTTGCAGCACAGCGCTGCCCAGCCCACCATCTCCAGAAGGGAAGCCCCAAGGCCTGTCTTCAGGCAGTGTCGAGTTTCCAGCACATAGCAAAGGGTTCTGTGCTTAGCGGGTGCTCCTTAAACGTCTGATGGGTGACTTACTTAGTAAACAGGCAATGAAGGAATACGGCTCTCCTTTTTTGTAGTGAGGTGATGCATAATAAAAGCTTTCCTGCTTTGTGCTGACACGGGGACCGTCTCCTCCCATCCTCGTCGGGCGATGCTAAGCCGCACGTCTGTCCTGAGTCCAGATGATTGGGATGGAGCTCCTGGCAGACAGCCTGGTTGAGGAAGGTTTGTCTTCTCTTTATACATATTACACACCAAGTCTAGGGAGTCGATGTGAGCTGCGTTGACTGTATTTAATTTAGGGGGAACTGAGGAGGTCAGGTTTCCCAGGTCGGGCTAGTGGTAAAGAACCTGCCTGCCAGTTCAGGAGACATAAGAGTCATGGGTTCAATCCCTGGGTCAGGAAGATCCCTGGAGAAGGGAATGGCAACCCCCTCCAGTGCTCCTGCCTGGAGAATCCCAGGACAGAGGAGCCTGGCGGGCTGCCATCCACGGGGTCACAGAGAGCCGGCCGGGACTGAGTGACTAGCATCACAGGAGGTCAGGCACAGAGCCCCACGAGCCCTGCGGGTTGGATGCTGGAGGTGCAGAAGACGCTGCCGGGGAAACAGCTGGTGCCAGGCCCCGGGGCAGGACAGAGCACCCTGCTCGGGAGGCGAGAGCCAGCCAGAGAGGCTGCAGGGAGGAGGGGCACCTTGGCCCTCAGGCCTGTGAGAAGCAGCCTGCATTGTTCACTCTGCCTGATCGGTGGTGCCTGCGCCGGCCACAAAGGAGAGGCCGCAGGAGAAAGGCAAGCCGTGACCAGCGTGGCCAGGGGTTCCCCACAGACACAGGGCCGGGCAGGCACCGTGGTGGCCCTGATCAATGGGGGTAGTCTGGGGAAGAAGAACTGAGGGGTTTAGATACAAGCAGGAAATTAGGAAGCTGGGCTGGTTAACTGGACATCGAGGAGCAGGGAGAAAGAGGAACACACCAAGGAAAATGCCAGCATTTGTGGTCGGAGGGCCTGACCCTCAGGAGGTGGCAGTGGGGTCGGGGCTTGAGGGAGATGATTAGCCTGAGCCCGCTGCACCCCAGCTCAGGGGGCCTCCCGCAGACCGCCAGGGCCCTTGACCAAGCCACCTGAGTGGCAGGAGGCAGGCCTGGCCCTGGACATCCAGCCGAGGCTGTGCCTGGCTCAGGGTTGCTGGAGTCTCTGCACCCCTGCTGGGCGCCTCTCTCCTGCCTTCACCAGAGGCTCCCAGAAGTGCCCGGTGGTGTGCTGGGCTCGTGGGCCTCTGTGCTCAGCAGAGCCTGGGGGGTCTGCTGTGGACATCACTCTCCCATCCACCTGCACCCAGGCACCCCGCCCAGCAGCACTGGGGACCAGGGAGGAAGACCCCGGTCCCAGCACCCAGTCCTGGGTGGAGCCACCAGCCGTGAAAGTGTCTATCCCCTTTGACCGTGTTTCCTGGAATGACGAGTCCTTCTCTTAAATGACTCCAGGGAGGCGTCTTCCTGGACCAAATGCCTCCCGGGTGCTCCCCACAGAGCCTCACTTCTGTGCTCCCACCGCACTCAGGGTTCATCTTGTTTATGCACTTACTAGCTTACTGTCTGCGGTCACACATGCACACCATGTACACACTCACACACTGCACACACCACAAACACACCATACACATACGGTATTCACACTATATACCCCACACACACATCATCTACACACCATATACACTCACACACACCCTGTATACACACCATATACCCACGCACACACGGGCAGGAGGCTCTGTGAGGGTGGGCAGCAGTGCTCATCTCATGCACTGGTGTTCACTCCATGCCGAGTCCAGCCCCTGGACAAAGTGGTGTCGACAAGGTACGGGCGAGTGGACTAACGAAAGAAAGAATGGGTGGGTGAGTGGAGGCACCCCTCTCCAGCGGGAGGGACGTGGGGTTTGCAGCCCCGTGCGCCTAGGTCTGACCCGGGCTCCGTGATCAGCAGTGCAAGGCTGGAGGCCCCCTCAGCCCTCCTCCGCCGCCCTGGCTGCACGTGACAGCCTCAGCTGCGCTCACCCACGTGCAGAACGGCAGCGCCTGCCCCGGGGGCTGCCGGTGAGCAGGGGGGCTGCTCGGAAAGTGCTCGGAGCCAGCCTGGCCCAGGAGCAGCCCCTCCGTCATCGCACTCTTAGGTACAATGGAAAAGTCTAGAAGGAAACACACCTGAGAGGTGGTGGGTTTTCTGAAGTGACTGGATTAGTACTATTTTCTTTAACTTTTTGCTTCTCTACAATGTGAGTGAAATACTTTTGCTATTGGATGGTGAAACACCGCTAAGAAGTGATGGAGCACCTCAGGGCCAGGCGCTGGGGAGGAGAGCGGGGAGCGGAGGGAGGGTGAGCCTCGTCCCCTTCAGACAAACCCACCTTGAGTCTCTTCATCCCGGAGCGGCTGGCAGGTGGGACCCAGCCCCTAGGCCTCACAGGGCCCCCCGCACCACTCCAGAATACTCCACTTGCCCAGCTCAGCAGCCTGGGGCTGACAGCGGGCCTCGGGCCAGCTCCTCATGTCCCTGAGTTTCTGTTTCCGTGTTTGTTTAAACCTAAAACGTTTGCCCTCCCCAGACATGGTGCTCATCGCTGCTCCGTGGGGTTCTTGTGTCTCCCCAGGTGTAGGGCAAACAATCTCTTTGGGGGGTCACCTGAGGTTCTCATCTTCCTCTCCACATTCTGTAACCTCGCAGAAACACTGAGGGACCCCTCACATTGGACGGCAGGGAGGAGAGGACATCTGAGGCCCCAATCCAGGTTTCCGAGGTTCAGCGATGGTCAGCCCTGGAGGACACAGGGTGGACGAGGCATCCTCCTCCCGGCCCATGCCTGAGGGGAGCTGGGGAAGCTCCTGGGGCTTTCTGTCTACCTGCTGCTCCTGACCCCAGCGTGGTATTCCTGGAATTTCTGGGTGTCTCTTGATACAGTTATTTTGACAGGAAGACATTTTGATGAGAAACCAAAAATTAAAGCAGAATGTCATCTTTGTAAAATCGCCCAGCTTCATCACCTCAATCCATCTCCATGCCCTTTGAGGGGAAAGGGCTGGACAGGCTGGGACTTGGGTCCAGGTGGGACCAGTTCACAGACCCCTCTGTCCCCTCGCCCACAAGCAGGGCCCCTCATGGCTGAAGAAGGGCCTGGAGAAGCCATGGGCCATGCAGGCCTCACACGGGCCCTCTGTCCACCCGGGAAGTTGGGTTCCAGCTGCCGCAGGATCCGAGGCACCTGGGGTCAGGGTTCTCTGCATCACTTGGCAGGATTTCTTTCCTGGCCGCCCTTCCCGAGACCCGCAGGGATGACCTTAGCCATTCAGCACTGTCATCCCACCGGCACTGCCAGCCTTGGGCGGACCTGCAGAGAGGACGTGGTTCTCAATAACACTGGGGAATCAGGCTGATCGCGTACGGTGTAACCAGTCCTTCCCAGACAGGGCGCTCCATGATCACGGACAGCTGGGGAAGCTGAGACCCTGTCGGGCAGGGGGGGTGTCTGGCTCCTTCTCCCTGGGCACTGATGCTCAGTCTGTTTGGCTCAGGTGAAAGGAAGAGGGGCCAGTGAAGGAGATGAGAGGGGTGTCAGGGTGGACCCCTGCCCTGCCCCGCAGCTGGGTCACTGTGGACAGGTGTCCTGGCCACGCTGGGCTCTGGGCTCCATCATGAGAAGAGGAGTTCACAGGAGTGACCTCGTGGGCTTTGTGTCCCCTAAAACCACAAGGCCCAGACACAGTAAGCACACTCTGACCTTGGGAATATCTCGGAACCCCGATCTGGCCACCCTAAGGGGGATCTCTGGAGGAGGAAGTGGCAGCCCACTCCAGTATTCTTGCCTGGAGAATCCCACGGGCAGAGGAGACTGGAGGGCTACACAGGGTCGCAAAGAGTCGGACACGACTGAGTGACTAGCACTTTCAAGGGCGATCCCTCACCCCAGTCCAGGCGGCCGCCCGTCCCTCTAGCCAAGGGTCCCGCAGAGAGACTGGACAGAGCGTCTCGGGAGAGAGAGGCTGTACCTGGGGAGCCAGCTCCCTCCCCGTCCACACCACGTTCCTCATCCTGTCTCCATCCCTCTGCCCAGGGGGCCTTAGGGCCAGCAGCCCCAGCTCAGCTCTGCCATCTGCTCTCTAGGTGACCTTGGGAAGGTCTCCGGGAAGACAGTCAGCATTCAGGTCTCAGCTGCATCCCCCACTGAGGACAGCAGCCCCCTCTGCCTTCTCCGAGGGGTTCTCAAGCCAGTGTCCCGTCTACATGCCGTACTCCCAGGGGTTTCTATCTGCACTGTCTCCAAGCCGACCCTGAATTATCACTCAGGCTCATGATGCAGGTGTTGAGCAGGAAAAGGGAGGGGCGGGGCAGGGGGAAGGGACCAGGAACCAGATCCATTTGACCTTGTGGTTTACCTAGCAAGGTCCCGAACCCTGCTCCAGACAGTAGCAAAGTAGAGCCTGTACTGGCTGCCCGTTTCACCCCCACTTTATAGAAGGGACGTGAGGTGGCAGAGAGCCACAGAGAGCGTCTTCCATGGCTCAGCAAGTGTTGGGGGGTGCCTCCCTGTCCTCCTGTGTCTCCCAGCTCCAGGCAGGAGCCATCGCTCGGGTGGATGGGGACGCATGGAGGCAGTGTCCACACAGGTGAGCTGTGGCAGCACCATCCCTGCTGGGGGCCCTGCATGCCAAGCCCACAGGGAGCCAGACCAGGGAGCCGTGACCAGCTCCGCGTGGTCTCTGCCCACAGGTTCTGGGACGTTTCTGGCTCCTTCGGAAAGGAGGGGACCTCCCTGACGCATTTTAATAAGGAAAGGCCCTCTTGCCGGGGTGTCTGCGTTTAATAGACAGTCATTTACGGGCGGGGAGAAGCTGTCCTGCTAGTGGGTTTTTACGGCCGTGACTCAGGCCGCCCTTTTGTGGATAAATGGCTAAGAGCTATTTTTCCATAAATTAACGAGAGGAAAACCCATAAAATGTGTTAGGAGGCTTCAGAATTGGGTCATTTTCAAACAGTGAGCGTTGGGGTGAGCTTGGAGCCAGACGGTACCTCGTACCATACCGAGAAGGCGGGCAGCCCGCTGACCTTTCCCCCGGCCACAAGGATGCTGCCCCCAGAGGGACTCACAGTTGACTGTGACTACCCAGCCTGGTGTCCCTGTAGCTGAGACCTGCCCCTCACAGGTGTTAAAATAGTAACACAGAGGTCACACCAGGAGTGCAGAATGAGTGGAGCTACCACACCAGCACTGCGGTGTGGGCCTTGAGGGCATCCTGACCCCTCTGGTGGGCAGCCCAGACCTACCAGGGGCAGCAGCTGGGCGTGTCCCCAATGATCAGGGACAGACACACAGACTGGGTCACTGCCAGGGGTCCCCAGCGCCCAGACAGCTTCCCAGGGCCACCACTCAGCCCCTGCTGGGTGCCAGACAATTGGCTCGACTCCCGCAGCAAGCCTCCTGGGTTGGGGGTATCATCGCCACAGTGCGCCTGGGGGGTGGTTCTGGGTCTCAAAGAGGTTAGGACACCTGCCCAGGCTCTTGTGGGCATCAGTGTTGGCGTGGAGACTCCAGCGCTGCAGCACTTCCAGGCCAGCCGGGTGGCCCCAGGCAGCTGCACTGTCCACTTGCTTCCCGGCTCCCCTGCGTGCTCCTGCCTTGCAGGAGGGCAGGTTCACAGTTCATGGGCCAGCTTAGACCTCTACAGAGCAGTCCAGCTGGTGAAAACACTCACAGCAAAGGAACAAAGGAGGGATGGAGCGAGGTTGCTACGTACGAGGTTGTACATCAGGTTCCCCAAGTCTGTGGCCGGTCAGCAAGGACTGCTGTGTGCCCCACCCCGGATGTGGCCTGGAGGGAAGGGAGCGGGAGGGGAAAGGGAAGGGAGAGAGGGGGCTTCCTCCGCTCAGAGGACCAGTTCTTGCCACTCTGGCTCCCTGTACCCCTCTGGAACCGGGTCTTCGGCCCCCCGCAGCACTCAGCATAGCCCGAGGCATCACCTCTTTCCGCCAGAGACTCAGATCCTCCCGAGAGGCCTGAAGAAGCGCTTAGTTCCCTCTTGAGTACAGGGCCCAGCTTCAGGGCCGCCCTGCCCCCAGCTCGCCACTGCCTCCCCTCACCTGTCCACTTTAGGGGCTTTGCGTCATCATCACGCCTCACCTGGTCAGGATGCTGGTCTCCGCCAATCAAAACCCACAGCAGGTGGGCGACTGCAAGGAAGCAGGGGCCCGTCTGAAGCCCCAGGCCCCGCACCGGAAGAGCCTGGACGTCCGCGGGTAGAAAACGGCCTCCCGAGTGAGAATCTGACAGCGGAATTTGAAATGATGTTTCCTCGCAAATGAATTCTAAAATAAACACGCCGGAGCCTGCGTACACTCGCTGTGCCCCGCTTCTCGGCACAGCCTGAGATTCACTGACGATCTTGTTGGTTATAAATTGCAGACTGCATTTCTCATATCAAAATGCACAGCTAGTGATATTTAACTCTAAAGAAATATATCCTCCGGCAATGAATACAGTCAGAAATTACTCACTAGATTTAACCAAGGAGAGAACGATGCCATATAGATGTACTGCATAAATTCAGAAATGTGGGACAACGGCCGCCATTTATTAACATTTTATCTCCTCGTGGAGATGTTTGACCTTGCTTCAGCAGTTTTATTGGAAGCAAACGCTCTGGAAGCTCCCGTCTCCCCCCGCCCCCCAATCTGCAAAGCAACCTGAGCTGCTCTGAGTGGCAAATAGCACTTACACGGTCATTTTCCTGATGTTTTCTTTAACCAGGAGGGGGGGACGGAGGAAAATGTGAGGGAAAAGAGCCCCCCAACAAACTGCCTCTGGAACGCATGGAAATTCAGGTCATTTAAACAGGCTTCGGTTCATAAAGGGAAATGAAAGCAGTTTAATTGTGAGGGACTGAGTTTTCCGACAGGCGCTCAGGACCCGGCAGGCTTGCATGTTGGAGAGGGGAATTGGAGGAGGGGCAGTGCTCTGTACCTGGCAGGCATAACCAAATTAAATCCATCCATTCCTGCCAGGACCAGGCCTGAGCACTTGCTCTGCACTTGGCCGTGGGCAGGAGGTGGGGTGTGAAGCTGTCGGAAGAGGGTGGAGCTCCTGGCCTCAGGGAGCTGGCAGTCTAGGCAGGGAGATGATGGTACGTGACACACCCTGCAGTTAAGGGGGCCTGCCTGTCCTCTTCATCCACGCCCCTGACTGACTCTCCGTCCCTCTGTCACTCACCTGGAGGCCTACGCGCTGTGTATCCCAGGTGTGGACAAGCAGGTGGAGGGCAGGGGACCTGGCTGGACCGAAGTCCCCCCTCTTCTTCTAGCTTGCTGAGCTGAAGATGGCTAATGCACTCAGCTATAGCCGTCCTTCATCCCAGGTCCAAAACACCCTGAATAGGATGGATAATGGCTCAGAGGGCAGTTACCATGTGTGGGCAGACCCAGACTGATGGGCTGAAGGTGCTGTGTGGTCCAGGCTCCAGCCCCCTGCCCAGATGAGTGGCCCTGGGCAGCAAAACCAGTCTTCGTGTTTCTATGCAGAGTGACATCATAGATTTTGCAAATATAGTGTGTGTTTCTTGACCTCCAGCACCATTTTTCTAGATTTTTCCTGGGATAAAGGAAAATGATGACATGAAAACTTTAGGTTGGTATTGTTTTTTCTGCAACATGTTTTCGTTTCATTTTTGTGATCCCTCTCAGAGGAAGATGAGGGTCTCTGCCCAGCCCACCTCATCTCCGGGTTTCCAGATGTTTCCCAACTCCGTTAGTTTCGCATTTTACATTGTCAAGGCTTATAAAGGCACATTTTGTTCTGATACCATACCTCACATGATATTTTTCATTTTGTCCTGATTTTTAAAGGATTCAATGCTCATTGCTTGGCCCTAGAATCCTGTGCCTCCACAGCCTAGTAATTTATTTTGATTCTCTAAAGAAGTATTTTTTGGGTCTGTTTCACTTTTGAGAAAAACTCATAAAGCCTATCTCCTAAGCTCCTTCAGGCTGGAGAAGGTCTGAAAGTTGACTGAATACTTAAAGGTGATTTAGCTGGGTATAAAATTTTTAGTCAATGCATTTTTCCCCCAGGAATATAAGTGACTTTTGTTTTCCTGAGTCGATATTTAAAGTTGAATTTGTTGTCTCTGGTTTTTATCCCTTAATTTGCCCAGATTATGTATTTATGCATTGTTTCAAGAAGTGTTCATTGGTGATCTTTCATACGTGAGAATGTATGACTCTTACATTTATAATTAAATGACAAAAGTTAAATATAGAGCTCTGTACTTAAATGACAAAACTCTTAGGTCAAAATGTTTTCCCTTTAAAATGCTGCAGATGCTGTTCTCTGATTTGAGCCCATAGTGAGAATAGGTAAGCCCTGAGAAGCACAGAGACCCCAGATTTGCCTCCACGAATTCTGAGTCTGAAATGCTTCTGCCACCACACCCGAGTCTATTGTCGAAGAGAAGTTTCATGTCAGCCTGGATGTGTTTTTTTTCAGCTTACACATCCAAAGGATTATTTCATTATCTCTAAGGGCCAATAACCTAACCAAGATACATCTTGAGCTGCTTCTGTATCAGATTTTCTGATAAGATCTTCTGTTTATTCATTCCGGGGAAGTTTCTTTTTTTTCCCCTCCCTTTTATTCTCTTTAAATAACCCCCTTCCCATCAGTGGGTCTCTGTTACAGGGGCAACAATTACTCACTTGTCCTCCACTTGTGTTATCGACTGCTTAATTGTCCTCTCTGTATTTTTCTTCCCTGTTGCTGTGATTATCTCACACTTTCCCTAATGTCAGTAATTCCAGCGAAGCCAAGTTCACTCTGCTCCTGTCACTTCTAATTTACTGTCGGCTCTCTGCTGCTCGTGGTTGTGCCTCTGTGTTTTTTTCCTCAGTTCTGCCTTCTTCCTTCCATCCTTCACATTTGCTTCCCCATTTGGTCTTTTAGCTCTTGGTTATGTTTTTTTAATTACCATTAAATATCTCTCGTAATAAGGTCTTCACAGAGCAGGAGACCTCGGGAGAATTGCCTGGCTCGTGGGGTTAGCTGAGCTGCAGACTGGAGTCTGTTCCGTGAATTTGCTCGTTTCCCATGCCTTCTCCTTCTTCCTCTTGCTCAGGTAGGGACTGGGTTTTTCCCTGCCCACCTTAAGAGACACAGTCTATCTTTCCTCCAGTTCCCTCTCTAGCCTATGGTTCTTGGGTGGGGATGGGCGCGTGGGTCATAGACCAGTTCATCTAAAGCCAATCCATCTTTTGGGAAGAACTGGTTCATCCTGGTTTTCTGGGCTGGTCCAGGGCTCTCCACGGCAGTGTCCCCCCAGGGGCTCTGCACAGCCTCCTGTGCCTGGGGACGTCCCCAGGTCTAGGTCACTCTCTGCTCCAGAGCACAGGGGCCCACACTGCCTTCCTCCCCGACTCCTCTCCCCCAGGCACCACCGTCACCTTACAAACCCAGCGTTAAAGTAGAGCTACTTCCACAACCCATTCTATCAGAGAATCCTTCCCCACCACCACGTACAGCACAAAACCCCGTCTGTCTCATCGCTCTGTCCTCACGGGGGTGCGGCTCCCCCCACTGGTCTTTCCCACGCCCCTATCCCCTGCACTGTGATGAGGTCCTCTGGGTCCTCTCCCATTTATGTGCAGACTCAGCCAGGAAGGTGTACTGGTCCGACCCAGTGCCTGGAAGTAGCAGACACCTGACAAACACTGGAGCATCCCCAGGGTCTTCTCTCAAGTGCTGCTTCCAGCGCTGGGTGAGGTGGGGGCCCCTGGAAAGGCGATGCAGGCTTGAGAGTACAAGGGCTGGGAGTGGGGGGCCAGTGCTGGTGAGAACTGACCAGGAAGGCCTTGGCGCTGGGATGCAGACATGGGGGTCCCAGCTCACCAGGGGGCTGCAGAGCAAAGACCCCTGGGACACCCTGGGCGTGGCCAGCACTGGGCAGAGGCCAGGCTCTGGGCTCCACAGAGCCCAGCACCACTCATTGCTGGCTGCCCACAGCTTCAGCTCTGGCCCGAGTGGGATCTGCAGGTGCTGAAGTTGGAGTCCAGGCCATCACAGACCACACTCCGCAGGCTGCGGGCAAGTTCTTCCCGAGGGACAGTGTGCCGTGCTGGTCTTCAGCTGCCTCGTCTCTGCTGCCCAGGCACCTCCCCGACTGGCCTCCAGACAAGGCTGGGAACAGAACCACTTCAAGGACGTGGGCACCTCCACCTCCCCCAGGTCAGCCCAGAGCACCGGCCCCAGGCTGCAATGGCCCACATGCTCCTGCCAAACCGGAAACCAGCTCTTGAGCAACACTGGGTGCTGAGTGTGGAGCTGAGTGATGAGCAGAAATCGGCATCCGGCCTCCGGTGACCTCGGATCCTGGTGTAGCCCCGCCCTAGGCAGGCTGCCTGGTATTCTTCGAGGTCTCCCTCGGGCCCCCTTACTGATTCAGGATGCCAATGAGGAATCTGAAAGCCCTGGAAGCTCCACCCGGGTTAAGCCCTTTAACCGTGAGCCATTTAGAGCTAGAATCCCCACTCTGACATTTGGGAGGACCTCTGTGGATGATAAAGGGGTGATCTCACAGGCCCAGGGCCCGCAGCCCCGCCCCTTCCAGCCAGCCAGGTGGTTGTTCTGCACATTCCCCTGCTCCACCCCAGGGTCCCCGGGAGGGGCCTGGGAGCTGCCTTCCTGGAGGGGGCCAGCAGTCCTGTGAGACGGGGGCAGGCCCACCTTGTCTGCCCCCATGCCCGCCAAGGTTAAGTTTGTCTTAGATAAGACGGTGTAATAAACTGATTTCTTTATCATCCCCAAAGGCAGCTAATAAATTCTGCAGAAGGAGCTGCAGCCTTGAAATTGGAGAGGAGCAGAGAGGGGAAGAGAGACTGGAAGGCACAGGAGATCTCCGTGGAATATGGAAACACTGCCACATGCAAATCAGCTCCTCCCGATTTAAATAAAACATTAGCATATTGTGCCAGAATCCCAGAACTCATAGATCAGCCGGGAGAAATCCAGGCCGCTTTCCTCCCAAACCCCCAGAGGGACCGTCCCAGGTCAGCCAAGGGCCAGAATGCAGGGTGTTCAGGGCAGGGGTGCTCCCTCGGGGCCAGGGCTGGAGAACCAGGCTCATTAACGCGTCTTCCAGACTTTTCCCTCCAGTGGCAGCTACAGGGAAGCGCAGGTGGACTTGATGGACAGGCGGCTTGGAGCAGGTAGGAGGGAGCTGAGCTGGCCCTCAGTGTGGGTGGTGAGGAGGGCCGGCTCAGCAACTGCACTGGGACGTCTCAGAGCCCCCACCCCGCCTCCTGATGGGGCCAGGAAGCTGTCGACAGGGTGACGTGAGAGCATGCCAGCTCCCCTCCCCAACAGTGCCCGCAGCCCCCGATGATTACCCAGAGAAGAAAGAGAGACAAGCACACAGAGGGGCCAGAGCTCTGTGTGGGAGCGGCTGGGGGCCTGGACACTGACGGCTTTGCTCTTGGGGCTCGGCAGTCCCAAAGTCTCCGGAAAGTCGGTGTATGTGTGGGGTGGGGGCGGTGACAGAAGAGTATTGCCTGCAGGACAGTGACCTCTGCCCCCACCACCCTGCCCCCACCATCACCTGCACACGCCCACCCAGAGACCCCTCCACCCGGCTCCTGCTCCTGCAGGTTCTGCCTCTGCAGGGGCGATTCTGCCCCCAGCTGTCTGTGCAGGCTGGGGCAGGGTGGGGATGAATCTCAGGAGCCTTGGACGTGCAGAGTCCCTGAGTCCACACCCTGGCCCCACTGCCCCAAGCCTAGAGATCTTGAGCACGTCCCTCGCCTCCCCTGGGGCCCAGGCTCTGAATGCAGTGGTGAGCCTGGAACTTCCTGCCCACTCTGTGAGGCATGGTGCACAGTCTCCGTGAGCCCTTCTCCAAGCCTGCACCCCCTTGGGATGGATGCCCTCGGCAGCTCGTCCGCCTGACGTCCTCACCGTCCCTGACACGGGGTCTTGGATGCAGCAGGTGCCGGGTGTCTTTAATGAGGTTATTAGACAAACACGACGCGGCAGTTTGTAGGCTCAGTGTGAGGAGGACCCTGCAGAGCTCTCGGCTTCATCAGTAGCTTTGGGTTCTGAGTCAGCTGGGGGCTCAGGGGCTACTGACGGGCAGTGAATGAGCTGGTGAGTACACGGATGGGTGAGCGACTGAATGAATGACGAGGCCCACTTTCTCTGCAGATAAGGCAAGAGAAAATCAGATCCTCCAGCAGCCAGGGTGGAGCTCTGAGCTCTCAGACTCTGGCAAGTGGAGTCCGTCCCTCTGTTGTGTCCGGAGGGAGGCAAAGGGCGTAAGACAGGCAGGACTCTCTCGAAGCGGGTGCAAGGGAGTGCAGTCTGAGTGGGACAGAGAACAGACAGCTTGGCCCAAGGGGCCCCTCCAGCCGTCCCTGCCAGGAACCGCCACCATCCACAGCCGGATGCCTGGTAATGGCCCGTGAATCAAACCAAGCAACTCGACGTGAGGCTAATGACAAAATCTGGAAGCAAACCCACCTTCCTGGTACCCGTCGAAGCAGAAGCTGTGAAGGGAGCAGATGGAGGCGTGAAATATTTGTGGGTTCCAACCACCATCTGGACACAATTGATGGCCCATCTGAAGGCAGGTTATTATTGTGGGTTTTTTAGCATCATTAAGGGCGTGTTGTTTATCTCCGTGCGCCATTTCTGGGCTTGACGCGAGACCTTGGGAGACTCTGGGGCTTTTCTCCCCAGGGACCCAGCTTTCAGCAGCCTCTGAGCTCCTCGGCTCCATTCTCAGGGTCTCTGGCCTCCATTCAGGAGGCTGAGTACTTAGGCTCTGCCCTCCTGCGCTGGCTCTGCGGCCTTGGTTATACACCCAGGCTCATCTTTCACGTTGGTCCTCGCTCGTCATTTTTAACTCTGAAAACTTCCCAAAGCTTCCGATGTTCATGCTACACTTCACAGTGCTTCTGCCCAATTAATCCCTGTCTTTCTTACTTTAAATTTTATCGGGTGGGGAAAAGTGTCTCTTCGTTTACAGATATTTGGCTTTCTGGCTCAGACCTCTGTCGGCAACAACACAAATTGTGTCCTTATTTCAGTTGGCCATTTTCACTGGGGGCTTCCAAAAACAGAAGAACATGTGTCAAAAAGGGGGAGAAGGCATTCATGAAATTCTCCAAGCCATCTGTTCACAGGCAAAAACACTGGGCTCACATGAGAAAAGACAGGAAATGTGTGATGGTTAAGAAAATTATTTAAGGGGAAAAATATACAATTTTTTGTCCCTGATTGGAGATGAGAACATAATTTTAGACAGTGAGGATTACATGTAAACAATCTCTCAGATGCACCATTTTAGGCATAGATGTGCTGTCTGGGGCTTCCCGGGCGGCGTCAGAGGCAAAGAACCCACCTGCCAATGCAGGAGACATGAGTTCCGACCCCGGGTTAGGAAGATCCCCTGGAGGAGGAAACGGCAATCCACTCCAGTATTCTTGCCTGGAGAATCCCATGGACAGAGGAGCCCAGTGGGCTACAGCCCATAGGATTGCAGAGTCAGACATGACTGAAGTAACTCAGCACACACATGCTGTTGAGCGGTATTGCTGGGTCGTTTCTCTAATACATCAGGTGTTCCAGACCTGAGCAGATTACGTGGACTGAAAGAGATAGAAAGTCTTCTTCGGGGTCAGCTCCAGACCGGCATCAGCTCTGAGGAATGAAGTGACCAAAAGAAGTAACCCAGGCTGAACTTGGGGCTGGGCATCCAGGGATAATTTGTTGTTGTTTTAACACCTTTTTGTTGTAGTAAGATGTGTGTGTGTGTGTGTGTGTGGGCTGTGCTAAGTGACTTCATCTGTGTCCCAGTTTTTACAACACTGCGGTCTGTATAGCCCGCCAGGCTCCTCAGTCCATGGGGTTTCCCAGGCAAGAACACTGGAGTGGGCTGCTATGCCCTCCTCCAGAGGATCTTCCTGACCCAGGGATCCAACCCGTGTCTCTTCTGTCTCCTAGTTTGACAGGCGAGTTCTTTACCACTACACCACCTGGGAAAACCCCATAAAAACTTCCATTTTAGCCATTTTAAAGTGCACAGTTCACCGGCATTGAGTACATTCACACTGTGCCACCACCCCACCATCATCTCCAGAACTTTCTCATCTCCCCACAACGGGCCTCCGTCCCCATCAAGCACCCTCCCATCCCCTCCAGCAGCCCATGGCCCACCATCTACTTTCTGCTTCCGGGAACCTGACTCCTCCAGGGGCCCCGTCCGAGTGCAGTCGTGCAATATTTGCATTTTACTTTGTGTCGCTGAGCATGTCCTCAAGGCCCACCCGCGCTGTAGCAGGTGTCAGGATTTCCTTCCTTTTGAAGCTGAAGAATATGTGCTTGTAGGGGTGGACCGCACTTTGTTTGTCCGACCATCCATCAGTGGACACTGGGTGGTTTGTCATCTTCCGTGACTATGAATACCGAACATCCGTGCACAAAGATCAGCTCGCCTTTCTGCTCTCAGTGCTTCAGGGTGTCTCCGCAGAAATGAGACTGCAGATCGGGTATGGTAATTCTATGTTTACATTTTGGGGGGAAACACTGCACCCTTTTCCAGAGTGGCTGCAGCATCCTGTAATCCTGCCAGCAGTGCGCCAGGGTTCCAGTCTCGCAGGGTGCTAATCTTACGACTCAGCTGAGCGAAAGCCGGAAGCAGAGCAGAACCTGCGGCACCGGGCCCAGGCCGCTCTACAAAGCCAGCGGAGCGCCTGGAGCTGGCTCACAGGGAGGAGAGCTGAGAGCCGGCCCGCACAGAGGGGACGCCTCCGCCCACTTG
>NW_011494741.1:678759-682267 GCF_000754665.1 Bison bison bison | reverse complement strand
AGCCCTTTGCTGAGTCCACCTTCCTTCCCTGGAGTCTGGCTGGAGAAGTTGTGGGGCGGCGGGGCAGGGTCGGGGCGGAGGGCTTCCCCAGCAGCGCCCGCAGGGTTACCCAGCGCAGCCAGCAGCGTGGACACAGAGCCCCACTGGCCTTCCAGCTGCCCATGGCCCTCTGCGGAGCCGCCAGCGTGACGCTCGGCGCGGGAAGCGTCCGCACGTGCACCCGCAGGGTCCGCTTATCTGAGCGGACGCGATGCCCGCCGGGCCGCTCAGAACATGTTTTTTCCGGTACATCTATCCCTGGTGCCGGCGGCCGGCGGTGCCCGGCGTTCCGCAGCTTGTAGTTCATTGACTAATTGGCAGGAACAGACGGGCCGGGAGTGGGGCTGCTGGAACCAGTCTGGTGCAGCCTCGGGTACCACCACCTTCTGCCGCCTTTGCCAAGCTCTGGAGCCCTGTGTTCTGGCAGCGTCTGCGCTGTCTGTACTCCTGGTCTACGTGGCTGAGCCGGAGCTTCTCCAGTGAAGCATCCTGGGGGCCCTGGAAGGGGAGGGAGGCAGGTGGTCCCCGGCATTGGGGACGGGCTGCTTGGGGGACCCAGAGGTGGTCCCGGGATGGCCTTGGCAGGCCTGTGTCCCCACCCCCACTTCAGGCATAACAGGAGGCCGTGAACTGGCCTCTCTCGGTCTTAGAGAACTGGGCTTTGGGAGGGGTAGGCGTCCAGCTCAGCAGACCGGCCCCCTGGGCTAGAAGCCTGGACCCAACTTTCATCACTGATGCTCCAAAGTGGGCTTCTGTGACCAGTCAGGCAGGACCAGGAGGACTCAGGACAGCAAGGCAAAAGCTCTCCATCTCATGAGAGTGGACATGGCCGGTGGGGGCCAGCCATTCACCCACAACCTTATCCTGCTGCAGGCACAGGGGCACACGGGTGCTCCTGGCTCAAGGCCACTCAGAAGGGCTTTGGGAGGCGCTGTGGCCTCTCCACTCCATGCCAGACCTTGTCCAGTGACGTGGGAGAAGGAACAGCGATCTCAGTGTGGGAGAAGCTGGGAGCGGCTGGATGGACTGAGGGGGTGGGCGGCTGTAGTGGGGGCAGCAGCCATGACCCTGGCTCCCCTTGGGGGGGGTCACAGCACACAGCATGGAGCGACAAGGCGCCATGGATGGCAAGTAGAGGGGATGGCCCCCCACCCAGCCCAGCCTCGTGTGAGGACCCAACAAGCAAGCTGGCTCGACACAAGTCCGGGGGGTGGGGGCATCTGGGAGAAACCTCTGTGCCTCCCCCCAGCGCTGTCCCAGGGCCCAGATGTTTGGTCAGACATTGCTGGATGTTTCTGGGAGGATGTTTTTTCAGAGAAGATTAACATTTCGTTTGGATTTTCATGAAGCAGAAGCCTCTTCTCTCACCCCATCACCCCCTGCCTCCGATGTGGGTGGGCCTCATCCAGCCAGGTGAAGGGCTGAATGGAGCAAAGCCCGCCGTCCCCAGAGGGGAAGGCGTCCCCAGCCTGGCCGAGCACTCTGCCAGCAGCATCCGTGGTGGGTGCAGAACCGTCGTCCAGCAGACCGTGTGTGTCCCCCAATGGGGGCAGGGGCAGGGGGCGGGGGTGTCCGCCAGGTGGGGACCGGAGCCACGCCGAGCCCAGCCTGAGCCCTGGCCCTCCTCAGCCTCGAGGGCTGGCTGTGCCCGACGAGCTCCTTAACCTCTCGTGTTTTCATTTCTTCCTCCGTCAAGTGCGGCTACTTCGTAGCAAGATTGTCCTGGGGCTTGAGAGCGATAAGGAGACGTGCTCAGGAAATGTGAACTGCCCCTCGGAATGTCAGACAATATTATTTTTGAATCAGCTTCAAGAGACCACTTCAAGAGGCAGTATTGGAAAATTGATTTTTTTCTTTCTCCCTTTGGTTTAACCAGGTGTCTCCCCGCCTTCATGTCGCTGAGCAGTTGTGGTTCGCTTGTGGGGCCGCCGCTGGGGGTCCAAGCCTGGAGCCCTGCCAGGCAGAGGGGTGATAACAGGTGGATGGCCGGGGCGGGAGGTGCTGGATGCCACGGCCCTTCTGTGTCCAGACCCAGGCCCCCCAACTCTGTGTTCCGCCATGTCCATCGCTTACTGGTCTGGTCTGCCCAGGGCCCCTTGGCCCTCTCCAAGAAGCTCTGTGTCATCCTAGAACATTCCAGGCTGGAAGGGGCCGGAAGGTCACCCAAGCCAGCCCCTGCCCAGGGCAGGCGTCCAGCTCAGAGCCCCCGGCTCTGTGCCCACCTGCTCCGTCCAGCAGCCCGGGCCTCACTCTGGCCCTGGGCCTGGGGCTGGGCTCGAGTCAGCCACTGAAGGAGGCGGAGCTGGGCTGCCACCCCAGCTGTCCTCCGAGCTTTCTCCGCACCCCTGGATGGGCCCCTGTGCCCCGCGCAGATCGCGCCCCACCCTTGGCTTTGCGGGTGCCCCCTGCCTGGGCCGCTTCCACGTGAAAGCCCTCCTGCCGTGACCACTTGGTTTGCCGTGGCCCCGGGGCCTCCCATCAGGGATGTGAGGCGATGCCCCCAGGCCACCCCCAGGCTCTGAGCAACCCTGGATTCGGGTCTGTACGCTCCAGGCATACCACCTTACGGGGTCTCTTGTGTTGGGTCTTTTGATCTATAAAATGGTGGGGGTCGATAGTATTGGCTTTTTGAGGTTATTCTGAGGGCACTGCCCACCTCAGAGTAAGAGCCCAGGTGACAGTCACTCCACAGTCCTGGAGGCGGTGACCAGAGCACAAGCCAGCTGAATCCAGCCTGGCGTGGGGACAGCTGGTGAGACCAGCCCCATCGTTACGGCGGAAAGACGTCTCTGGGGTGGAGTCCAACTCAGACAGGCCGATGAGGTGTGGCTGGTCACACACATACAGACATACCCACGGACGCAGAGGAAAGCCGGCCAGCCCGGCTCCCTGGGTGCTGACAGGCCCTCAGCCCGGGGCCCCAGCCACCTCCAGACCCAGGCCTCCTGCCCACAGGAAGGGCCCTGCGTCCTCCCCCGGGACTGGCCCTGGCTGCCCAGAGTGTGGCCTTCCAGTCCTGCCCACAGCTCCAGCCGCAGCCTCCTGGCCCGGCCTGGCCCCTGGTGTGTCCACCCTTCCTGCTGGAGGCCTGGGTCTGAGCGCGCCTGCCCCTCGAGGCTCCAGCCGGAGCTCAGGGTTAGCTGGGCCCCCGGGGTCCAGGTGGGTGCCCCGCCCCCGCCACAGTCACCCCAGCTGGGCGGGTTCTCTGGCCCCCGCAGCTGCTCTGCTGCCCTCTGTGCCCTGCGCCTGTGGCCCCCCAGGGAGGGGAGCTCCAGGGCACCGGGAGGCCCGTGTGTGCCCTCCCACCCCGACACCAGGGGCTTCTCTCCCCCTGACCCCGCTGGACTGGGTCTCACTGGGGCCCTCTGGGGTCATTGTGGGGTGTTCCCACTTGGCTGCTGTCACCCCGTCATCTGGGAGCGTTGGCCCCTCTCCTGCCCCCAGGCCTGGCCAGCCAGCAGTCTGCTCA
>NW_011494741.1:669558-678659 GCF_000754665.1 Bison bison bison | reverse complement strand
GAGATGGGGCCTCGCCTGCCTCTTCCCCCAGGACTGTGGGGGCTGCTGCGGGACCACAAATCCCCTGGGGCAGAGCCAGCCCTCCCACCTGTCAGGGGTGCAGGTGTGTGGCCCACAGGAGTCCACAGAGGGGAGCCCACGGCCAGGCCCCAGCTCCAGCGCCCGAGGCTTGGGGGGAGCCCTGCCCTGGCCCCGGGAGGGCAGGTGCACCTGCCCCTGGGGCCCCCCGCGGCCACCCTCCCTGGGGCGCCCTCCAGAGCCAGCCTTGGGGGCTGGCGGGCGAGACGCAGGCCCCGCGCCCTCCCCCCACCTGCGGATGGAGGCACACGCCCTTTGTGTGAGGGTCGCGGTGGACGGTCCAGGACGCAGCCTTGCCCCTCGGGGCGCCACTGGCCTGCGCCCAAGGCCCAGGGTCTGGGGGAGGCTGGAGGAAGCGCAGTTGGCAGCGGGCGCCCAGAGGCACAGGAAGCGGAGGGGTGAGCCCTGGCCCCGGCGTCTTGTTCACCATGTTTATTGGACACGGAAGCGCCAAAATGAGCTGACTCCTGGGCCCAGCTCTCTCCTCTCCAAGTGACAAGGCCAGTATCGATTCATTCTTAATGTGCTTGTAATGGGGCTTGAAATGAACACAAGCTCGTTATTTATTTTCCTTTTTGGTTCCCAGCACCATCCATGGCGCTGGCAGCTGGGGACCAGAGCGGGGGACAGGGAAGCCTCCCAGAGGCCCCGCCTGCCTCCACTGCCCGGCATCCAGGGCCGGACCCCAGGCCTGCTCGGCCCCTTCAGCCCTGCTGCTGCACAGAGAGATGGGGCGTCAGCATTTCATGGGGACAGTTTCCATCAGGGCTGGTGAGAGTGCCCTGAAGATGGGTGGCGGGGCTGGGAGCCCGACTGTGGACGTGCTTGATGCCGCTGAGCTGGGCACTTGGCATTGGTGAGATGGTGAGCTGTAGCGTCTGTGTGTTTTGCGACAAGACAGTAATCTTTTATAAAGACACACAGGTGACGTCCTGGGGCTCCGGCCGTCCTGCCCTGCGAGTTCTCTCCAGCCCCTGAGGAAGTCCAGGGCGCAGCACTGGCCAGTCCAGCAGGGGGAAGACCCTTTTCTTTGTACGGAGCACCCCCTCAAGTCCTCCTAAGGCGCCTCCAATGTCTCCACGTCCACCCAGCACCCCACCACTTCCAGGCAGGACGAGGGAGACCACCCAGACCACAAGTGACCACGGGTGACCATGGGCCCCGAGGGTGACCAGAGGGACCCCAACTGCTCTGGCACCCTGTCCCTACCTGGGTCTAGCAGGGCGGGGGCAGCCTACCAGTGCCTGGGTCTATCCCTGGTACCCCAGAACACAGAGCTCCTGCTCCTGAAACCTGGCGGATCTGGGGGCGGGGTGCGGTTGTCCAGTGGGGACACCAGCATCTCAGCAGCAGGCGAGACTGTGAACCAGCTGAGGGCAGTGGGGCGGCAGAGGGTGAATCCAGCCGTGGGAGAATTGCTGAGTCCCAAGCAGGCCCACGGTTCCCACGTGCCTGGAGCCCCGCAAACCTGCTGCCACCCAGAACTGGTTCTAAAGCCCTAGGCTGAGTCATCAGCAGCTCCTCCCTGCTCCTCCCACCGGGGTTCAGACAGGGCGAGGGCGCACACTCCCTCCTAAACAAACACCATCCCTCACAATGGCTTTTTACAGCTGGGCCACTTCGGGCCACACCCGTGAGAAACAGACTGCACGTCCTGGAAAGAACGGGAAGTGGTGATACACTGGACCCCAAGCGACCGGCTGTACATAAATGCAGAGAGCGATTTTCATAAATTCTTTATGCTATTTACTTAGAGCCTGTGTTTATTAAGCTGGTTGGCTTCCAAAAACTCCTTGTAGATTTCTTCCTCCAAAAGTAAGTTTTATTTCTCCAGCCCACCATGAATTAAAAATGGGTCTTTGATATACTCAGCAGATTCTGCCCCATCCTTTCAGCACTTACATAAGGAGAAGAAATAGACAGCATTCATCAGCACTGCAGACACACACAGTTCTTTGCAGTCGTTGAAGCTGAACAGACTCTTAGATGGGCTCCTCCGAGTTCCGGCTTTTTTCCTTCTTTGCTGAGATGGTCTTTGAGATTCTTGCCACCTGGGGTGAGGCCTTGAGGAAACCCCTCTTCTGTGAAATCAGCTCCCAAGCCTGTTCATACTTGCATTCGCGTTGAATCACTGCGCAACTGTGAAGATCAGCTGATGGCAATAGCCCTTCAGCGGCTGTGAACGATGACAGCAGATTGCCCAGGTCAGAGGGCAGTTGAGACGGCGCAGAGCCTCTGTCGCTCCCGCTGGGATTGGCAGCTGCACAGGGACCACACCCCACCCTGCTCAGGGCCACGTAACTCCCCGGAGACGGGACCCGGATCTGAAGACGGGGCGGGGGTGGGGGGACGGGGGGGGTTGCCGGCAGAACCAGGCCAAGCCCCACGGAGACCCTGGGCAAGTCGCGAGGCCCTCTGCAGCATCTCGGCCCACTGCCCACGGAGACCTCCAGCACGGGGTCTAGGGAGGCCGAGCAGGTGGGGAAGCTCTGTGGGCAGCATTGGCTGGGGAAGACAGGGGGCTCCAGGGTCAGACGGGGGGTGCAGGGGTCAAGGAGGGAGATGTGCAGAGGGACAGGCAGTGATGGAGGAGAATCTCATCTCCAGGGTGACCTTATGATCAAGGTCAGCTACGTAATCTGCCAGGCCAGTGAAAAATGGAAAATTTGGTGTCTCTCCTTCAAAAGGTAGCAGACAAGTGCTAATAACAATCTTAAAATATAAAGCTTTTTTCTTTAAAATATCTTATTACCTCTAAGTAACCTCTTGTGGCTCAGATAGTAAAGAATCTGCCTGCAATGCAGGAGATCCAGGTTCAATTCCTGGGTCTGGAAGATCCCCCTGGAGAAGAAAATGGCAACCCACTCTAGTATTCTTGCCTGGAGAATCCCATGGACAGAGGATCCTGGCAAGTACAGTCCACGGGGTCACAAAGAGTCAGACACAACTGAGTGACCAACACTTTCACTTTTCAAGGTGTAAAATGATACACAATTAACAAGAAAAGCTTACAAATTGTAAAACAGAATTCTGGATTCATAAGTTTATGTAGGGTAATAAATAACGACACTTTACTAATATAATGTCTTGATTAATCATAAAATTACTTTTCTGACTGCAAATGTATTTATTAGGTTACCAAAACCAATTCTTTCAGCAACTTCATTTTTCACCAGTGTAATTGAGAATGATGTCAACTGTTCTTGGCAAGTGGAAGATTACAAATAATTTTTGATAATTTTTACTTTTGTGAAGGATCTCTCTGTTACTGTAACAGTTACTGGAGCTGTTACAAGTATTTATAGGCTATGACAACATTGAGATAAATCTCTGATAAATTAGCTTCAGGAAATCCAACCAGTCCATCCCAAAGGAGATCAGTCCTGGGTGTTCATTGGAAGGACTGATGCTAAAGCTGAAACTCCAGTACTTTGGCCACCTCATGCGAAGAGCTGACTCATTGGAAAAGACCCTGATGCTGGGAGGGATTGGGGGCAGGAGGAGAAGGGGACAACAGAGGATGAGATGGCTGGATGGCATCACCGACTCAATGCACATGAGTTTGGGTGAACTCCAAGAGTTGGTGATGGACAGGGAGGCCTGGCGTGCTGCGATTCATGGGGTCACAAAAAGTCGGACTTGACTGAGCAACTGAACTGAACTGAACTGAGAAATTTTAGAACATCTACAGTTGGCCATTCTTACAGAGAAATTTTTCTAAAACGATTTAACTTTATACAAATCAATTTTGTGTAGTTCTGAAATTAGTTTCAAGTGTAAGTTTATACAATGCCAATTAGTATTTCATCTGATATTTCTTGTCATTTGTAGCATTATACAAGGAATAAAAAGTGGGTTCTTGATTTGTATGGAATTCAAATGCCTGTTTCTGTATTCTAATGCCCTATCTTCAATGAGAAGGAAAATTTTAGTTTAAAAATTGTCTTTCTTACTAGTAATTGGCTCATCTGAACCTCCCTATGAAAATAGTATTTTTTTCCGTCAAATCAGTGGTTATTTTTTGCTGCCAGTCAGTTGAAATGGGCTTCCCTGGTGACTCAGCTGGTAAAGAATCTGCCTGCAGTGCAGGAGACCTGGGTTCGATCCCTGGGTTGGGAAGATCCCCTGAGAAGGGAATGGCTACCCACTCCAGTATTCTGGCCTGGAGAATCCCATGGACTGCATAGGCCATGGGGTCACAAAGAGCCTTTCACATTCATGTTTCACTCGAAACTCAGGATAAAATAGTCCCCACGTTTCATCTGTGAAACATCTCTCCACATGAGGAGATGGAAACCCTTTAAGAGGACATCATTTGTTCTTAGCAATAAGCAAAACTGCCGTCCTCTTCCTTTAAAAAAAAAATCCATCTCTTTTCCAAAATACTCAAAACTCACTCCATAAAGAAACTTCATGTTCACTCTATTCCACATCCACATACTCTTGCCCTCATGCAGAAGAAGCAAAAGCAGTGGTGGGCACTGGGTCACTGAAGCCAACATCAGGGGGAAAAAACTAAATTTAAAAGTCAGATTCTAGGGACCAGATGGAGATGCTTCTAGAGCACACGACCTTGAAGAAGTGACCTCACACGAGCGGGCCGCCACCTCCTCGCCTAGGCAAGGGCTGCCTCCCAGAATCACGAGGAGTGGCTGTAAGCACGCTCTGGAAGCACCTGTAACAGCAGTTACTTGTGGCTGAGTTTGTACCGGGTGTCGGGCATTAGGGAGGTTTTTGTGTCGACTCTTCCTAATAAGGCTGCAGGGTGGGTGCTAGTGTCTCCTTTACACAGATGAGATCATTGACAGTTAAATCAGTGAAGCAACTTGCCCAGAATCACATGGGCAGTTTGGAACCCACCCACTGGAGGTGGTGTCCGATCCCCGGGCCTGGGCATTTTCAATGCAGGGAGTAGAATGGCGGCATATAATGGACCCCTGGAAAGCGCTGACTCAGTGTATTCACTTGCTGGGGCAACCACACAGAACGCCAGGCTGTCCAGTCGCTGCGCCTCACCCGACTCTGCAGCCCCACGGACTGCAGCTCTCCACGGGGCCTGGTGTAGCGTTAGCTTATGGTCTCAGGGTCCTGGAGCAGGACGTCTAAGGTCAAGGGGCGGGCAGGATCGGGTGCTCCTGAGGCCTCTCTCCTCAGGCTTTCTCTCCGTGTCCTCACGTGGCCTTTTCTCTCTCATCCCAGTCTGGTGTCTCTCCCCTTTCTCCAGAGGTCATGACCAATCTTAGAGCAACAACCCACGCCACCGGCCTCACTTTAACCTGATCGCCTTCTTAAAGGCCTTATCTCCAAATATAGTTATATTCTGAGGTACAGAAGCTTGGGATTTCAACACAGGGAGTTAGGGGAGCACACTTCATAACATTCAGTCTCTGTCGTAGGTTGGACAGAGATCCCGCAGGAGGTATGTCATGTACTACTAATCTCTGGAAACCGTGAACATGGCCTGGTTTGGAAAATGGATATTTGCAATGTGATTGGGTTAATAATCTCAAAGTGAGATGGTCGTAGATGGGGGACCTTAAATCAAATGGGTGTGTAGATGGGACATATAGAAGAGACACCCACACACAGAGGAGGCTGGGGGTCGGTGGTGGCCCACCAGAGCCCAGGAATGCCAGGGGCCCCAGAATAGACAAGGAAGGCTTCCTCCGGAGCCCCCAGTGGGCGTGCAGCCCTGCTGATAGCTTGGTTTCTGCCCCCAGGAGCCTGCGGCAGTGCATATGTATTCTTCCAAGTACCTGGTTTGTGGCCTTTCACTACAGTGGCCCCAGGAGGACACAGCACCTTCTCAGACCCACAGTGTTGGGCTCTGGAGGGGAGCGAGGCCCTCGGGAGGGGGCTGGTGTTGAAGAGAGGCCCATTGGAAGGAAAGCAGGGCGTCTGCCCAGGGCCCAGTGTTGTCTTGCTGTGGCCTCTCCTTAGACAGCCCGGCTCAGGGCTCCCCCCGCCCCCGACGCTCTGCAGGGAGAGTTAACTGCCAGCTCCTCTCCTGCACGCTCAGCGAGCTCTTTAGCTCCCTTTTGGGAATCTTGTCTATTTCTTCCTCGCTGCAACTCATCTCTTTTCTTCCTAGAGATGAAATGGCTGGGCTTCCTATTCAGGATTTCGTATTTAGCTGCCATTATGTAATTCTGCAAAAACCTTTTTGCCCTGCCTCTGCAGGGTGATCATGGTCAGGCTTAGCAGAATGGAGCGCTGCCTTTGAAAAGAGATCTGATTTGGCGCCGTCACTGAATCTGCCAGGACTTCGGAAACAGGTTTCTCCTTGGGTAGAAGTGCAAGCTGACAGGGGTTGTAGGTATCCATCACAACGAGTGACCAGTCCCAGCAGGGGTTGCAGGGGGTCCTTATACGGACTCTGCCTCCGGCTCCTGCAAGGGCAGAGGTACTCAGGAAGGGGTGCCCAAGGCCTGGAGCGTTTGTGCATTTGAATCTCAGAAGAACCAAAACAGTCATGCTGTAAAACAGTCTCTATTTTGGAACCTAAGCTGTGAAACCATTTGCAGAGCAGATAATGGCCACTAACATCCATGCTCAAAAGGTCAGTTTTCCTATTTGGACTTTGATTTAAATGGAGACGACTTAACTCCAAATGAAGTACCGCTCGGGGATTGTGTGGTGAAGAACCCGCCACTGTCCATCTATACTCGCAATAACGGTGCAGGGAGGACCCTGACCCCCAGCCCGTCTTCTCTCCTCTCAGCCCCGGTGAGCAAAAGTCTCTGTTTTTCACAGTTGCCTCAGGCAAGGCCATTGTCTACTGAATCAAAAGCCAACCTTAGAAATAGCCAGCTACACAGCCATCCAGGTCTCCTGGAGCTGCCCACCCTCCTCCCCCGTGTTTGGAAGACTCTTCAGCCGCGTGGATAGCCCCCTCTGAACGAAACCCACCCTTGATCGTGCAACCTTGGGCCCACCTGCAGCTGCCCAGCCCCGTGCCCGGCTTGCCCCCACCACATCCTTCATCCTTCCTTCTCCTCCCCGCACCCTCCACACGCCCCTGGACATGTCCTCGGACTTGGCAGCGCTGGATGCTGCAGATCCCAACCCTGGCTCAAGCAGGCCCCCTCCCCACAGCCTCCTGTCTCCCCAGCTCACATCCTCGGGGACAGAGCCAGGAAGCAGACCCTAGCCCAGGGCAGCCTTCCTGTGAGACCACAGTCATGGTCAATAGCTTGAGGAACTTCACCAGAGTCCTGAGACTGCAGATCCATCCAAGAACACCTGGGTTCTCAGCTCATGGAACATGTGCCATGATGCAGGCATTTTGCTTTAAGCTTTAGATTACGAGGTTGTTCGTTATCCGGCAGTAGGTAGCAGATACACCCTCTCCAACTGTTTACCACGATGCCATCCAATGCAACCCACCAGAGGTTCTGCAGTGGAATTAAAGATATTTCCACAGTAAAATGTGAAATAGAGACACAGAAACTCCATCAGAAAATGCCAAAAACGTAGAGATGGGGGAAGAATTAAGTTCTAAAGATCAAACCTCCTTCTAAGTGAGAGTTCAAAAGCCCGAAGGGATCACAGTCCCTTTGCCCACGTTACTAAGCATCCGGAGAATCACCACCACGTCTGAAGTCCCTGCTCATTCTCCTCCGCTGCTTCTCAACGCGGGGCAGGGCTGGGGCCTCACTGCACGGCTCACTCAAGAGTACAGTGAGCTCCGGGAAGCATCTCCTTGGCCCAGCGCTTCGATTCCCAGTCGTGGAAGGGACAGGCTTGATAACAGACACCAGGTAAATCCCAGAAGCGTTGGAGGAGAACCTGGGGTGTCCTGGTTCACGCCCCGCCCACCGCACGCAGGGTGCACGCCTGCGCCCCTACCTTAGCTGAACCCTCTGCCTTCGGATGACTTTTCTCCTCCGAATGCACCCCCTCCCCAGCCCTCCTGCAGTCACCCCGTTTCCCCTTTTAGCCGCCTTCCCGCCCCCAGCCTTCCTGGTGACACCCGGGCCTCCCAGGGATGACAGGTGACGCGTGTGATGGATGAGGTGTCTCCCTGCACGCACACACATCCTGACTCCGGCGGCTCAGAGCCTCGTCGCCTCCATCACCGGCTGCCGCTTCGCGGCTCGCACACTTCGGAGGCCCTTCTGCTTCCGCGTCTGTCCAGCGGAGGAGCACCGGCGCTGCCCCGCCCACCCACACCGCGGACCCGGGAGACAGTGCGCAAGCCTGCAGATGCGCGAGGCGGGCAGCGTGGACCAGTGCGAGGGCACTCCCTGGAGTTGCGGCCTCGTTGGGTCAGGTCCCGAGCAACAAGGAGGAACCCTCGGGGCAGCAGCTGCATCCCAGGAACTGAGGGGTCGGCCAGAACTGGAGCAGACACCTGGCTCAGAAGCCCCGTGGGAGGCGGAGTTAGAGCCACGACTGCACACAGGCCACTGCTGCGCGTCTTGCAGGGACGACCATGTCCTGACGGCAGCAGAGGAGGAAGCGGAGACATCTGAACAGGCCCCGGGGCTCTGAGAGGGGGTGCAGGTGGTCTCGGCAGTGTGGACGGAGGGGCAGGGAGAAGGGAGGTCAGCGGTGACCCCAGAGGTCTCTCTTGGCCGTCCAGGGGGTGATGCACGCCCAGGAACTGGGCAGCAAAGGACGTGACTGGCTGGGGCTGAGGTTAAGGAGTCCAGTCTGGACTGGAGCCCCAGGTGCTTACAAGACACGCAGGTAGAGACGCTCCAGACAGTCGGAGGTATTGGAGTGTGGAGCTGCGCCCCCTCACAGAACCTCCCACCTGGGGCCCTTCTCCCGGGAGACTGGTTGCTGGTGGCGCTCAGGGAGCCCTCGGCTCTGCCCCTCTGACCCCAAGCCCAGCGCGGTCCACCCCCAGCCCCCCGCCGGCCCCGCCCCAGGCTCCTGAGCGGGCAGCCCCAGGCTGGGAGCTCCCTGTCTGGCCGGCGGTGGAGCCCAGAGCAAGGAGAGCAGAGGAGGGATGCCGGCTGGGAGGGTGGAGGGGAAGACATGCCTGCAGGCTTCCGGGCCTCTTCGCAGGAAACCTG
>NW_011494741.1:669264-669458 GCF_000754665.1 Bison bison bison | reverse complement strand
GGCTAGAGGACCCACCCAGCGACCGGCGCCTTGAGGGGGACAGAGGAGCCCAGCCGCCGCTTCCGTGGCCAGAGTCGGGCCAGGCTGAGTCCACCTCTGGGAGCCCCCGTGGAGACCGCATCCCGCGCCCCCCGTGGCCGGACCCTGCCCTCCGGGTTGGGGGGGGCGCCCTCCTTCTGACGTTGTCTCCATGG
>NW_011494741.1:667141-669164 GCF_000754665.1 Bison bison bison | reverse complement strand
GGGGGCCCCTTCCTGGAGGCGGCTGTGCCAGGGGTCTGGCCATTCTGGGAGAGTCTGGACAGCCAGGCCTCGGGGGTCTAGAGCAGTGACAGCTCAGTGTCCAGGGCCCCGCAGGGCTGGGACGCATCTGAGAGGCACGAACGGTGCCCTCTGCACACAGGCGCCTTCAAGGTTCCGGGTGTCCCCCCGCTGGTCTCCCCACCTGATACCCTCAAAGGCCTTCCACATCCAGGAAGCCGGAGCCCAGTCCAGGCAGATGTGGCCCTGGCCTCTCCCGTGTCTGCCAGGGGTGCCGGAGGCCCTGCTGCCCACCCGGGGGGCCCTCACCGCATACTCTGCTTGTCTCCTCACTCGTGGCCCTGAGGGGCGGGGCTGCAGGCCTTAGGGGTCCATCTGTCCCACTCCCCCAGCCCTGGGAGGTGGAAGGAAATGGCCAGTGTGTGCCTGGGTCCCTGACGCCTGGCTCAGGGCACACACGGTGAAAACAAAGTCCAGAGGGGTGACTTTCCCGGCCCTGGGCCACACCCTGCCAAGTGGTCAGGAGACGGAATCAGCGAGGCTTCCAGGGGAAAGGGGTCCACTCACAGGCACCCACGGCCCAGAGGAGACAGCTGAAGGGGGCCAAGCCTGATGCAGAACTGCGTCCAACATTGGAAGGACTGATGCTGAAGCTGAAACTCCAGTACTTTGGCCACCTCATGCGAAGAGCTGACTCACTGGAAAAGACCCTGATGCTGGGAAAGATTGAAGGCGGAAGGAGAAGGGAACGACAGAGGATGAGATGGTTGGATGGCATCACTGACTCGATGGACATAAGTTTGAGTAAACTCCGGGAGTTGGTGATGGACAGGGAGGCCTGGCGTGCTGTGGTTCATGGGGTCGCAAAGAGTCAGTCAGGGCTGAGCGACTGAACTGAACTGGTCAGCACCCACCACGGGGCCACTGGGCAGCACTGGTGGGGCCGGGCAGAGTGGCCTTCCGCTCGACCCATACTTGGCACTGTGGCCCAGGCTGCCTCTCCCTCCAGACCCTTGAAGGCAGGCCCCCTTCTTCCCCAAGAAGTCACCATCACTGAGTAAAGACGTCAGAACATCCTGGCTGCCCCTGAGGCAACCGGTCACAGCTCTGTCCCATCACCTCCTTTAACCAGCCCCAGGTTGTGGATTTCCTTCTGGGGTCCGACTCCCCTTGGTTTGCTCCCCACGGAGGTAGGGCTTCCCTCAGTGAGGCAGATTCTTTACCATCTGAACCATCAGAGAAGCCCCGGAGGGGAAGGGAGGAAGAGTCAGGTTATATAGACGCTTGTAACCAGGGGCAGGTAGTCGGAAAATCAAAAGATTATTGTTGATGAGGGAAACCCGGGGCTTCCCTGGTGGCTCAGATGGTAAACGATCTGCCTGCGATGCAGGAGACACAGATTTGATCCCTGGGTTGGGAAGATCCCCTAGAGAAGAGTATGGCAACCCACTCCAGTATTCTTGCCTGGAGAATCCCCACGGACAGAGGAGCCTGATGGGCCACAGTCCATGGGGTCGCAAAGAATTGGACATGACTGAGCGACTTAAGCACAGCACAGGGAAACCAGGTAGCTCAAGTTAAGGAATTTAGCACTTTTTAGTGCGTGGGACTGGAGAAGGAAACGGCCACCCCCTCCAGCATTCTAGCCTGGACAGAAGAACCTGGCGGGTTCCAGTCCGTGGAGTCCCAAAGAGTCACCTAGGACTGAGTGACTAACACTTATGCAGGTGAAGATACAAGATCTGGGCTTACTGAAACCTTTCCTTTCATCCGCACCCCAGCTATCTGGGGCTAGATCAGTTCAGTTCAGCTCAGTCGCTCAGTTCTGTCCGACTCTTTGCGACCCCATGGACTGTAGCACGCCAGATAGGCAGTGGTGGATCGCTGCCAGATAGCAGGCACTGTTTTTCCTGAGCTCAGAATTTCACCTTTGGAGGCCGGACTCCCTGACGGCTGTGAATCCTTGCTTATTGATGTGGCTGGAGATGCTCCATTTCGCACCTGC
>NW_011494741.1:655596-666871 GCF_000754665.1 Bison bison bison | reverse complement strand
CAGGTGAGCACCTCTCTCCAGCATTGCTGCTCCAGGAGCTCCGGAAGAAAAGCCAGTAGAGGGTGAATAGGCAGAGCAGACCCCAGGACGTGCTGCCAGGCCCTCGTCAAGGAAGGACGTGTGGCCAGCCTCTGGGAGCAGACCCCTCCCCCATAGCCTTCATCAGTAGCCCTTGGGGTCAGCCTGGGTCACCGCGGTGCCTGCACCCCACTCCTCTCTCCCTTCCCTCAATCCAGACGCCTTCCCTCCCCCACGCGGACACCCACGTCCCAGACTCCATCCCAGGGTCTCTTTTCAGGGACTTCAGTCAGCAACAGGAAGGAAGGAAGGAGTCAGAGATGTAGCAGGGTCATTGCTTTTATGTCAAGTGAGGAAAATGTGAGACTCAGAAAAGACAACCAGCTTGGTCAAGAAGTCCGCATAACGATTGAAGGAAACTGTCAGGAGCTGCCCTCCTAACTGCGGGATGATACCGCCGGATGGAGAGACCAGCCCTGTTCCCAGGACAGCTCTGTGCATCAGCTCCTGCTGCTCTTCCCTGGCTCATCCAGACCCACTGAAGACTCGAGATACCTTTATCCCCTTACGCTCAGCTTGAGAGTTACCGCTATGGGACTGGGGTAAGAATAGGTGTTTTTCTCCCCAGAAATAGTTCTGTTCTCTTTTGGAATCATTTCCCCCAAAACCGTCAGGGCTGACAACAAGCCGGCTGCGTTCAGATGCTTTCCTGAGGCACAGACTTCTCCGTGCTGACAGCATCTCCCATAAATGCTCTCGTCTCTCCTCAGCAGCTTTCTCGCCACGTCTTGCTGGGCCCACCCACTCACCCGGTCCCCTGCTTCCTGTAACTGAACGCACAGTTCATTAAGATCTTTGGTAGTGGCGGAAATGTTACCGGGGAAGGAAAAGCTGTTGACAATTTTATTTTTAAAAGTAACTAAGAATAGGGTGAACCTTGTAAAAATAGCAAGCCTGCCAACAGGATTATGCCCAAGGCCAAGTTCTCCTTCTGAAAATCAGAGTTTGGGATTTAACAGGAAGGGGGAGCAAAGCTTAGTCTCGGGGATGAGGATGGAACTTGGGAACACTCAGAGGGGGTCCCTGCCGGGGCCACCAGTGAACAACAGCTTCTGCAGCCTGTGATCGGCTCCTTTCCACCCAGATTCATCTAAGGCAGAACCTCCTGCCCAGCCACACCCTTCAGAGCACAAAGAAACTCACCTGACCCGCCTGGGTTAGGTCCACACATCACCTGATGGAGTGAGCGAAATGTCCTCTGAGACCATCTTTCACATGATCCATATCACGCCAGAGCTTAGGAGACGCAAAATGCTACTGGAAGGGCCAGGATCCTGTGAAACTCCCCAACACTTACTGGGAGGAAATCGCTGTTTCCAACACGGCTCTTGTGCTCACCTTCAACCCCTGGCCAGAAGGGATGGGTGATACAGGGTGAAGGTCTTCACCGGAGTGAAGCAGGGGAGACTGGAAGGCGGTGGAAGCCCCAGAACCAGAAGGAGCCCAGTGCAGCTGAGCGGGGATCTGGAGGTGAGGATTACCACAGACCAGGTGTCCTGAAGGCCCTGCCCACCCCTGTGTCCTGGATCAGCAGTCTCATCAGGCAGGGGCCCCACGAACGTAGCCCCACGAACAGGTCCTGCACGGCAGCGGGAAGCAAGGAACCGCTCCAGGAAATTGTGAATACTCCTCACAGTTCTTGGATCGTCGGAAAGGCCGGGTGAGGCAAGTCAGAAGTGCGGAAGATGGGGTTTAACTGAGAGGCACAGGGAGAGGGCGTGCGCGCTCAGATCCTAGAACCTTCCAAGACCCGATCCTGAGAGCTCCAAGTGGGAAGGCTTGTGGCAGCAGAAGGCGGAGTGAAGAGCCCGCCCACTCCTGCACCGGCCAACCTCCCGCCATCAGCGGTCTGTTTTTCCCCAGGTTGGCTTTGCTTTTCTAGAATAGCTTAAGAGTGTAACCATACAGCGTGTAACCTTTCAGTTCTGGTATCTTATCCTTGGAAAAATGTGTGTGAGGTTCATCCATTTGTTGTGTGAATCAGTGGTTTGTGCTTTTCAACGCAGAGCAGTGTTTCATTGCAGGGAGGTCCTGCCGTCTGTTTACACGTCCCTGACCCTGCTCTGTCTTCAAGGAGCAGAGAGTAGGGGGGCCATGGGAGGCAGGCAGTCACTGAAGAAACACGTAAGAGCTCTGGGTTTCTAGGATACTTGTGGCATTTGCTCACTAAGCATCTAGAGAGCACCTGCTGTATTCTGGGGTCACTCTGGGGACTGAGAACCCAGAGATGAACCCGGAGGAGCCCGTCAGGCAGTGGCAATGCTGTGTGGCTGGGGCAATCAGCCGAAGTAGCATGTTCCACAGGGGCCCAAGGAGAGACGGGAGCGGAGAGGGGACAGGAGGCAACACTCCTGTGAGGCTGGGACTCCAGATCTGGACCGAATCAGACGGCCCTCTTTGTGATGCAGCCCCCCAAGTCCCGGGGATGAAGCCGACTTGCCCCACGCTTCACACTGGGCCCTGGGTTGACTCTCTGCGGTGGACAGTGTTTCGGAAGCAGAGCCTGTGGTCTGGAAGCTCCAAGATACAGCTCTACGATGGCAGAGTCAGATCAGATGAGGGTCTTCGGGATCGTGCTTCTGATGAATAAAAGCCAAGGCGCTGATGAAACTAAACTCTGGGAACTACAAACATCTCTGCGCTGTGCCCTTCTGAGGCTGGCCCCAAAGGCCCCTTCTGTCAGCCTCTGGTTCCCCAGGTGGGTCTTGGAGCAGGTGTGATCATGCCCTGCGAGGGGGCGTGCCCTGAGTCCACAGACAGCGGGTCTCCCTGGGGTCCCCTCGGTACCCATGCTGCCAGCCAACTCCCACCAGCTGGCACCTGCATCTTTGAGGAGGGGATTGCCCTCAGATGGCAGAGCCCCTCTCCCAGTGCTTGGCAGGGGAAAATGCCAGCAAATGGTCAGCCTCAATTCCCATCAGCCCTGGGGCCAGCCCTGTGACACGGCTGGTGGGCATGGGGTGTGAAAGCCTGGCCCACCCTTGACCCTCGATGGGGGCAGTTTCCATCACACCCCAGGTCCTCTGGTTACCCTGGGGGCTGACCCGCCTCTCCCCACGTCTCCGCCCCTCACAGGGTAGCCGCGCTGTCTGCTCCACGCATTGCCACCTCCTCGCCCTGGCATCTGCGCGCAGACTCTGCTCCTGGGAGATGAGACGGCGCCCGAGGGGTTCTCCTGGGTGTGGCTGCATCTCCAGCTCCATCTTTGCTGCGACGGCAAACACACACCCTTCTGAATCAATAGCGGGCATTCCAGAGCTCTGTGTGCCTTTAACAAGCAGGTTTCCTGTGCCCCACACTAAAGCCTGGGGCCCCAGAAAGAACATGCGTTCAAGGTTTTCACATCAGTGATGTGGCATCGGTAAGAACTTATCTCCTAAGGGAAGTCCTTCATCTTCAAGAGGAAATCGTGGGGACTTCCCTGGAGGTTCAGTTGTTAAGGCTTCACCGTCCAATGCAGGGGACACAGGGTCGATCCCTAGTCAAGGAACTAAGATCCCACACCCACATGCCATGGGGCCAAAAAAGTGAAAACGTAAAGCAGAAGCAATATTGTAACAAACTCAACAAAGACTTTAAAAACGGTCCACATCGAAAAAAATATTGGGGGAAAAAAAAGGAAATCGCTGCACCAGCCTGCCCAGGACTGTGTCTGCGGAGCGTGTCTGTCCTCCGTAGCTGCAAAAAGTCACAACTTTACCCCTCCCCGTCCATCCTGGCCCTGCCCATGGGAACCAGGTTTCCTGCAAGTGGCTAACAGAGTCGTGCACGGACTTGACGTTCTCTATCCACACAGCTGATGCTTCGCGAGCTGGTGACATTTATGTGCAAACACCACGGAAGCTCGTGTGTGTGTGGCTGTTTTAGGCGGAGCACAAATAGCAACTCATTCCAGGCTGCAAAGTGGCTCCAAAATCATCTCCTGGCTCCAAATGAGGAGACTGGGGCTCAGAGAGGTTTCATCACTTTCCCAAGGTCACACAGCTTAAGAGTCAAGCTCAGGAATCAAGCCCAGACATTTTGCCCCCATCACCCCAGCTCTCAGACTCCCTGCTCTCGGAGCCTAAGGGCCTGACTACTTGTCTAATAAACACTCGAGAGACCCGTCACCAGGGCAGACTAAGTCGCTCATGGGCTAAGTTACCTCCTCTGTTCACGGAGATCACGTCTCAGGCAGTGTTCTTAGACAGTCTGGCATTACGGCTCCCTAAGACTGAGACTGGAACGAATCAGCCCTACTTACTAAAAATACACCGGTACACACGCTGCCTCTCACGCCTCCGCGAGGCGACTGGCAGGACCAACAGCATCTGGCCCTGGTAGCCTGGCGAGCGGGCGCGGAGACACCGGGGTCGGGAGGGCCAGGGTGGGGGCGTCCCGGCCGGCTTGTGCCTGTCGTGGGTGATGCCATTGTCCGAGCTCTGCCTCTGAGCAACCATCCTCCATCCTCCAGGATTGAGGGGGCCCAGGTGGGTTTAAAAAAGACCAACAGACACAGAAGAAAGGCCGAGAGAAGAAAACGGGTCCGCTGTTTCCTTATACAAAGGAGATGACGGCACAGGGAAAACTCATCAAGGAACCTAAGCGGACTCTGCTCTGCTCCTCCTGCTTCCTACGTGAAACGCAAGGCCGTGAAGATACGGCTCAAGGTCTGGGAATAAGACCGGCCCAAGGACGGAGGGGAGAGAGCAGACACTCGGTGAGCACGTCCTGTGTGCAGGGCACTGCCCGCATCGCTCCCACTGCAAACCCCATCCTCGCCTCGTCCCGGGCACTGCCCGCATCACTCCCACTGCTAACCCCACCCTCCCCTCATCCCGGGTCCTGCTTACATAGAAGGAAAGGGCACGTCAGAGAGGTTCCATCAGCCCCAAGGCCATGCCACCAGCAAACAGCCCCTGGAGCCCAGCCAGCTCCAGCTCCTCCTCTCTCCCACTCCAGGCTGCCTCCCAGGGTTTTAGGAGTGAGGACAGAGTGACCGGGACAGCTTCCTAGGGCTCTGAGTCAGCTCAGGGACCACCGAAGTTAGCATCCCTGGAGAGGTACTGTGTTCCCTGCAGGCAGGACAGGTGAGCCTGAGCCACGTCCGGGGCACCTGTGAAGCATCACCAGGACGTGTAGAGCCCGGAAGGGTCTGTGCCGAGGGGGCACCGTCGGGCCTGAGTCCCACAATGGGGAACGTGAGGTGTGCTTGGGGGACGTGCAGGAGACAGGCCAAGGTGGGGAGAAAGAGGGTCAGCCTGGCCCCACGCACTCTCCCCTCACGGGAGCGCCCCCCGCCCCAGGCACTCTGACATGTGATGGAAGAGCTGTCCCTGCCCTGCTGCCGGCAGGGATGGAAAGGCACTTCCTGACGCTGGGGACAGGCCCCGGACGAGAGCGTCTGCAGGTGTCCATTGGTTCCCGTGGAGGTTAGCCGCAGCCATGGGGCAGAGACGCAGGCTCACAGCGGCCTGGCCCCAAGGACCTCCAGTGTCACCTGCACCAGCTGCTGCCTGGACCCCGAGGGGACCCTCAGCCCCGCGGGTAAAGCAGCCGCCGGTAAAGCAGGTCACTCCTCGGAAGGCCACACAGGGACGGCCTCCTGCTCCCGGCTGCCCGCACACAGAGCCTTTAAAACCTCCTGTGCACGAGGCGTCATCCAAGGCCTGTGCCAGCCCCGCAGCAGGAGGCACACAGTCCGAGGACCCGACTGCAGAGGGTCCAGCCAGGCAGGGCGGGCACCATGGAGCCACGGGGCCTCAGGCAGCCACAGCCACGCAGCCCTCGGGCTCTGCCATGAAATGGAGAGGAGAGCCTGTCACCCACCCCGGGGCGAGAGGGTACAGGAAGACAGCATCACCAGGGGGTTCGGATTTCCACCTGACTCCGGGCCACTTGTGACCCACCGATCGGATCATACCACCCGCAGCGGGGAAGGTGGGGAGCTCCAAGGCTGAGCCTGGAGACGCCCCAGAGCCCTTCTGGCCTGATCACCGCCTTGGCAGAAAGTGGTCCAACCCCTGGGGAGGGAGGAGACCCCATGGGCCTTCCAGACTGAGCTCTGTTCCAGCTTTTAACCTAATCGTCTCTGTACTTCAACATCTATGGAACTGAGATTATTCCAACCAACAGACAAAGTGAGCTCTGTTCCCCGGGGGTGGAAGTAAGGTGGGGATCACGTCATAATTAACAGCAAGAGAATTCAGGAAACTGGGTTATGCCCACATTTCATAAACGCTGTGCCACGAAACTCTGCTCTTTCAGGAAGCACGAAAAATGCTCCCCATGAAAGAAAGGCCTACTAGCTTCACTTGTCTTTCTGAAACTCATATGTGTCGCTGTCAGTTTGTGAAGCGTGATGTCCATGCACAAGTGTGTGCAATGTGTGTGCTGAGAGTGTCTATAACCGCAGAGACCCAGCTGATCCCCGAGTCTCACCAGCCTGCAGTCACCACACAGCCCCCCAGGCAGGACACATGGGCTTGCTCCGCAGGGTTGCCCCCCACCCCAAACCTCTCCATTGTAGAATATTTTTCAGGCTCAGTCATGTCCGACTCTTCGCAACTCCATGAACTGCAGCACACCAGGCCTCCCTGTCCATCACCAACTCCCAGAGCTTACTCAAACTCATTGAGTCAGTGATGCCATCCAACCATCTCATCCTCTGTCATCCTCTTCTGCTCCTGCCTTCAATCTTTCCCAGCATCAGGGTCTTTTCCAATGAGTCAGCTCTTTGCATCAGGTGGCCAAGGTATTAGACCTTCAGCTTCAGCTTCAGCATCAGTCCTTCCAATGAATATTGAGGACTGATTTCTTTTAGGATGGACTGGTTGGATCTCCTTTCAGTCCAAGGGACTCTCAAGAGTGTTCTCCAACACCACAGTTCAAAAGCATCAATTCTTTGGCACTCAGCTTTCTTTATAGTCTCTCACATCCATACATGACTACTGGAAAAATCATAGCCTTGACTAGATGGACCTTTGTTGGCAAAGCAACGTCTCCACTTCATCCAGCCCAGTGTTTTTCATGATGTACTCTGCATAATCTGTACGCAGATCAGGAAGCAACAGTTAGAAATGGACATGGAACAACAGACTGGTTCCAAATAGGAAAAGGAGTATGTCAAGGCTGTATATTGTCACCCTGCTTATTTAACTTATATGCAGAGTACATCATGAGAAACGCTGGGCTGGAGTAAGCACAAGCTGGAATCAAGATTGCCGGGAGAAATATCAATAACCTCAAATATGCAGATGACAACACGCTTATGGCAGAAAGTGAAGAAGAACTAAAGAGCCTCTTGATGAAAGTAAAAGAGGAGAGTGAAAAAGTTGGCTTAAAGCTCAACATTCAGAAAATTAAGATCATGGCATCCGGTCCCATCACTTCATGGCAAATAGATGGAGAAATAGTGGAAACAGTGGCAGACTTTATTTTCTTGGGCTCCAAAACCACTGCAGATGGTGACTGCAGCCATGAAATTAAACGATGCTCACTCCTTGGAAGGAAAGTTATGACAAACCTGAAAGTGAAAAGTGAAGTCGTTCCGTCATGTCCAACTCTTCGTGACCCCATGGACTGTAGCCTATCAGGCTCCTCCATCCATGGGATTTTCCAGGCAAGAGTGCTGGAGTGGATTGCCATATTAAAGAGCAGAGACATTACTTTGCCAACAAAGTTCCATCTAGTCAAAGCTATGGTTTTTCCAGTAGTCATGTATAGATGTGAGAGTGAGACTATAAAGAAAGCTGAGTGCTGAAGAATTGATGCTTTTGAACCGTGGTGTTGGAGAAGACTCTTAAGAGTCCCTTGGACTGCAAGGAGATCCAACCAGTCCATCCTAAAGGAAATCAGTCCTAAATATTCATTGGAAGGACTGATGTTGAAGCTAAAACTCCAATACTTTGGCCACCTGAGGCCACCTGATGTGAAGAGATGACTCATTGGAAAAGACCCTGATGCTGGGAAAGATTGAAGGTAGGAGGAGAGGGGATGACAGTGGATGATATGGTTGGATGGCATCACTGACTCAGTGGGCATGAGTTTGAGTAAGCTCCGGGAGTTGGTGATAGACAGGGAGGCCTGGCATGCTGCAGTCCATGGGGTCACAACGAGTTGGACACAACTGAGTGACTGAATTGAACCGAACTGAACTCTGCATATAAGTTAAATAAGCAGGGTGACAATATACAGCCTTTTTCATGCTCACTTCAGCTCTCACTTCAGCTCTTTTGTGGTGTCAGTCAATGTGTCTTCAATTTACACTACATTTTTTTCTGACTAGTCTCATTGTTAATGGCTGCAGCTGACAAAGGGAAGCTTGACATGAAAAACACTCACTTGCTCTCTCATGAGCGTCCACGCCCAGCCGCAAGGCACTCAGCAGGGTGAAGTGCCCTACACAGACGGGGGTTTCTTGCTGTCTCATGTAAGGAAGGGTGTGGTGCAGGTGGTCCATGGCGCAAGCCACTCCTTATTCCAGGACACATGGCGTCCATTCCCTGGCTCACATCGTGGTATAAAGTGGCTGCAGCTGCTTCAGCCATCACGTCTGCATTCCCACCCGCCGGCCGGAAGGAAAGGAAAGGAAAGGAAAGATTAGGTACTCTTCCCTTTAAAGGGTTGCATACAACACCCTGGCCACTTCCTTTGCCAAAACCTTATCTCCCAGCCACATCTAGCTATAAGAGAAGCTGGAGAAAGAGGTTTTATTTTGAGCAGTCTTGTACCCAGCTAAAATATGAACTTGAAAAGTGACAGTGTAAGTCACTCAGTTCTGTCTAACTCTGTGCAACCCCCTGGACTGTAGCCCTCCAGGCTCCTCTGTCCATGGGCTTCTCCAGGCAAGAATACTGGAGTGGGTGGCCAGGCCCTCCTCCAGAGGATCTTCCTGACCCAGGGATGGAGCCTGTGTCTCTTATGTCTCCTTCATTGGCAGAGAGGTTCTTTACCACTAGAGCCATCTGGGAAGTCCCAGCTAAACTGTGGGAGTGCTGTTATGAGAGAAGAGAGAAAACGAACTTTGGGGGAAGCCAGCAGCCCCTTTCACAACCAATAATACATATTAATGTCGTAAATCTGCTAAACTTGAATGCAAAGAGTGACCCCTCATGTAACTGTGGATTTCAGATAACAGTATTGTATCAATATTGGTTCATCAACTGTAAGAAATTCATCATACTAAGGCAATATGTTAATAATAAGGAAAATTCTGTGAGTCTGGACAAATATATGATGATGTTTACCCACCATTACAGTCATGCAGAGAAGTTTCCCAGCCCCACCAATCCATGTCCCATCTACTCACCACGCCCCACAATCACTTATCTTTTTACCGTCCCCATAACGGTGCCTTTCCCAGAAGGTCATACAGTTGGAATCACAGTAGTAGACTTTTCAGATTGGCTTCCTTCACTTAATAATATGCATCTAAGTTTCTTCTATGTCTTTTCATGACTTGATAGTTCATTTCCTTTAGTGCTGAATATTGTCTGGATGGACTGCAATTTATTTATCTGTTCATCTACTGAGGGACACCTTGGCTGCTTCCAAATTTAGACAGTCATGGGCAAAGGGGCTGAAGACACCAGCCTGCAGTTTTTTGTGTACTCAGAAAAGTGCTGGAGAAGACTCTTGAGAGTCCCTTGAACAGCAAGATCAAAACAGGCAGTCCAAAGGGAACCAACCCTGAATATTCACTGGAAGGACTGATGCCGAAGCTGAAGCTCCAACCCTTCGGCGAAGAGCCAACTCACTGGAAAAGACCCTGATGCTGGGAAAGATGGAAGGCAGGAGGAGAAGGGGATGACAGAGGATGAGATGGCTGGATGGCATCACCGACTCGATGGACATGAGTTTGAGTAAACTCCAGGAGTTGGTGATGGACAGGGAGGCCTGGCGTGCTGCATGTAGTTCATGGGGTCGCAAAGAGTTGGACACAACTGAGCAACTGCAAAATTTGCTGTATGAGAGAAAATGCCGAAGAACCAGACCGTTGGCTCCTATGCTAAGGGCTTGTTTTGCTTTCCAAGAACCTTCAGCCTGCTTTCCAAAGGGGCTCTGCCACTTTGCATTCCCGCAGGCGACGCCTGAGCTCCTGTAGTTCCACATTTGTGCTAGTCCTGAGCACCATCTGAGTTCGGGATTCTGCCCATTCCAATAGGTGTGCAATGGCATTTCCTTGTTTTAATTTGCAGTTCCCCAGAGCAATGTGCTTATTTGCATCTGAATACCTTCTCTTGTGAGATTTCTCTTCAAACCTTTTACCCACATTTTAATTGGATTCTTTGCTTATTATTGAGTTTTAATAGTTCTTTGTAGATTTTGGACTTGTGGGTCCTTCATCAGATACGTGCTTTGCAAATATTGCCTCCCAGTTGGTGGCTTGTCTTTCTGTTCTCTTAGCAGTGTCTTATGAAGAGCAAAAGTTTTTAGTTTTAATGAAGCCCAACTCATCTTTTTTTTTTTTTTATGAATCATGCTTTTGGTGTTATATCTAAAAACCCATTACTAAAGCCAAGGTCACTTAGATTTTTTCCCATGTTATTATGTGGGGACTTAATAATTTGCATTTTACACTGGGCTCTATGATCTATCTTTGAGTTAATTGTTGTGAAAGGTGTAAGGTCAGTGTCTAGATTCATTTTTTTGCATGCGTGTCTCCTTGTGAATATTTTTGTACCATTAAATATTAATTATGAAGACTACAAAGAGACTGGGAAACAGCACGATATAATGTTAGGCAGAAGGCGGCAGGCACAGCCTCCTCTCTGCAGTACATTCAGGTGCGGAAGTCACACCTGAATTAGCAAGAGGGGATAGGAGAAGGCGATGGCACCCCACTCCAGTACTCTCTCCTGGACACTCCCATGGGCGGAGGAGCCTGGTGGGCTGCAGCCGATGGGGTTGCTAAGAGTCGGACACGACTGAGCAACTTCACTTTCACTTTTCACTTTCATGATTGGAGAAGGAAATGACAACCCACTCCAGTGTTCTTGCCTGGAGAATCCCAGGGACAGAGGAGCCTGGTGGGCTGCAGTCTATGGGATCGCACAGAGTCGAACACGACTGAAGCGACTTAGCAGCAGCAGCAGTAAGGGGGATAGAGAATGGCAGAGAGAGAGGAGAGGTGATGGGGGCGGGGGAGCACCGGTCTGCAGGGAGCCTGGAAAAGCTGATGCTGCCAAGAGGACACCCCCCTCCCCCTGCCCAAGGC
>NW_011494741.1:652775-655370 GCF_000754665.1 Bison bison bison | reverse complement strand
CTCCATGGGCTGTAGCCCGCCAGGCTCCTCTGTCCATGGAATTTTCCAGTCAGGAATACTGGAGTGGGTTGCCATTTCCTACTTCCTGACCCAGGAATTGAACTCACATCTCTTGCGTCTCCTGCATTGTCAGGTGGATTCTTTACCGTTGCACCAGCTGGGAAGCTTCAAGCCACTGAGATGAGGGGAGGTCCAGACCAAGCGATGGGAAGGGAAGGACTGAGAGCCAGAGGCCTCTGCGTGCAGAGAAGACCCTCCTGCAGACTCAGGTCTGTGCAGTCTCGCCGGTCACGGTATTAGTCATGCTCCAAGTGGCAGAAACGGGGCTGGAACTAGGTCCTTCGGGATGCAAGCTCAGGTGGGTTTCAAAGTTGTAGACAGACAAGATGAGCGAGAGCCCGGTGCTGTTCATCCACCCAAGGCTTTGGCCCTGATCCCCCACCTGAAAACCCTGGTCCCGCAGAGCATAGGTTGTGTCAACTTAAAAAAGATGCCCAGTGTGAGAGCTTCGAGTTAAGTTTTATTTGCGGCAAAATGACCACAGCTCGGGAGACAGTAGTGAGGGAAGGTCAATATATAAGATTTGCCGGAGGGGGAGTTCAGTGCAATCAAGCCGTTACTTTACCAAAGGTTTTCTGCTAGTCACGGGGGGGCTGACGTCATCATGAGGGGATTCAGTGCTTTTACAGATATGAGGAGATGCGTGGATTGGATTATGAAATCAGTTCCTGAAACGATCTAACTATCTAAAGACCTGTCCCCCCAGTTTCCTGGAGCACAGAGTGCCTCACGCTCCTCCTGAATTCCCCTGGGGGAGTGGGGGAAGGTCGGCAGCTGCCCCATCACAGGGTTCAGTCTCCGCAGGGGCAGATGTTGTTGCTGTTCAGTCGCGGGCAAATGCTGCGGGTGGTCTGAGATAAGAGGACTTTGCTTGTGAAGGTTCCGCCGGCCTAAACGACTCAAGGCGGGGCAGGTCCCATGACTTGGGCCCTGTATCTCCCCAAGTCTGGCATCCAAGACCAGATAGTACCTGACTGACATCACATGCTGCTGGCCAGACCTCAATGCCTGTTCCTCCCCAGGGAGTCAGCCATTTACCCCCAGATCCCAACATAAGTTCAGTTCAGTTCAGTCGCTCAGTCATATCCAACTCTTTGCAGCCCCGTGGACTGCAGCATGCCAGGCCTCCCTGTCCATCACCAACTCCCGGAGCTTGCTCAGACTCATGTCCTTTGAGTTGGTGATGCCATCCAGCCATCTCATCCTCTGCCGTCCCCTTCTCCTCCCGCCTTCAATCCCTCCCAGCATCAGGGTCTTTCCCAATGAGTCAGTTCTTTGCCTCAGGTGGCCAAACTATTGGAATTTTAGCTTCAACATCAGTCCTTCCAATGAACATTCAGGACTGATTTCCTTTAGGATGAACTGGTTGGATCTCCTTGCAGTCCAAGGGACTCTCAAGGGTCTTCTCCAACACCACAGTTCAAAAGCACCAGTTCTTCGGCACTCAGCTTTCTTTGTAGTCCAAGTCTCACATCCATACACGACTACTGGAAAAACCATAGCTTTGACTAGATGGACCTTTGTTGGCAAAGTAAGGTCTCTGCTTTTTAATATGCTGTCTAGGTTTGTCATAGCTTTTCTTCCAAAGAGCAAAACGTCTTTTAATTTCATGGCTGCAGTCACCATCTGCAGTGATTTTGGAGCCCCCAAAAATAAAGTCTGTCACTATTTCCATTGTTTCCCATCTATTTGACACTAAGTGATGGGGCAGATGCCATGATCTTAGTTTTCTGAATGTTGAGTGTTAAGCCAACTTTTTCACTCTCCTCTTTCACTTTGATCAAGAGGCTCTTCAGTTCCTCTTCACTTTCTGCCATAACGGTGGTGTCATCTGCATATCTGAGGTTATTGATATTTCTCCTGGCAATCTTGATTCCAGCTTGTGCTTTATCCAGCCTGGAATTTTGTATAATGTGCTCTGCATATAAATTAATTATGCAGGGTGAAAATATACAGCCTTGATATATTCCTTTTCCAATTTGGAACCAGTCCATTGTTCCATGTCTGGCTCTAGCCGTTGCTTCTTGATTGCATACGGATTTCTCAGGAGGCAGCTCAGGTGGTCTGGTTTTCCCATCTCTTTAAGAACTTTACACAGTTTATTGTGATCCACACAGTCAAAGGCTTTGGCATAGTCAATAAAGCAGAAGTAGATGTTTTTCTGGAATTATCTTGTTTTTCCTATGATTCAACAGATGTTGGCAACTTGATCTCTGGTTCCTCTGCCTTTTCTAAATCCTACTTGAACATTTCGAAGTTCTTAGTTCACGTACTGTTGAAGCCTGGCTTGGAGAATTTTGAGCATTACTTTGCTAGCTATGAGATGAGTACAATTGTGTGGTAATTTAAGCATTCTTTGGCATTGCCTTTCTTTGGAATTAGAATGAAAAACTGACCTTTTCCAGTCCTGTGGCCACTGCTGAGTTTTCCAAATTTGCTGGCATATTGAGTGCAGCATCATCTTTCAGGATTTGAAATAGCTCAGCTGGAATTCCATCACCTCCACTAGCTTTGCTTGTAGTGATGCTTCCTAAG
>NW_011494741.1:652242-652675 GCF_000754665.1 Bison bison bison | reverse complement strand
CATGTGTAGAGTCTTCTCTTGTGTTGTTGGAAGAGGGTATTTGCTATGACCAGTGTGTTCTCTTGGCAAAACTCTATTAGACTTTGCCGTGCTTCATTCTGTACTCCAAGACCAAACTTGCCTGTTACTCCAGGGACCTCTTCACTTCCTACTTTTGCATTCCAGTCCCCTAAGATGAAAAGGACATCTTTTTTTGGTGTTAGTTCTAGAAGGTCTCCTAGGTTTTCATAGAGCTGTTCAACTTCAGCTTCTTAAGTACATATTGGCATATTGGATTACTGTGAAAATGAATGGTTTGCCTTGAACGCAAACAGATCATTCTGTAATTTTTGAGATTGCATCCAAGTACAGCATTTGGACTCTTAGGGCTACTCCATTTCTTCTAAGGGATTCCTGCCTGCAGTAGTAGATATAATGGTCATCTGAGTTAAAT
>NW_011494741.1:651798-652142 GCF_000754665.1 Bison bison bison | reverse complement strand
GTTTTCTTCTATTTCTTTGCACTGATCACTGAGGAAGGTTTTCTTATCTCTCCTTGCTATTCTTTGGAACTCGGCATTCAGATGGGTATATCTTTCCTTTTCTCCTTTGCCTTTCACTTCTCTTCTTTCCCAGCTATTTGTAAGGCCTCCTCAGACAGCCATTTTGCTGTTTGGCATTTCTTCTTCTTGGGGATGTTTTTGATCACCTCCTGTACAATGTTACAAATCCCCATCCATAGTTCTTCAGGCATCTGTCTATCGGATAACATCCCTTGAATCTATTTCTCACTTCCACTGTATAGTCATAAGGGATCTGATTTAGGTCATACCTGAATGGTCTAGTG
>NW_011494741.1:650060-651514 GCF_000754665.1 Bison bison bison | reverse complement strand
TTTGAGATTGCATCCAAGTACAGCATTTGGACTCTTAGGGCTACTCCATTTCTTCTAAGGGATTCCTGCCTGCAGTAGTAGATATAATGGTCATCTGAGTTAAATTCACCCATTCCAGTCCATTTTAGTTTACTGATTCCTAAAATGTCGATGTCAATAAAACTAAGCCATGCCTGTGGGGCAACCCAAGACGGGAGGGTCATGGTGGAGAGGTCTGACAGAATGTGGTCCACTGGAAAAGGGAATGGCAAACCACTTCACTATTCTTGCCTTGAGAACCCCATGAACAGTATAAAAAGGCAAAATGATAGGATATTGAAAGAGAAATTCCCCAGGTCAGTAGGTGCCCAATATGCTACTGGAGATCAGTGGAGAAATAACTCCAGAAAGAATGAAGGGATGGAGCCAAAGCAAAAACAATACCCAGCTGTGGATGTGACTGGTGATAGAAGCAAGGTCCGATGCTGTAAAGAGCAATATTGCATAGGAACCTGGAATGTCAGGTCCATGAATCAAGGCAAATTGGAAGTGGTAAAACAAGAGATGGCAAGAGTGAATGTTGACATTCTAGGAATCAGCGAACTGAAGTGGACTGGAATGGGTGAATTTAACTCAGATGACCATTATATCTACTACTGCGGGCAGGAATCCCTCAGAAGAAATGGAGTAGCCATCATGGTCAACAAAAGAGTCTGAAATGCAGGACTTGGATGCAATCTCAGAAACTACAGAATGATCTCTGTCCATTTCCAAGGCAAACCATTCAATATCACAGTAATCCAAGTCTATGCCCCAACCAGTAACGTTGAAGAAGCTGAAGTTGAACAGTTCTATGAAGACCTACAAGACCTTTTAGAACTAACACCCAAAAAAGATGTCCTTTTCATTATAGGGGACTGGAATGCAAAAGTAGGAAGTCAAGAAATACCTGGAGTAACAGGCAAATTTGGCCTTGGAATACTGAATGAAGCAGGGCAAAGACTAATAGAGTTTTGCCAAGAAAATGCACTGGTCATAACAAACACCCTCTTCCAACAACACAAGAGAAGACTCTATACATGGACATCACCAGATGGTCAACACCGAAATCAGATTGATTATATTCTTTGCAGCCAAAGATGGAGAAGCTCTATACAGTCAGCAAAAACAAGACCAGGAGCTGACTGTGGCTCAGACCATGAACTCCTTATTGCCAAATTCAGACTTAAATTGAAGAAAGTAGGGAAAACCACTAGACCATTCAGGTATGGCCTAAATCAAATCCCTTATGATTATACAATGGAAGTGAGAAATAGATTTAAGGGCCTATATCTGATAGATAGAGTGCCTGATGAACTATGGAATGAGGTTCGTGACATTGTACAGGAGACAGGGATCAAGACCATCCCCATGGAAAAGAAATGCAAAAAAGCAAAATGGCTGTCTGGGGAGGCCTTACAAATAGCTGTGAAAAA
>NW_011494741.1:639300-649960 GCF_000754665.1 Bison bison bison | reverse complement strand
CCTTAGAAAACATCACTACGAACAAAGCTAGTGGAGGTGATGGAATTCCAGTTGAGCTCTTCCAAATCCTGAAAGATGATGCTGTGAAAGTGCTGCACTCAATATGCCAGCAAATTTGGAAAAATCAGCAGTGGCCACAGGACTGGAAAAGGTCAGTTTTCATTCCAATCCCAAAGAAAGGCAATGCCAAAGAATGCTCAAACTACCGCACAATTGCACTCATCTCACACGCTAGTAAAGTAATGCTCAAAATTCTCCAAGCCAGGCTTCAGCAATATGTGAACCATGAACTTCCTGATGTTCAAGCTGGTTTTAGAAAAGGCAGAGGAACCAGAGATCAAATTGCCAACATCCGCTGGATCATGGAAAAAGCAAGAGAGTTCCAGAAAAACATCTATTTCTGCTTTATTGACTATGCCAAAGCCTTTGACTGTGTGGATCACAAGAAACTGTGGAAAATTCTTCAGAGATTGGAATACCAGACCACCTGATCTGCCTCTTGAGAAATCTGTATGCAGGTCAGGAAGCAACAGACTGGACTGGACATGGAACAACAGACTGGTTCCAAATAGGAAAAGGAGTACGTCAAGGCTGTATATTGTCACCCTGCTCATTTAACTGATATGCAGAGTACATCATGAGAAACGCTGGACTGGAAGAAACACAAGCTGGAATCAAGATTGCCGGGAGAAATATCAATAACCTCAGATATGCAGATGACACCACCCTTAGGCAGAAAGTGAAGAGGAACTCAAAAGCCTCTTGATGAAAGTGAAAGTGGAGAGTGAAAGAGCTGGCTTAAAGCTCAACATTCAGAAAACGAAGATCATGGCACCCTGTCCCACCACTTCATGGGAAATAGATGGGGAAACTGTGGAAACAGTGTCATACTTTATTTTTCTGGGCTCCAAAATAACTGCAGATAGTGACTGCAGCCATGAAATTAAACGATGCTTACTCCTTGGAAGGAAAGTTATGACCAACCTAGATAGCATATTCAAAAGCAGAGACATTACTTTGCCAATAAAGGTTCGTCTAGTCAAGGCTATGGTTTTCCCTGTGGTCATGTATGGATGTGAGAGTTGGACTGTGAAGAAGGCTGAGCACCGAAGAATTGATGCTTTTGAACTGTGGTGTTGGAGAAGACTCTTAAGAGTCCCTTGGACTGAAAGGAGATCCAACCAGTCCATTCTAAAGGAGATCAGCCCTGGGATTTCTTTGGAAGGAATGATACTAAAGCTGAAACTCCAGTACTTTGGCCACCTCATGGAAGTGTTGACTCATTGGAAAAGGCTCTGATGCTGGGAGGGATTGGGGGCAGGAGGAGAAGGGGACAACGGAGGATAAGATGGCTGGATGACATCACTGACTCGATGGATGTGAGTCTCAGTGAACTCTGGGAGTTGGTGATGGACAGGGAGGCCTGGCGTGTTGTGATTCATGGGGTCGCAAAGAGTCGGACACGACTGAGCGACTGATCTGATCTTCTGATCTGAAAATGTCGATGTTCACTCTTGCCGTCTCCTGTTTGACCACTTCCAATTTACCTTGATTTATGGACCTAACATTCCAGGTTCCTATGCAGTATTGCTCTTTACTGCATTGGACTTTACTTCCATTACCAGTCACATCCACAGCTGGGTGATGTTTTCATTTTGGCTAAGCCTCTTCATTCTTTCTGGAGTTATTTCTCCACTTTTTTCCAGTAACTTATTGGGCACCTACAGACCTGAGGAGTTCATCTTTCTGTGTCCTATCTTTTTGCCTTTTCATACTATTCATGGGGTTCTCAAGGCAAGAATAGTGAAGTGGTTTGCCATTCCCTTTTCCAGTGGACCACATTTTGTCAGAACTCTCCACCGTGACCCGTCCATCTTGGGTGGCCCTACACGACATGACTTGTAGTTTCATTGAGTTCGAAGAGGCTGTGGTCCATGTGATCAGACTGGTTAGTTTTCTGTGATTGTGGTTTCAGTCTGTCTTCCCTCTGATGAGAAAGGAAAAATAAACCCTGCAACAGCCTGAGTGGTGTCCTGACCACAAGCCCCACACACAGGCTCCTATTCAAGGGCCTTCTGCACCAGGAGCCTCAGAGCCACTCAGAAGGGGAAGAGCGTTGCTAACCACCTGAACATCTGTGAAGCCCAAATGAACCTGTTAGAAATCAAAAGGTGCTGATGACTATTTGCTATGGGTTTAATCCAATTAGATGGTTTACTTAAAATAATAAGGCTTTGGGGGATGAAAACAGAAACTGGGATTGTATTTCTGGGCTTTGAGAGAGCTTCTTCACCAGAGCCTGGATCTGTTTGCCAAAGCAGACGCTGTTGCCTGCCCTGTGTATCCACCCACAGGACAAAGAGGCCACGGGTCCCGCTCTGATGGGGTGGCCGTAGGTCTCGTCCTGATGGGATGGTCTTAGGTCTTGTCCTGATGGGGTAGCTGTGGGTCTCATCCTGATGGGATGATCTTAGGTCTCGTCCTGATGGGGTGGCTGTGGGTCCTGCCCTGATGGGGTGGCCGTGGGTCTCGTCCTGATGGGGTGGCCATAGGTCTTGTCCTGATGGGGTGGCCGTGGGTCCTGCCCTGATGGGGTGGCTGTAGATCTCGTCCTGATGGGGTGGTTGTGGGTCCTGTCCTGATGGGATGGTCTTAGGTCTTGTCCTGATGGGGTAGCTGTGGGTCTTGTCCTGATGGGATGATCTTAGGTCTCGTCCTGATGGGGTGGCTGTGGGTCCTGCCCTGATGGGGTGGCCGTGGGTCTCGTCCTGATGGGATGATCTTAGTTCTCGTCCTGATGGGGTGGCCATGGGTCCTGCCATGATGGGGTGGCCGTGGGTCTCGTCCTGATGGGGTGGCCGTGGGCCCTGCCCTGATGGGGTGGCACAGAGCCCTGGAAACACCGCTTCTTTCCTGTGCGGAAGTGCTTGTGGTGAGTTCCGTGGAGAACCCTAAGGGGTCCCTGGTCTGCTGGGCCGTTGGGGATCCTCGTTTTCTTTTGTCTGGAGCGTGGAGGTTGGAAGTGGAGCTGGGGGGGAATCCAGAGGGAAGACAAGTGCACATCTCAGCAGGGGCTTGGGCTCCTCAAGCAGTGAGGACTTCCTCTCCAGACTCTGTCCCGGGCTGTGGACCACGGTCTGCAGCGGGGGGCATCTAGGACCGTCTGCCGTCTTCCCTCCACCCAGCATCCTGGCCTCCTGGGGCTGCGTGGACCTCGGCCTTCACTAAAGCCAAACTTCTCCTCCCACCCCCCCGTCCAGGAAGCCTCCAGATGAGTCCAGACAAGTGGACAGCCTCTTTCTGCTCCAAGATGCCCGTGGACTGGGAGCCTGCTGGCAGCCCAGCACATCTGAACTGTTCCGAAAGTCACAGCATTCTTTTATATTAATCAGAACCTGCTGTCTGGACGCAGCCATCTGTCAGAGCCCCATCTCTTCCCCACAGTCAGCCGCGCAGAACAGACTTGCTCCCACGTCCTCGCCAAGGGGATGGGTCCTGTGTGTCTGAAAGTGGCCATCCTCTCCCTGGTGCCCCCCACTGCCTCCGTGGCCTTAGGAGAGGAAAACTGCCTCCTCAGAGGCACCCACTGCTTGTCAAGTGTTTTATTTGGGTCAAAGCACAGTCACTCCCATTTAGAGATGAAGAAGCTGGATTTGGAGAAATAATCAGCTCGCCCAGCAAGGAGATCAAACCAGTCAATCCTAAAGGAAATCAATCCTGAATGTTCATTGGATGGATGGGTGCTGAAGCTGAAACTCCAGTACTTTGGCCACCTGATGCAAAGAACTGACTCATTAGGAAAGACCCTGATGCTGGGAAAGATTGAAGACAGGAGGAGAAGGGGATGACAGAGGATGAGATGCTTGGATGGGATCACCACCTCGATGGACATGAGTTTGAGCAAGCTCCAGGAGATGGTGAAGGACAGGGAAGTCTGGTGTGCTGCAGTCCATGGGGTGGCAAAGAGTTGGGCACGACTAAGCGACTGAACAACAGTAACGACAATCAACTTGCCCAGGATCCCACTGGGAGGAGCTGCTGATGCAGACTCAGTCTGTTTGGCTCTGAAGCCTGCGCTGTCTACACAGTGCGGCCTGCGCTGCCTGCACAGTGCGGTGATGGCTTCTTTTAGGTGCTGAACACCCCCAGTTTCACCAACGCCCCCCCCCCGTGGGGCAAAGGCCCCAGTCCCTCACCCCACTGTTAGCCTTCTTCTGCAGAAGTTAGCAAAATGCCACACTTCGGTGGCAAAGGTGCCCCCTGGCCCTCCTTCCCTCCTCTGTATCTTTTAGGAAGGGGTTCAGGTCAAATAACAGAAAGCCTGTTCAACTGTCTTAAACAAATAGGGCAGTTTGAGACCCTGCGGTGGGCAGTCCAGGCTGGCACAGTGGCTCGGGGTGACAGCGCCCCCAAGCTCACCCCCGTCAGCGTCTTGTCGGCAGCAGGTATTTGCAAGAGGCTCTGCGCCTCCAGGCGTGACGTCCTTCAGGGAGAAGGACAGACAAAGCCTTTCTTCTCAGGCTGCTCTGTCTTTATTCCAGAAGGGAAGAACCCCCCACACACTTCCTCCCACGTCTCAGCCAGAACAAGGCATTACGCCCTGCAAAGACCAACCCGTGGCCGGGAGAGCTGAAATGAGCAGGACTGCTGTAGATCAATCACGCTCTTCCCAAGGGCAGGCTGGACACTGTCCGCCTGCACCCCGCGTCCCTGGAGGCTCCCTGGAGACCAGGAGCTCTGGGTAACCATTAAGGAGGCCATGCAGGGTGTCAGTTTTACCCTCTAAAATGTAATCATCCTGAAAGCCTCTGTTGGAAGCATTTCCTTTTAAGAGAAGATCAGAAATTTTAGCAATTTGCACTGAAAACCATACTAAACAGTGCAATTAAACCGAGGACTGTCCTTCTTTTTCAAAAAATAGTATTTAATAGGTTTCTGACAATGTGGATCATTTTGCACATAATCAACTTGAAAGCATTAATAAACTGATTTTTTTTTTTTAAGGAAAAAAAGAAAGAAATTTTAGCAAGAGTCACAGCAATCTAATACTGGAATCTCAGGCACCTCCTGCCAGTCGGCCTTAGTGTCCATAGTAGGGTCGGCAGAGAGAGGTCATCAAGGTAAATATGGGCGGTGGAGGGAAGGAAGGACAAGGAATGGGTGAGGAAGAGAGGCGAGCGGGTAGAGGAGGGAAGGACACGCAGGTGGAGAGAGCGGGGCATGGCCGGGTGCTGGGCGCGGGTGGGGCTTGGAGTCGTGAGAGGATGAGTGGACGGGTGTACGCAGGGAAGCACGGATGGCGCGTGGGGGGCGGGCGAGTGGAAGGGAGAAGGAAGGGTGGTGGATGGCTGAGTGGACGGAGGGAAAGGTGAATGGATGGGGGGAGGGGGAAGGAAGGGAGGGAAGGATTGCGCATGGTGGGTTTGTGTAAGGATAGAAATATGACCGGATAGACGGACAGATGGATGGGTGGGCGGGTGCATGGACGAAGGTGAGCTGCTTCACGGGGCTTCTTTTAGAAAAGGCTTGTTCTGCTCATCTCAGCTCTCGAGGACCTGGCTTCGGCTGGAAACCCCTGGGGGGCTGCCGAGTGCTCGCTGTCTTAGACTCCTCGGAGTGGGCTGTCTGAGCCGGGAGCCCCACGCAGCTCCCAGCTGGGCCGAAGGCTGGCCACCCTGACCCCTGGCAGGCTGACCTGTCGGGAGCGGCCTGTTCCTCCCTGGCGCTGCCTTCGCATGAGGCCGCCGGCAGTGAGGCTGGTCCACCTGTGACAGGCTCGTCGTCCCCTCGGGGGCAGCAAGCAGGGGGCTCAGAACCCCCAGGTCAGCCTGGGGGCGGGCTGCAGGTCCAGCAGAGGCTGCTGGGCTCCCTGTGACCCCTGAGGGGGGCTCCACCCAAGCTGGGCCCGTTAGTCTCCATCAGAGGAGCTGGGAAGGGGCGGGCGTCCTGCTCAGAGGCAGCTGTGGGTGTTGGGAAGACTCAGAGCAAAGGGGGACACGGCAGGGCCCCAGGCTCCTGCACTGGGAACCCCTCGGCTGCCCGGGGCGGAGGGAGTGACCCACACCCTCGACCCCGGCTGGCACTGCAGGGCCCTGGCAGGCCCCTCCGCAGGGAAAGGGCAGCTCTTGATGTAGCAGGTGGTCCCTGAGGCAGGGGGAGGGGACAGTCAGCCCCCAGACCCCCACCATCCCCCAAACAGTGAGCACGAGCCTCCAGGCCTCCCCCAGCTCACAGAGAGGGCCAAGACGGCAGACCCTGCCCCTTCTGAGGGTAGGTGTGTGTGCCTGTCCCAAACCCCGGGAGCAAGCAGGGTGCCCGTGCCAGGTGGGCACCCAGGAGTCAGCCCCGGGGCTCCGAGGCCCGGAAGCCCGGCCGCGCAGAGCTGGGAGCAGGTCTATTTATGCGCAGCCTGCGCTGTGCACGGTTTTTTCTTGTTTTCCCTCAGATCTCAGCAAAGTCCTTTTGGAAAATTCCAGGCTGGCTCAGCTGTGCTGAGAACAGGGGACGTTTACAGGCTGTGTCTGAGGGCACCTGTGATCAGAGCCCTGCATGTCCCAGGCTGAAGGGGGCGGCGGTGAGCAGAGGGGAGATGCCTGCATGGGAGTGGGGGCACACGACAGGGATCTTCCCGGCTGCCCCCGGAGAGCCTTCAGCTCAGACCTCAGGAGCTCTGGAGCCTCGGGGAACGTTGAATTGTGTGTGCCAGGGAAGGCTGCCTCTTACAGGCTAGGGGGAGCTGCCCTGGACAGGTGGGGCACCCTGGACAGCTGGGACACCCTGGACAGGTGGAACGCCCTGGACAGGTGGGACACTCTGGACAGGTGGGACACTCTGGGCAGGTGGGATACTCTGGACAGGTGGGATGCCCTAGACAGGTGGGATACTCTGGACAGGTGGGATGCCCTGGACAGGTGGGATACTCTGTACAGGTGGGGCGCCCTGGACAGGTGGGGATTCCCTGGACAGATGGGACGCCCTGGACAGGTGGGACGCCCTGGACAGGTGGGATACTCTGGACAGATGGGATGCCCTGGATAGGTGGAACACCCTGGACAGGTGGGGCGCCCTGGACTGGTGGGGCTTCCCTGTACATCTGGGATGCCCTGGAGATGTGGGATGCTCTGGACAAGTAGGGTTCAGGCCAGGCCTCCCCCCGAGTCACCCTGCGCAATTTCCAACCTCCTGAGTCTGTGGCAGAGGACGCAGGCCGGGGGACCAGATGCCACAGTGAAACCCAGTGCACAGCGGGCTCTCAGGGAGGGACCGCCAAGATGTCGTCTGGGAAGGAGGCCAAAGACCTGCAGGGGCAGAGAGGCTACATCCCACATGTGCACACGTGCACACACGCCCTGGCTCACCTCCCACACGTGCACACACGTGTACAAATGCCCTGGCTCACCTCCCACACGTGTACACACATGCCCTGGCTCACCTCCCACACATGCACACACGTGTACACATGCCCTGGCTCACCTCCCACACATGCACACACGCCCATGCCCTGGCTCACCTCCCACACATGCACACACGCCCTGGCTCACCTCCCACACATGCACACATGCGTGCACACACACACATTGCTGGTTAGTGACAGAGCCGAAATACACACTCCCCACCATCCTCCCTTCTCCCACCACAGACCGCAACCGCCTATGATATTCAGGGTGGAAATTTCCAGAATAACAACAAAATGAGAGGAGCAGAGTAGAGAGAGGAAGACTCAGAACACTGGGGATCTGAGAGGGAGATTCTGCCTCTCGCCTGTGGTCGGCAAGCGGACAAAGACTCCACACCCACCGTCCACACCACACACGGCCCCTCCCACCCGAGGAAGCACAAGACAGATGCTGAGTGGAAACTGGAGACCTCAGGGGCAGCAGGAATGCAAAAGGCTTCACCTCCTCCAAGTGCTCAGTAGCTTCAGTCACGTCCAGCTCTTTGTGACCCTATAGACTCTAGACTGCCAGGCTCCTCTGTCCTTGGGATTCTCCAGGCAAGAATACTGAAGTGGATAGCCATGCTCTCCTGCAGGGAATGTTCCCGACCCAGGGATCAAGCCTGGGTCTCCTGCATTACAGGTAAATTCCTTACTGTTAAGCCCCTCTCTTATAAGAGACAGACCCAACCTCCAAACTCAGGCTCAAACAGAAGGAAGAAATTGGCAACATTCCGTATGATAAAGATTGCAGCTGGACTTTGTCCCTTCTTCCTGGAGGGAATCTCTAAATCTTTGGGATTTCCAGAATGGGAGAGTACCTGTGTTACTCATGGGGGACCGTGGACCACACCTGAGCTTGCCTTCATGAGTCGATGCCTCTGGGCCCAGAGGTGGCCTGTGTGACAGAGGTGGTGTAGGACAGGGCTGGCCTCACCAGAGACACTCGACACGGGGTCGACGGCTGGGCTGGCCTCACCAGAGACACTCGACACGGGGTCGAGGGCTGGGGCTTTGAGCCACAGGTATCAGCCACTCCCCATCCCCCACCTCGGGGAAGGGATGGGCTTGAGACTGATGACCAGCTGGTGATGCGGTCAGCCTGACCTACATGATGAAATTCCCGTCAAAACTCCGGACACTGCAGCTCTGATGAGCTTCCCTGGTTGGCGAAGTTCCGTGTGCTGTCACCCAGGATGTAGCTAGAGGGGAATGTGACTCTGGGAACCACAGAGGCTTCATTCATGGGACCCTCCCAGACTGCTGAGCATCCCTGCTTTGACTGGTTCTCACTGGTGTCCCTTTGCTGTAATAAAACTATGTTGTTATTATTCAGTTGCTCAGCTGTGTCCGACTCCTCGTGACCCCATGGACGGCTGCACACCAGGCCTCCCTGTCCATCACCAACTCCCGGAGCTTGCTCAGACGCGTGTCCATCGAGTCAGTGATGCCATCCAACCATCTCATCCTTTGCTGTCCCCTTCTTCTCCTGCCCTCAATCTTTCCTAGCATCAGGGGCTTTTCCAATGAGTTGGTTCTTTGCATCAGGTGGCCAAAGTACTGGAGCTTCAGCATCAATTCTTCTGATGAATATTCAGAGTTGATTTCCTTTAGGACTGACTGGTTTGATCTCCTTATGATATAATAAAACGAAAACCACAGGTATTAGCACTTTCGTGAGTTCTAAGAACTATCAAACCCAAGGAAGTCCGTGGAGACCCCCCACCCCAGATTGCAGAATTGAGGCCTAGGCACCAATATTGCAGCTGCCATCTGAAGCGAGGGCATCTTGGACAGGACAGTCCCTGCACCTGGGCATCTGGCGTCAGGAGTCACCCCATGCACACATGACCCACAGCAGCATCAGGATGTCATCATTTGTTATCCTCCAAGAGTTATTGGACGAAAGCAAATAAAACACGATTTGGCCATGTTGATTTTTAATGCTGCATATTTCAATTTAAATAGAATTAAGTGGAATAAGGTGTCAATGCACCTTGTTAATATCTTAATTCTATGCTGTGGCTGTATTGTAATCCCACACAGGCCGAGTGAAAGAGATGAAAATGAAAGTCTGCAACTCCTGGAAAAATCTGAAGGAAATGAAAGAAACACCGAGCATTTAGTAAAGACCTGCTGAATTTCTTGAATCTCTCTCTCACTCTTTAGGATACAGAATGGAGAAAGTTGAGGTAGCTGAGAATAATTGGAATAATGCAATCATAAAGAAAATAATACCAGAAAGAGATAGGGTTTGTATTATTTCCAACAATTCATGGGCGCTACAAAACATTCTTCATTGACACTACAAACATGCCAACCAAGTTTCAAAAGCAGGAATTGCACGGGGCACTCTGGCTCATTGGATTTAGAATTTATCCTAAAAGCAAACAGAGACAGTACACAGTGTCTGTGACAAGCGCCTGGGTGAGGTCAGCACGGCCTTCCGAGGTGAAGCTCAGTCTCCTCGTGTAAAAGGCCGGGGGTGGGAGAGAGGCCATGCCGTCCTCAGCATCAGGGGTAAAGCGTGGCCCCTGGAAAGGGTGCCTGCCCCCTCCCCGCCCTCACTGCCCCCTGCTTCACCTCCCGAGTTCTCCCAGCGCCCCTTTCGCCCCTGTGCCGGCCAGGCCCCTCTGCAGGGACGCAATTCCCTGAGATCCATCTCCCAGGGCACTTTCTCTGTCCCCAAAGCTGAGGCAGGTCCCCCGAGGACTCCTGCCGTGTGCCAAGGTCACACTTTTTCCTAGGCTGCACTCCAGGCCCTGGACGTGCCTCTGTCCTTCCCACAAGACAGAAAGATCCTTGGGATAAAACCCTGCCATAGTCACAGCTGTGGACCCCTGAGGAACAAAGCCCCTGTACACAGGAGCCTCGCACAGAACACTTTTGAATATGCTAACATCCAGAAACGCAGATCATTTCCTTAGAAGCATGAAAAATAAAAGACTCAAGATGTCTGTAAAGGACCTATTTCTTAGGACATTTCAGTTCAGTTCAGTCGCTCTGTCGTGTCCAACTCTTTGCGACCCCATAAAGTGCAGCACGCCAGGCCTCCCTGTCCATCACCAACTCCTGGAGTTTACCCACACTCATGTCCATTGAGTTGGTGACACCATCCTACCATCTCATTCTCTGTCGTCCCCTTCTCCTCCTGCCCTCAATCTTTCCCAGCATCAGGGTCTTTTCCAATGAGTCAGCCCTTTGCATCAGGTGGCCAAAGTATTG
>NW_011494741.1:638606-639115 GCF_000754665.1 Bison bison bison | reverse complement strand
ATCAGTCCTTCCAATGAACACCAGGACTGATCTCCTTTAGAATGGACTGGTTGGATCTCCTTGGAGTCCAAGGGACTCTCAAGAGTCTTCTCCAACACAGCAATTCAAAAGCATCATTCTTCTGCACTCAGCTTTCTTTATAGTCCAATTCTCACATCCATACATGACTACTGGAAAAACCATAGCCTTGACTAAACGGGCCTTTGTTGGCAAAGTAGTTTCTCTGTTTTTTAATATGCTGTCTAGGTTGGTCATAGCCTTCCTTCCAAAGAGTAAGCATCTTTTAATTTCATGGCTGCAGTTACCATCCACAGTGATTTCAGAGCCCCCCCAAAAATAAAGTTAGCCACTGTTTCCACTGTATCTCCATCTATTTGCCATGAAGTGATGGGACCGGATGCCGTGACCTTAGTTTTCTGAATGTTGAGCTTTAAGCCAACTTTTTCACTCTCCTCTTTCACTTTCAAGAGGCTCTTTAGTTCCTCTTCACTTTCTGCCATAAGGGTGGT
>NW_011494741.1:634561-638506 GCF_000754665.1 Bison bison bison | reverse complement strand
GACAGTATACAGCCTTGACGAACTCCTTTTCCTATTTGGAACCAGTCTGTTGTTCCATGTCCAGTTCTAACTGTTGCTTTCTGACCTGCATGCAGGTTTCTCAAGAGGCAGGTCAGGGGGTCTGGTATTCCCACCTCTTGTGGAATTTTCCAGTTTGTTGTGATCCACACAGTCAAAGGCTTTGGCATAGTCAATAAAGCAGAAATAGATGTTTTTCTGGAACTTTTTAAGACGTCTCTTAGGACATTTTAAAAAGTAGACATCTGGGTTGGAGACAGTGGTCTGCCTGCTCCTCCGCTGGGTGGACTTGGGTAAGTGGCTTGACTGTGCTTGGCCTCAGCTTTCTCATCTGTACAGTGGGGGCAGCTGATGGTTCCTGCTCTTCAGGGTTATCTCAAGGGTTAAATGGATTAATGTATAAACCCTCCAGAGCAGGCAGGGTGCAAACTGTGTGCTGGAGCGGGGGCTGTTGGGGGGTAGGCATGTGGTACTCCCAGCCTGACTCACCTCCCGTCTGGTGGGTCAAGCCCCCTGACTGGGATCCCGGGCCCCTAGACGTCCCTCTGGTTAGGAGGTGATGCTCTGACTCCGAGTGGCTGGGTGGTGAGAGGGTATCGCCATCTGGGGGGCCACGCAGCCCGGCTTTCATGGCTCACAGCTCCTCTCCCCCTGCTGACGCGAGGGCGTCTGTGTCTGCACGTGGGTCCTTCATTTCCACCAGCAGGGAAGCCCGCCGGGGGCCTGCCCCTCCTGCCCCTCCTGCACCCCATCCCTGCAGCCGCGCAGGGTCAGGAGCCAGGCGAGAAGTGAGCGGCCTGTGTGCCCTCCCCCATCATAAGCCCAGCCCTGCCCGCTGACCCCCGGGGTGTCAGGACGGCCCTCCAGGAGCAGCGCACTCCTGGTGCCCTCCGTCTCCCACCCCACGGTTCACCTCTTCTACTTGATGGCCCTTGTTTCCGTTTTTTCAGATGCTGTGGCTGCTGCTGCTGCTGCTGAGTCGCTTCAGTCGTGTCCGACTCTGTGCGACCCCAAAGATGGCAGTCCACCAGGCTCCCCTGTCCCTGGGATTCTCCAGGCAAGAACACTGGAGTGGGTTGCCATTTCCTTCTCCAATGCATGAAAGTGAAGAGTGAAAGTGAAGTCACTCAGTCGTGTCTGACTGTTAGCGACCCCACGGACTGTAGCCTACCAGGCTCCTCCGTCCACGGGATTTTCCAGGTGAGAGTACTGGAGTGGGCTGCCATTGCCTTCTCCGAGGGTACACTCCCCACTGTGAAGCCATCACGTGTCTAGAGGGGCCACCCAGACCCACATTCCAGGTTGAGTCAAAGCCCTTCCCATGGGCTTCGGGGTCCATGACTGGGACATGGTCCCAGGGGGACATCTTCCATGGGAACTCACCTGCAAACCCCACTCCGTGCATCCTCCTGCAGCCGGTGCTGACCCCCTGGGGAGGCAAAGTGGACCGAGTCAGAAGCAGCAGAGATGGAGGATCCAGAAGGCTGCACCCAACCCAGAAGCCCCCTTCCCCTACAAAGCCCGGGTCTCAGCTCCCATTTGAACACAGCTTGGCCTCTTTGTTTTTAGTTTTTCTCTTTTTTTAAGTAGAGGATGATTGCTTTACAATATTGCGATGGTTTTTGCCACACGTTAACATGAATCGGCCACTGGCATCCGTGTGTCCCCTCCCTCTTTAATCTCCCCCCCACTCCCTGCCCACCCCATCTTCCAGGTTGCCACAGAGCACCAGCTTTGGGTTCCCGCATCATACCCTGAACTCCCACTGGCGGTCTATCTTGCCTGTGGGAATGTGCATGCTTCAGAGCTGTTCTCCCAGATCCTGCCGCCCTGCCCTTGCCCCACTGTGCCCACAAGTCTGTTCTTTATGTCAGTGTCTCCTTTGCTCCCCTGCACACAGGATCGTCTGTACCATCTTTCTAGGTTTCGTATAAATGTGTTAAGATGTGACACTGTCTTCCTCTTTCTGACTTACTTCACTCTGTACCATACGCTCTAGGTTAACTGACTCGAATGTGCTCCTTTTATGACTGAGTAATAGCCCACGGTGTGAATGCACCACAGCTTCCTTATCCACTCGTCTGTTGATGGACAGCTAGGTTGCTTCCATGTTCCATCTATTGTAAACAGTGCTGCGATGAACGCTGAGGCATCTTTTTGATCCCTTGTTATGGCAAATCCCCTAATGAAGTTAGATAAAGGCCAGAGAAAACAAGATATTCCTAAGAGCAGAGACGAACATAGTGATTGGAAGTCGGCAGTCCTTGGGTGAAGGAAGGAACACAGCTGCATTGAAAGGAATAAAGGAGACGTGACGAAACAGCCATGGAATCAGAAGAAAACAGTGGCTATTATTAGTTCTACATTCATTTGCATATTTTATAAAAAAAACCTCCATAGAGATTATCCTGAGAATGTGATAAGATTATTCCTACATTAATTGGGGATAAAAAAGAACACTCTAATATTTTAAGTATATAAACAGAGACCAGCAAGAGGGAGCTTGTCTACCAGATACCAACCTGCATTCACCTCGGACCGGCAATAGATAAAGCGTGAACCTCGGAGAACAGGCAACATTCACGGGAGAGCACCTGCCACTCTCAGAGCCACCTGCTTGACACGGGAGGTGGAAAGGACGCAAAGCCACACGGGGACGATGGCTCCTTCACAAAGGGAGGTGGATGATCGGTCTTTAGAGCAAAATTCAGGGAATCCTGACTTCACAGCCTACGTGGTGGCCAAGATGCCTTCAAAATCAGTGAAGAGGTACAGGCTTAAAAGTAGCCCACTGACAGGGGAGCACTTAGCTACATGAGACATGGAGGGAGTGGGGTAGGAAAGCAAAGGGGTCTTCTTCTCGAGTGGGACTAAGGAGGGAGAGACGGGCGGGGTAGGGTCCGTGCTGGCCCCCTGTTGGCTGACATCCTCTTTTCCCTTACTCTGTCTTCAGTAAACAGACACCTCTCGTTGCATCTCGTGTATCTACTGGCAGCTGTTTCCTGAGCATCCTGGGGTCCTCCGAGCGCCAGTGCTGCCCGCTTTCAAGTTGCCAGGAAGGGTGGTGGGCTCACCCAGGCTCTGTGAAATCTGGGAACAGAGACTTTGAGGACACTGAACCTTTCCGGAGAGTCCTATGGTGTTGGATTTCAGAGTTTTTGAAAGGAGCGGTTTGAGTTTTACCTTAGCCTCTCAACTGGACAGAAGGAGAAAAAATCCTTTCAATCCAAAACAGAAAGGGCGGGAGGCAGGGGGGGGGCAGGTGGTGGGGAGAGAGAAAATGTCAAATCTGCAATTGTGCGGCGTTTTAAATTATCCGAGCACTTGCTCTAATTAGTATTCCAAACTAGGCAAGAGCAGAAAGTCAAAATCTACATTTAAATTAAGGTCTTCACAGCCCCTGACCCCAGGCTCCTGTCTGCTTGGGGCTTCCTGGGGCCCCAGAGGGCTCCCCGGGATGCTGAGTGGGAGGAGGGCGGTGGACACTGCAGGTCGGCTTGCCCCGCCCCGATACTTGAAAGCACAGGTGTGTGGGGGTGGGAGGGTCAGGCTGTCGCCTGCAGGGGGACCAATTTATCTCAGAGACAGACAGCTCCCCATCACCCAGCATCAGCCAACTGCTATCCCTCTCAGGAAAGGTTATCTTTTCCCAGGAACTCGGGGAACCCTGGTGTTGGCTCCCTGCTCTGTGTGGTCCTGGAAAGGAATAGTTCCTTGGACACAACTGGTCTCCCCAGAGCTGGAAGCCCCTGGAAACCTCGCTGATAGCCTAGGGTCCCTGTGGGCGAGACCAGGATGCCTGGGACTGCCCGGAGTGGTCCCGGTACCCGGGTGGCGATGATCAGGCAGAGAGCTGGGAAGGCAGTGGAGTTCGGGCTGAGCTGAGCTCTGCGGTTTCCACTGTTTGCATCCTGGTCCCCCCACGAG
>NW_011494741.1:633253-634461 GCF_000754665.1 Bison bison bison | reverse complement strand
AGGGGCTCTGCAGTTGCTGTTTAGTTGCTAAGTCCTGTCCAACTCTGTGACCCCATGGACTGCAGCCAGCCAGGCTCTTCTGTCCATGAGATATCCCAGGCAATACTGGAGTGGGTAACCATTCCCTCCTCCAGGGGATCTTCTTGACCCAGGGATCGACCCCGTGTCTCCTGCATTGGCAGGTGGGTTCTTTACCACTGTGCCTCCTGGGAAGCCCGGAGCCTCTGCAGACCTATCCCTCATCTCCAGACTTCTCCGAGAGCAGGGTCACCAGTCTCATTTCACAAATGGAAAAATGAACAGCGGTGGCCTTTGGGGCCTGAGCCGCCCAAGGACACGTCTTCCAGGGAGACGTTGTCCACAGACCCCCTGCCCTAGAGCTTCCCCGTGTCCCTCAAAGGCCTCAGACGTTCCTGGAACAGGGGGAAGTAAAATGAATGCCCTTGACCCAGCCTTCTGAGGGCATCTGAGCTTGTCCTGCCACCGTTTCTGAGTGACCGTCCCGCTCGGGAGTCACATGTTTCGTTCTCTCACTTCCTCCTGGCTCCGGGATGAGAAAGAATTTCCCATATTACACAGAGGAAATGGTGCCCCAAACACGGGCTCTCTGCACTGGCGCCGAATGGAATCTCAGACACGAGTTCTGGGTGAAAGAGAAAGGAATAGCTTCATTGATTTGCAAGCAAAGGGGCCACAGTGGGCTCATGCCCTAAAAACCGTATGTCTCGATCTGGGAGGGTCTGGTGAGGAGGTCTGTAGCACGGGTTCAGGGCGGGCTCGCTGAGGAGTGTCCAGACCCACCCTCCCTTCATCTGGCCTCACCTGGCCTCCTGCTGGGCGTCTTCAGGTCACCAAACTGCGATCTCTGGGATGAGGGATGCTAACATCTTCCGTTTCCTGGGGGTTTTACTTCTGCAGCAGAGCTCAAAGGTATTGCTGTGTGTATCCCTTGAAGGTGTTGGATGTGGTGTTGGAGAAGACTCTTGAGAGTCCCTCGGATTGCAAGGAGATCCAACCAGTGCATCCTAAAGGAAATCAACCCTAAATATTCATTGGAAGGACTGATGCTGAAGCTGAAGCTCTGATACTTTGGCCACCTGATGCGAAGAGATGACTCATTTGAAAAGACCCTGATGTTGGGAAAGATTGAAAGCAGGAGGAGAAGGGGATGACAGAGGATGAGGTGGTTGGATGGCATCACAAACTCC
>NW_011494741.1:632576-633153 GCF_000754665.1 Bison bison bison | reverse complement strand
GTAAACTCCGGGAGTTGGTGATGGACAAGGAGGCCTGGCGTGCTGCAGTCCATGGGGTCACAAAGAGTCAGACACGACTGAGTGACTGAACTGAACTGATTGATCCCTTGATGGGGAGCCAGGACCTGCCCCAAACTCTTGCTTCTCAGCTGCTCCTCCCTTGTCTCTGTATCCACCCCAATTCCTGATTAGTATCTGTTGGGAATCTGCTCTTTGGAACTCAGGGAATGTCCTGGAGGCTGAAGCTGATTTCCTACAAACAAGAAACAGGACACAGAAGGACTTCTGCACCCAGGATTCCCACAGGGCCCTGCTTGGTCAGAAACTGACCTCAGTGAGATCAGGTATCTTCCCCACATGTGGGTACCCAGGGCATCCCAGGACAAGGCTCTGACATGCAGCTCTCACTGGCTTTGACCTCTGCTCTCCAGGGTTGGGCCCACAGGTGACCTGCATAAGCCACAAAGTGGCGGGTCCCTGAGGAGTCCCAGGGGGTGGGGGGTGGGGCCCGAGGGTGGGAGGGCCCCTCCGTCGTGGTGTCCAGAGCGCCTTAGGCATCACCCAAAGCTTCCCCACT
>NW_011494741.1:625482-632476 GCF_000754665.1 Bison bison bison | reverse complement strand
CCCCACTGCCCTGAGCACAGCTCGGACATGATTTGTTTCCACACGATGAGAGAGTCAATAAGCAAGTTTTTTCCGTGGCTGGAAGCAGGCCTATTTGTCATATAAATAGGAAGTTCTGTGCCTGCAGCAGGACTAGAGCGTCAACAGCTCCAAGAGGGAGAAAAAAAAAAAAAAAAAACCCATTTGGTTAAATATGCTTTTCAAGCCTCTTGTTTCTCCAGCAGAGGAAACGGGTGAGGAGACGAAGCACGAATTAGCTCATCTGGAATTTCTCCAAAACACGACTGCTGATGAACAGGCAGGATTTGGGTTCAGACCCCACAGGAGGTCAGGATGCTGGGTCTGTGTTCCACAGATGCAGCCACCAGAACAGAACAAGAGGGTCGCCTCGTGTCTGCAGGGCTGTGGATGCAGGAGATGGCCGCCCACCCACCTCGGGGTCCCAGGCTGCCGTCAGCGTCCTGACTTCACGGGGTAACAGGACAGCCGTGTGGGTCCCAGAAGGCGGTGCCCGGGCTCGGTGACCCGAGGCTGACACAGCTGAGTGCTGTTGGGGAGAGCACTCTCTGAGGCCTGGACCTGTGAGGTCCTGGACCTGTGAGGGGAGCGTGAGTGTGACCAGGGTCCCCATGGGCTCCTTGGTGCCCCCATATCTATTTAAGGCCGTCAGCACCACAAGTTCAAGGGACCCGGGGGCTGGGAGCTCCTGGGACCCTCCAAAGGGTCTTTGCGTTGCTTTTGCTCAGTGGCTCAGGCGTGTCCGACTCTTTGCGACCCCATAAACTGCAGCACGCCAGGCTTCCCTGTCCTTCACCATCTCCTGGAGTTTGCTCACATTCATGTCCATTGAGTCGGTGATGCCATCCAACCATCTCGTCCTCTGTCGCCCCTTCTCCTGGCCTCAACCTTTCCCAGCATCCCGGTGTCTTAGTGGACTTTGTTCTCTGTGTACCTGCCATCTTGCAGGAAGAGCTCAGGGAGGCTTGTACCCTGAGGGCCTCTGACCACAAAATACCTAGTGAGACATTCCTGGGAGCAAGAGAGCAAGATTGGAAGCCACCAGGCCCAGGGCAGAAGGCACCCGGGGGCCAGGAAGCACCGACAAGCAGGCCCCTCTGCCGGGCAGTGGTTCAACCGCACTGGCCTTCCTGACACCTCTCTGCAGAGGGACAGGGCAGAGCAGGGCCCACGGCCACCCTGGACACGGCTCTCTCGCTTCCTGGAAACCTTAAGGGAGGTGGGTCCCCCACACTGGTCCCCACGGGAAGATCGGGAGTGTTCAGATTCTGCGAACTCATGTTGTCAGCTTCTAGGCGTTCATGTCAATAGCTCAGAAACAAGGCATTTCAGCGCCAGAGGTTTTCAAAGCAATCGTTGAAATTGATGTCACTATGAAGTTAGCATTGTCTGTATCTGTTCCGTGAAACAAAAAGCCTCTTTGACTCACAGACTTCAGAAACAAACTAACGGTTAACAAAGCGGAAAGGTGGGAGGGATGAACTAGGAGTCTGGGTTTAACAGATACACATCGCTATAAATAGAATCCATAATCCACAAGGATCCACTGTGTCGCACAGGGAACCCTACTCAGTATTTGCGACCTGTGGACTGTAGCCCGCCAGGCCCCTCTGTCCATGGGATTCTCCAGACAAGAGTACTGGAGTGGGTTGCCATGCCCTCCTCCAGGGGATCTTCCAGACCCAGGGGTCGAACTGGGGTCTCCTGCACTGCAGGTAGATTCTTTTCTGTCCGAATCACCACGGAAGTCCCTTATATGGGGGGAAAACTCTGACAAAGAATGAGTCTATGTGTGTGTATAACTCAACCACTTTGCTGCGTACTTGAAGCCAGCACAACACTGTAAGTCAATTATGTGCTGTGCGTGCCCATCATGTCAGTCGAGTCCAGCTCTTTGCGACTCTATAGACTGTAACCCGTCAGGCTCCTCTGTCCATGGGATTCTCCAGGCAAGAATACTGGAACGGGTTGTAAATCAACTATACTCTCATATAAAATAAATATCGAATGCAACGAAAAGCATCTTTATGTTGGGGATGCCCTTGGCATCCCCAAGGAACAGTCTGAGAGGCGCCATCACTAATGAAAGGCAACGTGTCCTCATGAAGCCTTGAGATTCTGCCCATGGTTCTCCAGGCAGCCGGAAGGAGGGGAGAAGGACAGGTGTGGGGATCAGGGGGAAGGGAGACGGCAGCTCTTGACTTGGCCCCCAGTTTCCTGAAAGCAGCTCAGCTTCTGCAAGGAACTCTGGGGTCGATGGTGGGGAGGACCTCTGGGGTTGTTGAGGAGGAGGACGTTTGGGAGCAGGCAGAGGACCTGGTCACCCTCAGGGGCCACAGACAGGCTACTAGGAGGCCATACTCCACAGACAGGCTACTAGGAGGTCGCTTTATGACCCCGGAAATGTTATCTTGTACATGACGACCTCCACATCTGCTCTTACTCTGGTCCCCCTTGGGACCTGGCCACCACAATGGGGAAGGCTGCACGAAGAAGCTCCTGCCCCTGTAGCTCCTGTCCTGGCTGAGCCCAGCCTTGAGAACACCCCAGCCCTTGCCATCTTCTCAGCTGGGGCCCCCATATCCCAAAGCAGAGAGTAGCAGTCCCTGCTGAGCCTGTGCAAATGGCTGACCTGCAGAAGCCACGAGCAAACACCACCAAACCCTGATGGTTTGTTACGCAGCAGTAGCTATCCAGTGCACTGCCCCAAGGTCTCCTGAACTGCCCTCCTCTCCCCTCTACCTCATTCCCGGGGCTGCAGTGAGAAGCGGGAGCTTGCCAGGAAAGGCTCAGGTGACAGTTCCCTGCGGGTACCCCTGGTGGGCGCTGATCGCACCATCCCACCCCTGCCTCCAGGGCCCCTGATTTTCCCCCCGTCTACTCACTCCATTTCAACAATAAAAACAATGCAAGTGCCATCATCACCATCATTTTTGTAATTCTTGATAGTTTAAAAAGTACTCGCAAATACACTAATTCACTAAATAATGCAACCTACGAAGTAAAGACTTTTATTCATTTTTATAGAAATACTCAGCCTTAAAGAGGCAATGCCCTTTAACTTGCCCACACTCGCTTAATATTAGAAGGAAAATCAAACCAACTAACAGAAGATGGAAGGGCGACGGGAAGACTGAGGTCCTTACCGTGTCTCTGCTTCCTGAGCGCGAGAGCACGCTCACACAACTCGCTATGCGCCCGTGCCTTGCTTTAACAGTCCCGCCTCTCCTGCAGGATGTCGTCACATGATCCATCGAGACAGACCCCTGCCGTTTGGCCCCAAGTCAGCCAAGCCAGTGGCATCCCCGGGTTAGAGAGCCAGAGCTGGAGCCAATCCTCCTGGGTTGGCATTCCAGTTCTGCTCCCGGTTAGCTGTGTGACCTTGAACAAGTTACTTAACCTCTCTGTGTCTCAGTTTCTTCATTTGATAAATGGGGGCAAATACTGGTTCCACAGAGAAGTAAAAGTCGATCATTGTCAAGTGTCAAATTATCCCCCCTCTGGACTTTGAGAGCAATTTCCGTTAGCGTTCGTGTCCCTCTGCAATACCCTTCTGTGGGTGCATTTTTGCATAAATGCACTTTTGACCTGGCGATTCGGCGTTGGTCTGGTCTGTTAGCACTTCCTCGCTTTCTGCTGCGGGCAGTGCAGTCACATACTTCCCCTGCTCTCGACTTGGAGCAGGCATTTCTCCAAGGCGCCTTGGTCCTTTTGTTGGGAAACAGTGTCAGAAACCAAGATCTGCGCCCGAAGAGTGCTCACTGGGGCTGGCTGCTGTCCCTTTAAGCCTTTCAAGAGCTGACGGAGCAAGGAAATGTATGTTTGTGCGCCAACCTATGTACCTATGTACACACATGGCTACAAATATTTCTGTCTGTGACCATCTGTATTTATATTGAGTTAAATGTGACTTTGTATCGATTCCCCAACTCCATTCCATCACCAGCAGAATATTTCCAGCCTCTTTCCTTGTTTATCTGTGGATTCTCACTCCGACAGTGACAAACCTGGCTCCCTCCATCTGCCATCCACTTACTAACTTGCCCGAGAGCAGAACTGCACATATAGGAGGCTCAGAGCGCCAGCCATTCTCCCCGGGTGACTCCATCAGCTGGGACGCGGGTCCTGGGTGGTCCCTCTCGCACTCACAGGCCTGCTCACGTCCGAGGCCACTTCGGCCAGCGCCCCCCCCAGCCACAGCCGTGAGGTGGTTGCACACATTGGCAATAATCTTCTCCCACTCCGTTTCTTCCTGGGATCCCATAACGTCCTAAACGATTTTTCAAATTTGCATACATTACGCTTCACTCTTTGTGTTGTACAGTTCTATGAGTTTTGACAGATGCAGAATATCATCTATTCACAGAATCTCTCATCCATCATACATTTATACTTATTACACACATAATTTATCATGCACACAGCTGTCCTACAGAAGAGTTTCACAACCCTAAACGCCCCGGTGCTTCATCTATTCAAGTCTCTCCCCACTCCTCCTGAAATCCTGGCCACCACTGATCTTTGCACGGCCTCGATGATTTTGCCTGTCTCAGAACGTCGTGTAATTGGTATTACACAGTGTCCTGGTTTTTCAGACTGACTTCCTGCCCTAAGTACCACACGTTGGAGGTTGACCATATCTTTCTCGGCTTCCTAGTGCACTGGTCTCATCACTGAGCGATACTCCATTGTCTGGACACACCACGCATTGTCTGTCCATTCACCTACTGAAGGACGGCTCAGTTCTTACTGTTTGGCGTGATTATGAGTAAAGCTGCTATGAACATTCGTGTGCAGATTTCTGTGCAGACCCAAGTCTCCAGATCAGGTGAGTAAACACGACTGAGTATAATGGCTGGGGTGTGTGGTGAGACTCCATTAGCTTTGTGAGAGGCTTCTTAACCGGTTTCCAAGCTTGCTGTCCCACTCTGCATCCCACCAGCCACGGAGGAGCTTTCCTGCTGTTCAGCATCCGCACCAGCACTTAGGACCACCCGTTGTGTGTGTGTGTGTTGTGTGCATGCATGTTTTGTGTGTGTGTGGTGTTGTGTGCACGTGTGTGTTGTGTGTGTGTTGTGTGTGTTGTGTGTGTATGTGTTGTATGTGTGTGTGTTGTGTGTGTGTGCTGTGTGTGTGTGTTTTGTATGTGTGTGCGTGCATGTGTTGTGTGTATTGTGTGTGTTGTGTGCATGCATGTGTTGTGTGTGTGTGTTGTGTGTGTGCATGTGTTGTTTGTGTGTGTTGTGTATTGCATGTGCAGGTGTTGTGTGCGTGCATGTTTTGTATGTGTGTGGTGTTGTGTGTACGTGTGTGTTGTGTGTATGTGTGTGGTGTGTGTGTGTTGTGTGTGTGCATGTTTTGTATGTGTGTGGTGTTGTATGCACATGTGTGTTGTGTGTATGTGTGTGTTGTGTGTGTGCATGTGTGTGCGTGTATGTTTTGTATGTGTGTGTGGTGTGTGTGTGGTGTGTGTGTGGTGTGTGTGTTGTGTGTGTGCATGTGTTGTTTGTGTGTTGTGTGTGTGTTGTGTGTGTTGCATGTGCAGGTGTTGTATGCGTGCATGTTTTGTATGTGTGTGGTGTTGTGTGCACGTGTGTGTTGTGTGTGTGTTTAACCGTTCTAATGGGATGTATTTATATCTCATTATTTTTTAATTTTTAACTTTGTGGTGACTAATCATGTTGAGCATTTTTTTCATGTGCTTATTTGCTTTCTATATAGCTTTTTTTGAAACTTTGATTCATTTTGGCAATGTCATGCAGCTTTCGGGATCCCAGTTCCCCGACCAGGGATCGAACCTGGGTCACAGCAGTGCAAGCCGAGGATTGCACCCAGTAGACCAGCAGCAAACTCCCCATGGAGCTTTTTAAGGGGCTGCGTCTGTTCAACCCACTTTCCCGTGTTTCAGTTGGTTTCTTTTCTCATCACTAAGGTTCTAAGAGTTCTTTGCATATTTTGCGCGCGGTTCGTTTGTGAGAGATGTTTTTACAAACACTTTCTCCCAGTCCATGGCTTGTGCTTTCGTCTTCTTAGTCCTATGCAGAGAAGTCTGTCATTTCAGTAAAGTCCAACCTATGTTTTTTTCCTTCATGGATCATATTTTGTTGCTGTAGCTTAAATCTCATCACAAAGCACAAGGTCACGTTGAATCTTATGTTTCCTTCTAGAGGCTTGGTAGTCTTGAATTTTATCTCTAGAGCCATGATTTATATTCAGCTAATTTTTGTGGGAGATATCAGGTATGTGTTGGTTTTGTTTTGCACTTTTTCCAGCATCATTTGTTGCAAAGACTATCCTTTCTGCAGTGAATTGCCTCTGCCCTTTCTTCAAGGCTCAGTAGACCAAGTTTTGTGGATCTTTTCTGGGTTCTCTACCATTTGCTCATCGATCTGTGTGTCTACCCTCTCACCAAGGTCATGCCCTCCTGATTATAGCAAGTCTTGAAATCAGGTGGTGCATGTCCTTAAGTCTGTTTTCAACGTGACTGTGTTGGCCATTCTCGATCTTTTGCCTTTCTATACAAACTTTAAGGTCACTTTGTCAATGTCTACAAAACAGCTTCCTAGGATTTTTATGGGGGTAGCATTGAATCAACAGATCAAATCGGAAAGAGCTTACAGTTTAAAAATACTGAGTCTTCCAACTCATGAACAGAGAATATCTGTCCATTTATTTAGAATGTTGCCTTCTCTCTTCAGTTTTTTAGTTTATTACATATAGACCCTGTACATATTCTCTAAGTTTGTACCTAACTGTATCATTTGCAGTCCTTTTTGGGGGAGAAGACTCTTGAGAGTCCCTTGGACTGCAAGGAGATCCAACCAGTCCATTCTGAAGGAGATCAGCCCTGGGATTTCTTGGGAAGGAATGATGCTAAAGCTGAAACTCCAGTACTTTGGCCACCTCATGTGAAGAGTTGACTCATTGGAAAAGACTCTGATGCTGGGAGGGATTGGGGGCAGGAGGAGAAGGGAGG
>NW_011494741.1:620240-624915 GCF_000754665.1 Bison bison bison | reverse complement strand
AACTGGGTGCCATTGCCTTCTCCGGCCTGGAGTGCTGCAATTCATGGGGTCGCAAAGAGTTGGACATGACTGAGCGATTAAACTGAACTGATGCCATTAAATGACATTTGTCTTATTAATTTCAAATTTCAGTTGTTCATAGATGGTACATGAAAAATCAAGTGACTTTTATAAATTAACCAAGTATACTGCAGCCTGCTATAATCATACACGAGTTCTAGAAGTCAGTATGTTTACTCTTTGGAATTTACATAGATAATCACATCATTTGTGAACAAAATTTTATTTCTTCCCAGTATATGTATTCCTCACCCCCCATCTTGCCTTCTTGCACTAGTTAAGATGCTTAATAAGAGCGTTGAGAGAAGACATCTTTACTTTGTTCCTGTCTTAGGGGGAAAGCATCAAGTTTCTCATCATTAAGTATGATGTTAGCTGTAGATTCTTTGTAGTCTTTATAAAGTTGAGAAAGTTCCTGTCTGCTCCTAGGTTCTGAGAGCTTTTATCATGGGTGGACTTTGTCAAATGCTTGTTCTGCGTAACGGACATGAACATATGGCTTTTCTTTTTTACCCCTATAGATGTGATAGATTACATTGACTGACTTTCGAAGGCTGAACCAACTTTGCTTCCCCAGAGACGGCCCAGTAGGGCACGCAGTGTGATCTACACTATACATAGTTGGGTACAGCTCGCTAGTATACTGTTGAGGACCTTTGCATCAAGGTTCACGCATGATACTGGTCTGAAGTTTTCCTTTCTCGTAATCTTATCTGGCTTTGGTGTTAGGGTAATGTGGCCCTTATAGAACAACTTTAGAAGGATTCCCTCTGCTCCTAATTTCTAGACGAGATGTTACACAATTGGTGTAATTTATTATCTAAATGTTTGGTAGGATTCACCAGGGAATCCATCTGAGCCTGGCATTTTCTTTAATGGAAGGTTATTAATTATTGATTCAAATTTTTAATATAGACCATTCCAATCATCTATTTTTCCTTCTGTTAATTTCAAACACAAAAGGAGATCAGACTTGAGAATTCCCTGAGCAGACACAATCAGCTTAGTTATGCCAGCAAAGCTTACTTTAGCTTATTGTGCAAGAGTAGTGAGGTTAACTTGACCTGGGTCTCTTCTTGCTGATGTCTCTGAAAATTGTAAGTAAAACGTAAAAAGGTTTCCAGAACTTACACGAGGTAACCACTCCCTCCTCATTTAAGGAAGTTCTCATATTGGTACCAATCCTGTAAGAATAAACACTTGGTAACTCAGACTATATAAGTTGTTTTATAATAATATTCCAGTGAGCCACACTCCTTGTTTTGAGTCCTCCGCGTTTACTAGCTATCTTTTTGGTGTGTGCATAATGCACTTTTACTAATTACTACTTCAGTGATCCATTGGTTTTACTTCTGTTTTCTTTTTTCCTGAACTTTCAACACACCTATGAGTTTTGGTAAATTTTTCCCATTAAGACATTTTTCCATTTCACCATGAGGTCTCAAAGAGTCGGACATGACTGAGCAGCTAAGCACAGCACGGGGCTAAAGTGTTTTATTTGGAGACGTGAATGTTACTCATAATATGCTCTTGGTACCCTTTTATTGTCCACGAGATCAGTAATGATCGCCTCTCTTACATTTGTGATCTTAAAACTTTGTGTCTTCTCCCTCTCTCCTTCCCTTTAATGAGCCTTGCTAGAGTTATATCGATTTTCTTGATCTTCTCCAGGAACTGGTTTTTGGTTTTAGTGGTCTGTTGTTTTACTGCTTTCAATTTCATTGCTTTCTGGTATAGTTTTTATTATTTCTTCTCATCTGCTTCCTTTAGACATAATTTGCTCTTCCTTTCTTTAGTCTAAGGTGGAAACTTTAATAATTGATTTTAGATCTTTCTTCTTTATTCATGCTTGTGTTCAATGCTAAAATTTCCCTCTAAGCACTGCTTTTGCTGTGTCCCTCAAGTGTTGATAAGTTGAATTTTCACTTAGTTCAAAGCCTATCATTTTAATTTCCACTGAGAGCTCTTTGATCTATGTGTTACTTAGGAGGGTGGTGTTCAATCTCCAAATATGTGACATATGGCAGCTTTTAATTCCTGGTTTTGATTTCTATCTTAATGCCACTATGGTCTGAGAGCCTACTTTGCATTATCTCTATTACTTTCCATTTGTGAAGGCGTGTTTTATGACCCAGAATATGGTCTTTCTTGCTGAATGTTCTGTGCCCTCTTAAGAAAGATGTGTAATTATACCGTTTCTGGATAGACTCTCTTATAGATGTCAGTTGGATCAAGTGGGTTGATGAAGACGTTCACGTCAGCTCTCTTTACTGATCTCTTGCCTGCTGGGTCTCCCAGTTGCTGGAGCGGCTGATAGAGGCTCCCACTGTCAGGGCGGGTTTGTCTGTTTCTCCCTGAAGCTCAGTCAGCTGTTGCCTCAGCTGTTTAGACCTTCTGTTTCAGGTGTGTCCACAACAGGGGTTGTTTATCTTCTTGGAGAACTGACTTATTTATCATTACATAATGCCCCTCTTCACCCCTGAGAGCTTTTCTTGTCTAAGTTAACATGGCTACTCTGACTTTCTCTGGTTGTGTGCTGATTCGGCATCTCTTTCTCCATCCGTTTAGTCTACCGTGCCTTCGTATTCCTCACAGATGACATAGGGTTGGACCTTGTGTTTTTGATCCACTCTGACCATCTCTGTCTTTGAACTGATGTATGTAGACCATTCGCATCTACAGTGATTATTAGTGTAGTTGAATTACTATCGACCATGTTTATAACTCTTTTCTATTTGATGTACTTAGTATTTTTCTCCTCCTTTTTACGCCCTCTTTGGTTTCACTTGAGCATTTCATATGACTCAATTTCCCCTCCTTTCTTAGCGTATGAATCATAATCCTTTTTTTAATTCTATAGCACTTTTCCTAGTGTTTTCAAGATGCATTTACAACAAGCCTAAGTGTACTTTCAAATAACACTCTACTGCTTCAAATGTAACGCAGGTGCCTTATAACAGACCTCTCCTAATTCATCCCCTTGCCCCTTGTAACACTGCTGGCCTTCATCCCACTTACCCACACGCTATGGTTACTCAACATGTCATTACTGGCCCTACTTTCAGTGCTTATCTTTCAGATCAATTTTAAAAAAGAAAGACATTTAAGGTATTTTGCCTTTAGTTATCCCTAGCCTGGTGTACTTCCTGTCTTTACGGGACTCTGAGTTTATGGCCTGCATCAGTCTCTTTCTTCCTGAAGAAGTCCCAAGGTTTCTTACAGGGAAGGTCTGTTGGCTGTGAATTCATCCAGGGTTTTGTTTTGTTTTTGTTTGTTTTTGTCTGAGCAAGTCCTTATTTCCACTTCACTTTTGAAAGCTAACTCATTGGATATGGAGTTTTAGGTTGGTATTTTTTCCTTTCAGCACTTCAAATATTTCGCTCCATGTCTCCTTACTCTCATGGTTTCTGAAGACCATGAAATTCTTATCCTGGTTTCTCTATAGTTGCTATTTTTTTCTTTTGGCTCCTTTCAAGATGTTTTCCTTTGTCTTTGAATTTCTGCAGTTCAAATGTGATGCCTAAATGCAGATTTTTTAGTGTTTATCTTGCTTTTTTCAGATCTATGGTTTTGTGTCTGTTCTTAATTCAGGGAAATTCTCAACCATTAGAACTTTAAATACTCCTTTCTTTCCTCTTTTTCTGGGATTTCCATTAGGCATATGTTATAATAGTTTTATTGCCTCACAGTTTTGGATATTCTTCCTTGCCCTCCCCATTTTTAATTCATTATTTTTTCTCTTTGCATTTCAGATGTGGAAGTTTCTACTGACATATCTTCAAACTCACTGACTTTTTTTCCTCAGTCTGCTGAAGCAGACTCAGACTCAGAAGCAGTCTACTTTTCTCGAGTCCATCAGGGCAATTTCTGTTACAGATTGAAAAAAATAGTCTTCCTTGGCTACTGTAGTTAATAATACTGTATTACATATTTGAATGCTCCCAAGATAGTAAATCTTCATCATAAGAAAAATAATTCCGTAGCTATGTGAGGTGATGGATGTTAACTAGACACTGTGGAAATCACTTTGCAATATATACAAATGTTGAATCGTTATATCATAACCTGAAACTAAAATAATATTGTGGGTCAATTATACCTTAAAGAAAATGAATGGCTGCCCTAGCATCTCCTTCTGATTCTATCTTGCAGTTTCCATCTTTTGGCTTGTGTTACTCATCTGTTCTTACATGTGACAGCCTTTTTTCCCCCATTAAATCCCGTAACATGTTAATCACAGTGATTTTAAATCCCATACCTGAAATCTGTGTTGTATTCTGCAGCTTAAGACAATTGTTTGTCCTTGACTTTAGCATTCCTTATAAATTTTTGCCGTGATCTGGACATAGTATTTCGGGTAGAAACTGGGATGAAAGGTCTTTAGTGGGTGCTATGTTAATCTGCTATGGTTTTTCCTGTGGTCATGTATGGATGTGAGAGTTGGACTGTGAAGAAGGCTGAGCGCCGAAGAATTGATGCTTTTGAACTGTGGTGTTGGAGAAGACTCTTGAGAGTCCCTTGGACTGCAAGGAGATCCAACCAGTCCATTCTGAAGGAGATCAGCCCTGGGATTTCTTGGGAAGGAATGATGCTAAAGCTGAAACTCCAGTACTTT
>NW_011494741.1:619578-620140 GCF_000754665.1 Bison bison bison | reverse complement strand
CGACCCCATGAATCGCAGCACGCCAGGCCTCCCTGTCCATCACCAAATCCCAGAGTTCGCTCAGACTCATGTCCATCGAGTCGGTGATGCCATCCAGCCATCTCATCCTCTGTCATCCCCTTCTCCTCCTGTTGGGGGCCAGAGTGAGGTACTCCACCCGTGACAAAGGTCATGAGGAAGGAGGCTCGACATACGCAAAGGCGGGATCGAGCCTCAGGAGTCCCCCTGGAAATCCTCGAGCGTCTACCCCCATAACCAGAGTCTGCCTACTTTACTACTTTGTGCTCTTACCTACACCTCTGACTTTACAGGGGGCTGTCCCCCACCACCTCTTTTGGAGAAGGAGTTAACCTAGAGATCCAGTTAATAATAATTCCTGGGCGTGATAAGACTGTTTTAACCTACAAACTCCTCTGAAGGTTCTCTAGCCTGCCTGACAGGCTCGTCCAGCCACATGTGATTGCTCACAGCCTCCCAACCTTGAGAGGCACGAGATGCTTTAAACCTTCTAAAAACAGGTTCCTTAGAAAAGTTAGAAAACTATAAGTATAAGTATAGTGGG
>NW_011494741.1:614059-619478 GCF_000754665.1 Bison bison bison | reverse complement strand
GGAGGGCTGGGGTGCTGTGATTCATGGGGTCACAAAGAGTCGGACAGACTGAGTGACTGAACTGAACTGAACTGATGTTAATCTGGCTAAGAGCTGGGCTGTATTTAACGTTCACTGCAGCTCCAGGTACCAGAGGCTTTGAGTTCCTGAAATGTCCTTGCTCCCATCTCCCTGATGTCTCTGGGTTTCCCCAAGAGCCTCCACACTTCCACTCTTTACAGTAATCCTCTATTATTATGATGGGGTCCTGATGGAGTGTAAGGCACAGGAAGGGAAAGAGTCTGGCCTTAATTCAAAATCCCAGTCTTGTAGTGAGGCTGTGTCCTGAGTGTGGCCCGCACAAGTGTTTCTCAGCATCCTTTCTCCCCTTGGGTGGTGGAGGAGGGCTACAGGGTGATGGAGCTGGATAATCACAATTCTCCCTTCAGCCCAAGTGAACTAAGTCTCTGCTAAATCTTCCTTCCAGGGTCAGAGGTGTTACGGAAAATGCTCTGAGTCATTTCAACAGGGTTACTTTCCCCTTCCCCTGCAGGAGCTGTGAATTTGGGCTCAGTTGCCCAGTCGTGTCCGACTCTCTGTGACCCCATGGACTGCAGCCCGCCAGGCTCCTCTGTCCATGGGATTTCCCCGGGCAAGAGTCCTGGAGTGAGCTGCCATTCCCTTCTCCAGGGGACCTTCCCGACACAGGGATGGAACCCGAATCTCTCGCGTCCTGTGTGCGGGCGGATTCTTTACCACAAGTGCCACCCGCGAAGCCTCCAGGAGCCACTAGGAGGCTTTTCCTGGCCCCTCACTGTGAAGAGCCCGTGAAATGTGGGGGCCCCCGGGCTGAAGCCCCAGGACTTATCCACAGTCAGCCTCTAACATCTGTCAAAACTAGTCTTGAAGGCTTGCCATCAACCTGCAGCTCCAGGGGCTCCTGTTCAGAATAAACTGACCTCAGCCACGTTTCTTTTTCTCTTTTCCTGCAGGTTTGGGCGGTAGTTTGTCCTGCCACCTCTGCTCTCTGATGGTTCAGAACAGTTATTTGTTCTCATTTTGTTCAGCTTTTTTTCTTTATATAAGGGGGAGAGTGACAACTTCCAAGCTTTCCTCACCATGGTTGAAACCGGATGTTCCTAAATAGACTTTTTATTTTAGAATTTAGAGAAAAGTTGCAAAAATAGCCCGTTGAGTTCCCAGACACACCCACATTCAATTTCTTCTATTGTTCGTATCTTACATGACTGTGGCACCTTCGTCACAACTAATCAGCCTGTATCGATAGATCACTGTTAACTAAAGTCCGTGCTTTATTCAGATGTTGTTAGTTTTATCCTGGGCGTCCCAGGTGGCACTACTGGTAAAAAAAAAAATAAAAAATAAAAACACCTGCCAATGCAGAGACAGGAGAGACACGAGTTTGATCCCTGGGTCAGGAAGATCCCCTGGAGAAGGGGCTGGCAACTTCCTCCAGTGTTCTTGCCTGGAGAATCCCATGGACAGAGGGGCCTGGCGGGCTACAGTCCATGGGGTCGCAAAGAGCCAGAAACGACTGAAGCAACTTGGTGTGCGAGCAGTTTTATCCTGATGTCTTTTTTCTGTCCCAAGATCCCATCCAGGATGTGGCGTGACATTTACTCTGCTCAGGTTGCTCTATACAGGGACAGCTTTTTGGAGTTTTCTTGTTTTTGATGACCCTGACGGTTTGAGGAGCACTAGTCAGACATTTTGCAGACTATCCCTCAGTTTGGATTTCTCTGACCTTTTCCCCACAGTTAAGCTGCAGTTATGACTTTGGGCTTTGAAGACCATAGAGGTCAGAGCCTTGATCATCCCATCACATCAGGGCACACGCTGTCAGCACGACTGACCTCTGGAATGCTGACCTTGATCACCTAGCTGTCCTGTGTCTTCAGGTTTTCCCACGTTAGTTACTCTTCCCAGCTTTCCACACTGTCCTCTTTAGAAGAAGTCACAAAGCATAGTCCACACTTAACGAGGTGGGGGAAGAAACTGCAATTTGAACTAGTAAATGGAAGGGGTCATCAGACATTCTTTAGGAGTGGAGAGAGAATACATTTGTTCATATATATACACACATACAATATGTTTATTTTCTTTATGTATGTGAGTGCGTGCTTGCTAAGCTGCTTCAGTTGTGTCCAAGTCTTTGAGACCCCATGGACAGTAACCCACCAGGTTCCCCTGTGCACGGGATTCTCCAGGCAAGAATACTGGAGCGGGTTGCCATGCCCTTCTCCAGGGGAATCTTCCCGACCCAGGGATCAAACCCACATCCTTTCTGTCTCCTGTATCACCAGGCAGGTCCTTTACCATTAGGGCCACGTGGGAAAGCGATCTTTATGTGTGTGTGTGTGTGTGTGTGTGTGTGTGTGTGTTTATACACAGACGTGAGTATCCCCCACTTCTCAAAAGTTCACTGTTTGCTACTTTGCTTTTATGAAGACCTACATCAGGACCTGCTCCACTGCCCAAAAGAAACCCAAAGAGGTTCACTTTTAGGAGAAAATCGAAAGGTGACCCCTGCTTCAGTGTGTGTCTGCCGCACCGCGGGGGCCGGGCCGCCCTCAGGGGAGCACCCCCAGGTCCTCCCGGGAGCGCCCCCCAGGGCTGCACGCCGCAGCCGCAGCATCTGCGTTTTCTGGTTTAATCCGTGCGTCCGCACGCAGGACGGGCCCTCGGCTAAGCGCGCCTCTGCGGTAAGCTGCTCCGTCTATGAAAGGCCTCACGGGGCACTGCCTTCATTGGGCTGTGATACCTGGATACGTATTATATAAGCCTGCAAATGTATACATGCATTCCTTCAGCAGCTGGAAGGGAAAATGCATATATTCTCAAACAGGCGTGTGGCTGCACATAGGCTCCCCCCCCGCCAAAGGAATATACATAGGTGCATGTATGTGCCTTACCGCTGTGCGTAGTCTGTGTGTGCATAGAGTATGGATCCACGTCCGTACACAGGGCTTCCCTCGTGGCTCAGTCAGTTAAGAGTCTGCCTGCAATGCAGGAGACCCAGGTTCAATTCCTGGATTGGGAAGATCCCCTGAAGAAGTGAATGGCAACCCACTCCAGTATTCTTGCCTGGAGAATCCCATGGACAGAGGAGCACAGCGGGCTGCAGTCTATGGGGTCAGAAAGAGCCGGACACAGCTTAGCAACTAAACCACCACTACTTACATATATAGAAATACATAGAAACATATGTAATTTATATGCGCATGTGTTTGCACTATGCGTGTATAATACACACATAAAACACACGTAAATGTATATTTACATATACATATCTAAACATATATAAACACATAGTGTGTATATGTTTGCGTACACACATGTACAGATATGTGTGTGCACATACAATTTATATGCACACATGCTCACGTGTGCTCAACTGCTTCAGTCATGTCTGATAGTCATGATCCCACAGACTGTAGCCCACCAGGCTCCTCTGTCCACTGGATTCTCCAAGCAAGAATACTGGAGTGGGTTGCCATGCCCTCCTCCAGTGTATTTTAATGAATATAATATTATATGTATAGATAATAAATTTTTATATGTTTATGTATTATATAATTCATATTTTATTATATAATGTATGTTTACACGTATTTTATGTGTATATGTATTCATATATACATCTATATCCATTTCTATATATTTGTTCCCAGATATACATGACATGCAAGTGCCAGTGAGGCAGCTGCACTTGTGCAGGGCCAGCCGCTTACACGCAGGGGAGGGGCGTGCAGGGCTCACGAGCGCACGCCCGGCCGTGAGGATGGAGCTGCCGTGCGGGGCTGAGAGATCCCGCGTGACTTCAGTCATCCATTCAGTCTGCAGCTCGCCCTTGGTCTCTCCGCGCCCGGCGCTGCACTCAGAGCTACAGGCGTCATGGTGGCTGAAAGGGCGAGACGCGTGCACCCTGTAGTTTTGGCACAACTGTGAACAGCAGACACTTGCACGCCGATCACATGCACACCTGAGACGTGTGGTCTTTGCTACCAGCAGGTGTGGCAGGAGCTTTGGCTCAGCCTGCGGTGCAGGGGGCTCCCCGAGTCACGATCCCGAGCTGAGATGCCGGGGGGAACACGGGGCAGGAGGGGCCAGCAAGCTCGAGTCTGTGCGGAGGTCAGGCAGACGGGATGACTGGCAGGGGATTAGAGGGACAGAAGGAGACACGGGGCCAGATCCCGGGCGTGAGCAGGAGGGTGGGGTGCAGGCAGGGACGCGCAGAACACTGGGCTGTGTTTGCCAGAAAGCCCGAGAGAAGCTTATGGGGTCAACACCTGGGCCCAGGGAGGAGACGGGAAGAGCAGGTGGAGAAGGGGAAGGGAGGAGAGCGTCCTTAGCAGAGCCTGCAGCCGGAGGTGAGGAGGCTGGGACCAGCCGGGCAGACAAGTGAGCAGTCAGCTCCAGTCCAATCAGGGCTATCACTGGGGTGCAGGAGGAGCTGGAGCCGGGAGGGGACGTGCTGCAAAGGCCTGCTGGATAACGCCAGGAGCTAGATTCTGTATCCTGGATAAAATGTGATGGAAGAGGATACGGAGGAGAGTGTATATACGTATAACTTAGTCACTCTGCTGTGCCACAGAGATGAGCACAGCAGTGTGATCAACGGCAACTAGATTTTTTTTACAAAGACCTACTGGCGTCCAGGGTAAGGGAGTGAATGAAGGTGCAGGAATGTACTGAGAGTGACTTTTGACTCTAACTCCATCCATCTGCTCATTCACGCAATGTTTACTGAAAGCTCGAATCTGCACTGAGGTCGCAGTGCGTCATTCACCAACAGAAGCAGAGGCCTCGGCGAGCCGAATGCAGAGTCTGGTCTCAGTTCAGTTGGTAACAAGTCAAATGGAGATTTCTGGGTGAAGGAGTGATAATAACATGGACGACCTAGAATAAGCTCCAAGTCGGGCTTCGCCGGCGGCTCAGCTGGTGAAGAATCCGCCTGCAATGCGGGAGACCTGGGTTCGATCCCTGGGTTGGGAAGATCCCCTGAAGAAGGGAAAGGCTACCCACTCCAGTGTTCTGGCCTGGAGAATCCCATGGACTGTATAGTCCACAGGGTCACAGAGAGTTGGACACAACTGAGCGACTTTCACTTCATTTCACTTCATGCTCCAAGCCACAGGGATCTCTCTCATCAGCCTTGCCCACTTTCGTGTCTCAGGGCAGCATCACTGGGATCCAGGAAGGACCTTCTGGGATGGATGGGTCATCAGAGCTGGCCGCGGAGGGGCGAGGGGAGTGTGGAGAGTGGACCAGATGCAGGAGCCCCCAGGAAGCTGTGGTGGAGCCCCTGTGTGCGGAGGGTCTGCCCAGAGCAGGCGCAGCTGTCTTGGCGGCTCTCTTGGGTCGGCTCCCCCCAGGCAGACCCTGCCCCCGGGGCACCCGAGTCAGGGCTGTGACAAGG
>NW_011494741.1:610980-613835 GCF_000754665.1 Bison bison bison | reverse complement strand
GCCCACCCTGGGCAGCCGGGCTGAGGACACATGGTGGGGCTGGGGGGTGGGGCCAGGTTGGCATCGTGCGGGCACGTCTGGTCCTTTTGCAGATGGTACAGCGCCCGGCGCCCAGGAACCGTCCCTGCAGGGCAGCAGACGGAGGCCACAGGCAGGGAAGAGTGGATCTGAAGGGCAAGCGGCCTGTGGGCGTCCGGGCGGCATCTGATCACGTAGGTTACGGCAGGCAGGACCCTGAACGGGGCCGCGTGGAAGACCAGGCCAGGCGATCCTGCCCAGCACGTGGGTGACGATGGTGGCGGTCAGTGAGAGAGAAGTGTGAGAATGGACAGGCAGGACCAGAAGTGAGTGAGACTGGAGGGGACCTAAGGGCCTGGACACTGTGCTCAGTGACCCTGACTTGGTCCCCAGCACTGAGGAGTCGAGCGGGTCACCCACCCCTCCACACTTCTCTGCAACCCTGTTACGGGGCAGGAAGCCCGGTTCAGGGGTTTCAGTAGTCCACTCAAGCCAGGAAGCGTGCAAAGTGAATAGTGAAGCCACGATTCTCATCCAGACCTCGGCAAACCCACCGCACGTGTTCTCACACGCGAGGCACGTGGGTGTTCACGGTGCTGGGAACGCCTTCAGCAATCCGGCCTCCGCTTCCTAAGGGTGTTGTGTTGCGAGTCTGGTGGCTTCCCCTCTGGGTGCCTCCCCTCCGGGTGCAGACAGACGGCGGTGTTAGAGTGAGGATGGCTGTCTCTGGCAGCTGGGTGCCCCCAACCCCGGGGCTCAGGATCTATTTTACTCTGATCATTTCCACGACCAAGGATCCAGGGGCAGAGATGTTTCTGAGCTACAGTTTCGGGACGTGAACCAGGGAACAGCTGGAATGCAGGCTCGGGGCCCTGGAAGCATCCTCTGGAGCTCACAGTGGGGTCTCCGCAGGGCTCCACCTTTGGATTGCTTTCCCCACACCCCCCCAAAAGCAAGTGTCCCCTCATCAGACAGAAGGGCCCCGGGACACAGTGTGGGGTGTGGGGTCCCGGGCAGCCTGGGTCTTAAGTCTGATCCTTTCTCACCTTCTGCTGTCTACTGAGCTCGGACCACTTTAGCCTGGGGTGAAAACTAGTAGAAAAGAATCTTCTGGCTCTTTAGCAAAGCACCTGTTTTCCATTCTTATAATTTTTTTTTTATTTCCAGACTTCAGGCAAAACTATTTTTCCGCCCCTTGGCAATTTGGCAAGAATTCCTCCCTCTTTGCTTCCATGGAGCTGTTCCCACTGGAAGCCATCTCTGGGTTCAGGGTCCCATGGAGCACACACGTGATGCCCTGATGTTCCCACACATCCCGCCTTGGCCAGAGAACACAGATACCAGTTCATCTGCAGCCCAGCACACACACACACACACACACGCACACGCACTCATGCACACACATGCACACGCACACACACACACGCACACGCACTCATGCACACACACACACGCGCGCACACACACACATGTGCACACACACGCACACACACACGCAAACAGTTCTCACCCAGTGTCGATCACAACACACATGTAATTTTATGCCATATACATTTTTATGTGGCTTTGTGCTTTGTTTTGTAATTATAGTTTTGAATGCTTGCATAGTATTCCATCAGACGATGGCCCCTCACTTACTAAGCCAACTCTGTGCAGGTACTGTCATCTTCTCTGTGTTGGAAGCATGCCCTTGGGATCCTGCCATCGGGGATGACCTCCTGGGTCCATCCTCAGATGGACGGGGTAGGTGGTCACCCGGCAGATGGCAGGTCCGAGTCACATCCATCCATAGGCACAGGGTGACGTCACAGTAGCTGCCAGTCCTGCAAGCGTGACATCACCATGGCGCTCTTGCACTCAGCCTCCCAGGACACCCCCCGCCCCAGGCACCGATCCCCATCCCACTAGAGTGTCAGCTCCAAGGGCAGAACTGGCCCCTGTCTGGACCACAGCCTCCTTCACTGTCTCTAGAACATGCTGGCTCACAGCAGGCACTCAATAGGTTTGTCAAATAAATTAATGAGCTATGGCTTCTAAGATGAACCCACACCACCCCCTGCCACCTCACACCCGAGGCTTTAGAGTCTGAAGGAAGTGGCTTCATCCCATGTCACATGATCGTAAGCTAAGCAAACAAGCCTGGCCTCAAACACCCACCCTTCCCCTGCTTCCTGAGACACCTCTCATCTGTGGGTCTCCTTAGTCATCTGTTCACAGTCGGCTTCCGCCTGACTTTTTGAAAAGAACTCCTCACAGGTGGAGCGGTGTCCGTGGATGGCGTTACATCAAGAACATCACCAAAGATGCATCTGACATGCCCATGAGAGATCCCCTGGTCTCACACCTGTGTGGAGGAAATCACCGGATGATGGACCGACCTTAAGGAAGGCTGAGCGCCAAAGACCTGATGCTTTCAGACTGTGGTGCTGGGGAAGACGCTTGAGAGTCCCTTGGACAGCAAGGAGATCCAACCAGTCCATCCTAAAGGAGATCAACCTTGAATATTCATTGGAAGGGTTGATGCTAAAGCTGAAGCTCCATACTTTGGCCATCTGATGTGAAGAGCCGACTCACTGGAAAAGACCCTGATGCCGGGAAAGACTGAAGGCGGGAGGAGACGGGGACGACAGAGGATGAGATGGTGGGATGGCATCACTGACTCAATGGACATGAGTTTGAATAAATTCCGGGAGATGGTGATGGACAGGGAGGCCTGGTGTGCTGTGGTCCACAGAGTCGCGAAGAGTCAGACACGACTTAGGGACTGAATGACAACGCGGAGCAGACAGACTGACAGACAGGCCGAGAGAAAGAAAGAGGAAGACCGATGGCCTCTG
>NW_011494741.1:609275-610880 GCF_000754665.1 Bison bison bison | reverse complement strand
ATGGCCTCTGGGTCTCACCGGGCTGTGAGTCAAGACCCTGGGGGAACTGTGGTTTGGTTTCGCTTTTTCCCTGAATTTCATCCTCCATCTCCCCACACGCTCAGCGTCTGGTCAGCACTCCGTGAACATCGTCTAAAGAAGGAATGAAGGCATCTTGTAAGGAGTTGAAGTTTGAAGAAAAGAAAACTATGTGAGAACAAAACCTCTCTACATCCCAGCTACTGAAAACCCAATTCTCGTTGCTTTTCTTTCACTCACAGCTACTAAAATGCTGCTAATTGAGTATGTAGGAGACACGAGATCAATCTGTGGATTGGGAAGGTCCCCCGGAGGAGGAAATGGCAACCCACTCCAGTATTCTTCTCTGGAGAATCCCATGGATGGAGGAGCCTGGTGGGCTGCAGTCCACAGGGTCACAAAGAGTCGGGCACGACTGAGCAACTAGACAAGAGCAACACCAGAGTCGCAGAAAGTCTCCTCCACGTCCAGGCAAAAAAGGCCGTGCCGTGTCCTTCCAAGGCCCCAGGGTCTGGAGGGGTTGTGGGCGGGGAGGGCAGTGCGGTGCAGCGGGGTCAGGGCGTGGCTGGGACCTCTCTGAGTGACCCCGAGAGGCAGAGGCCTCTGAGGCTGCATGTCTTCAGGAGCCCAGATAGTAGATCTAGGGGAGGCTTGCACAGTCCTCCTCTGGGCACTAAGTGAGTTCCCAGATGAACGGCCCAGGCTCAAAGGTGTAGACAGCGCAGCCTCCACAGGCTGGAGCCTGAGTCCTGGGGGCAGGCGGGTGTCTCTCTCCACTTCCCCAGCAGCCCGTGATCACACAGAACACCCCCGACCCACCCCAGCCACACCCGCTGTGCTCGGCCTCAGTGGACCACCAGCAGCATCTGAGCGCACATTTTTATAAATTTCTAAGACCATTTTTCCCTCCAATAACCTCTACGGTTCCAGGTGATTTTTTAACCTCCCGTGATTAGCAATTCTTAATGAAGTGAGTGTTTAATTACGTCAGCGTCTATTCTCATGCACATTTATCATCCTTTCCTCTCTCACCTCGCCCCAAAATATGCCGCCGGGGTTTAATTTTCTCTGGCAAGCCTGTCCTGCCACAACAGCCCGTTCAAATGATGGGAAAATTGAACAGTTTGTCTCGATGAGAAAAATATGACGGGAGGACAGATACTGGCTTTGGAGCGATCGTGGAGAACCTGACGGGTCCCAGACATGGTGCCCTTCTGCAGCCGGGACCTGCACGCGGCCAGGCCGCTCTTCTCACGTTCGGAACCAGCCGAGGAGGTGTTCCGGGGGGAAACAGGTTCGTTTAATGATGGTTGCCATTTCAAGCTCCAGAAATCGGCTCACTCCACCCTTCAGGGAAAAGCCGCCTTCCACGAAAACCAGGCCACTTGCTTAGAAGAAGTCAGCCCAGCTGAAGCGCATCAGCTGTCGGCCCGCGTTCCCGTCAACTGCCCACGCCCCCGGGCGAGGAGGGCGTGGGAATATGAGCCTGACCCGGGTCCCCGGGGAGGGCCACCCCCACGTTGGGCCCCAGGCCTGGGAGGGAGGCGCCACACACACACACACACACACACACACACACACACACAC
>NW_011494741.1:602062-609175 GCF_000754665.1 Bison bison bison | reverse complement strand
CCTGATGTTCCCACACATCCCGCCTTGGCCAGAGAACACAGATACCAGTTCATCTGCAGCCCAGCACACACACACACACACACACACGCACACGCACTCACGGGCCAGGCTGCAGCCGGTCGACAGAGCTACCCCTGCCTCACAGACCCCGGGGACCACCCACGGCCCCCACCGCTGCGGTTGGACACACCCGCCTCCGAGGAGACTCCGCCCTGTCCCCAGGCCACTCTGTGCTGTTCCTGTCCTCCAGGAGCGAGGCCACTGCCCACCGCTGCCCAGCCCACACCCTGCCCGCTCCAGCATCTTCAGGGGCAGGAGCTTCTTTTTCCCAAATGGCTTCAGAAAAGCCCCTGTGTGGTCGGACCCTCACCCCTGAGTACCCAGGCAAGGCCTGGGAGCGTGTGCTTCTGGGGGGCTTGGGCTGTGCGCGCAAGGACCCCAGCCCCTGCGGCTTAAGCAACAGAGGTTTATCCCCTCCCAGTCCTGGAGCCTGGGTGACTGGGACCAAGGTGTGTCCGGGTCAGCTTCTCCGGAGGCCCTTCTCCCCGACGGACGGCCATCTACTCCCTGGTCCCCACGCGGTCTCCTTTCTGTCCTTGTGATTCACTGAAAGCTGAGCGGGCCGTGTGCATCACAGGTGCTGAGGATTTGTGCTCATCTGAGCTTAACCACCGAGAGGCTGCGGGGAGGAGGTCTGGGCTCGTCCAGGGTCCTGGGCTTTGTCTCCATGTCCTTTGACCTCGTGCCTGGTGCTGCTGCTCAGACAGGCCTGCGGCCTGCTGCACCTTCAGCTGCGATCATACTGAATACCGGAGCCCTGTTGGCACAACGGTAGGTAGGGTGTGGGGTACAGAGAACGTTCTGCCGTCTTCCAATCAAGTCTCAGAATTTGGTGAGCTTATGTGGTTGAATGGTGGCCCCAACGATATATTCACACCCTCCCTCTTTGTGAGCACGGCCTCATCTGGAAAAAGGGCCTTTCTGATGTGATGAAGTCACAGATCTCCAGACGGGATGTCTGGGATTATCTGATGGATCCTGAATCCAGCAAAGTGTCCCTCCAAGAGGAGAGGACACAGACCCACAGAGAAGAAGGCTCTGTGATGACGAAGACACAGCCTAGACCCCAAGGATGACTTGGAGCTGCCAGAAGCTGGAAGGGCAGGGAAGGGGCCTCCCCAGAGCCTCTCTGGGCAACATCGCCCTGTCACCTTGATTTCAGAGAAGGAACAGGTACCTGATTTTGGAACGCACCACACTTGTAGCTCAGACAGTAAAGCATCTGCCTGCAATGCAGGAGATCTGGGTTCGATCCCTGGGTCAGGAAGATCCCCTGGAGAAGGAAATGGCAACCCACTCCAGTATCCCTGCTTGGAAAATTCCATGGACAGAGGAGCCTGGCGGGCTCTCATCCATGGGGTCACAAAGAGTCAGACACAACTGGGCGAGACACACTTCTGGCACCTTGTTGAGGCCCCAGGAAGCTGGCAGAGTGGACCTTGGCTGCACACCTCACCATCTCCCGGGCCTTGTTCACACTCATGTCCACGGAGTCGGTGATGCCATCCAACCTCTGTTGCCCCCTTCTCCTCCTGCCCTCAATCTTTCCCAGCATCAGGGTCTTTTCCAAGGAGTCGGCTCTTTGCATCAGGTGGCCGAAGTATTGGAGTTTCAACTTCAGCATCAGTCCTTCCAATGAATATTCAGGGTTGATTTCCTTTAGAATTGACTAGTTTGATCTCCTTGCAGGTATACAGGTCTCAGCTGCATTTCTCAGATATGCCTTTCTCTTGAAATGTGTTTTGAGGGTTTGCCCTTTAACCACCATTCTCCAATGGGTCCCCCACAATTGTTGATTTTCGTATTTTCCAGATTTTCTTGTAAGGATGAGAATAATGATATCCAAGATCTTTATGTGTTGGAGTTGAAACTGAACGTCTCCAGTAGTCTTCGCTATTCGTATATGTTATGGCTTTTTTTCTAACTATTAAATCTCACTCAAGGACAATTGATAAGTTGGTCAGTTCATCCATTCAGTCCTTTTGTGGCCATGCTCTGCCAGGCTTCGGAGATCAGAAAGGTCAAGATCTGTGCTCTCAAGGGCTTCCTTCAGGAGGGGTGAAATCAAGAAAGAGCGGTTTGCGGTGAGGTTCGTGGCTCTGAGAGTCGATTGTCCACAGTGTTTCCACTCGAGCAGGGATGCGATGCACCTTCTCCAGGCTGACCCCGGGGCAGGCAGCTTCCTGGACGGGCTTCAGTTCCAGCTGAGGACCGAGACCCGAGGGGCCAAGCCCCCACCTGCCACCAGAGGAGGAGGAGGAAACCGGCAGCAGAGAGATGGTACTTGAGGCGTAGTTCTCCCTGTGTGAGATGCTGGAAGTGTACACAGAAGCCTGATTAGAGGAGGGCAGGGTTTTCAAAGAGCGAAGGCCAACCAACCGCTCGATTCTTAAAGCTTTGCTCTGAGCAGCTGCCATGGGCTCCTCCAGCCAGCGGCTTTGTGCTGCAGGCTCACCAGTGGTACTAAGAGCTCAGTCCTGTTGGCCTTCAGGGCTTAGTTTCCGGTATCTTTTGAATCCAGTCATTTTTACAGGAGGTTTTTTTGTTGTTTTTTTTTTTTTAAGAAACTTTAGGAGCAACATACTTTCTGTGAGCAATTTTTAAGATTAATTTCTAGTTTAATGCATTAGAATCAACTGATATTATTGTTGTGGTCTAACATATAATCACTATTTTGCAAATGTCTCATAGAAGCTTAAAAGGATGAAATAATAATTTGGTATGATACTATGTTTGATAAAAATGCATTAATTCAGCATTTCAGGAAGGCTATTCAGACTCAACAAATCTCTCATTTGTGCATCGTCTATTTGGCACATGATCTCCTATAAAGGGGTTTCTGCTCACCTAAATGGGTAATTCTCAACGTGTTTGGCTGTATATTGTGATATTGGCATTTAGGATAAAGTGCTCTACTGACCCATCCTGCGTGATGCAGCGTCCTCCCATCAACACACATTGACCCTCCTTGTCCACTTGCCGATGACTGTCCCTGAACGCGACCTTTATTTTTTAGTTTATCACAGGATACTGAATGCATTTCCCTGTGCTCCACAGCTCAGTCCTTGCCGTCTGTCTCTTTTACATGTAGTGCTTTGTACCTGCTGACCCCAAGCTCCTACCTCATCCCTCCTCTGCCCGTTCCCTTCTGGTAACCGTAAGTCTGTTTTCTGTGTCTGCGAGTCTCTTCCTGTTGTGCACAGAAGTTTATTTGTGTCACAGTTCAGATTCCACCCAGAGGTGGTACCGTAGATCTGTCGTTCTCCGTCTGACTCCCTTTACTTGGTGTGATCATCTCTAGGTTCGTCCATGTCACTGCAAATGGTGGCATTTCATGGTCTTGACGACTGAGTCATATTCTGCTGTGTGAATGTACCGCGTCTTTATTCACTCCCCCGTCGATGGACATTTGGGTCGCGTCCGTGTCTTGGCTTTTGTAAACAGTGCTGCAGTGAACACAGGCGTGCGTGTACCTTTTCCAGCTGGAGTTTTCTCAGGACACATGCCCAGGAGTGGGACTGCTGGGTCATATGGTCGCTCTACTGTTAGCTTTCTGAGGAACCCCTTACCGCTTTCCACTGTGGCTGCACCAGTTTGCACCCCAACAGTGCAGGAGGCCCCTTTCCCCACACGCCTCCAGCATTTATGGTTTGTGGACTTGATGATGGCCATTCTGACTGGCGTGAGGTGATACTTCATTGCAGTTTTGCTTTTCTGGCCTTTATTTTAAATTAACAGAACCAGCCTGCCTTTCTTTCCCTTTGCTTGTGCCAGATAAAACTTTCCTGCTGTTTCACCTCCAACCTTCCCGCTGCACTGACTGACAGTATTTCAAACCAGGGCTTCCGTTCTGGCTGCACCACTTAAGAGATTCATGACCTTAGGAAAGTCACCTTCCCTCAGTTGTGTATTGGGAGCAGTAATAGCTATTTGCAGAGCTGCTGTAAGGATCACTGAGACCCTGCATTTAGAGTCCATCGGGGAGCGATTTCCGACTGAGGACTTGAGTGCCAGCCCCCGTCCCAGCTGTAGGAATCCAGGAGCAAACAACACACGTGCTCCTTGCAGGGACTTTCCAGAGGATGGAAATAGGCCTCGAGTACCTGAGGTAAATACTTGATAAAGGCACCATCAACACAAACATTTACTTCCTGTGTGTGGGAAGAGCATACACAAGGAGGAAGTTCAACCAAAAAGGCTCCCCCAAGACGTATCCCATGACTCACCCGGTAATTAAAACCCAATACATGGAAACCTTTTCTTTAAAATAACTAGCATTAAACTACCATTGTTTTATGTATGTTCTGTGGGTTTTACATTTCCCTCTAATCTCCTAGTCTTTGCCATTTAATAGGAGAACTTGACTCATTAATATTTATTGTCATAAAATCATGTTTTGTCTTCTTTCTGCCACTGAAACGCAGGGCTTATTAAGAAAAATATTAACATCAAACATTCAAAGCCTTAATACCCTTAGCATTCCTGGGGGTGGGGGGAGATGCTAATCTGCCACTAAGGAAACGAACAGAAAAGTCACAGAAGCACCCAGCATAAGAAAAGTGCTCAGCCTCACAAGTGATTTCAAAATGCAAATGGGAACAATTACGGGACTTTTCTCCATCTTTCAAATTGGCAATTTAGAAACATAATCTTTGATGTTAAGGAGGTTAGAGTGAAATAGCTATAATCTTCCCCACTGGTGGAAATATCAACTAGAATTGCCTCTCTGCAAAGCAATTTGGTAATATATGGGAGGAGAGCTAAAAGAGTTTGTACCCTTTAATGCCATAATCGTACTTGCAAAAATCCATCCTCAGAGCTACACAGAGCTGGGGGCAGGGACTCCCAACCACCTGGAAGAGTCAGGCTGAAAGTCTCACAAATCCACCCCAACCCAATCCTGGAGGGGGATTTCTAGCTAAATATCAGGGAACCCCTTCTTCAACATGGACACCAGTTTAAAGAAAGTTTCTCTTTATAAGTTTGAGTACACGACTTGAAATTCTAATAAAATTTATTCAAAAGACATTTCTCTTGAATAAGAAAGAATCCTTATTTAAGAAAAGATTCTTAACTCAGATGTTCAGATGCACAGTGTGGGTGCCTCTTTCTGTGTTCTTGCTCCAGGGCCCCAGAATGCCAGTACCAGGCCTACCCGAGCTCCCCTCATATCTGAGTTATGGGCAGCTAGCAGGAACTCAAGTATTCATCATGACGTCTTCTGTGATGAAAGTGAAAGTCACTCAGTCATGCTCAACTCTTTGCAACCCCATGGATTGTAGCCCACCAGGCTTCTCTGTCCATGGAATTCTCCAGGCCAGAATACTGGAGTGGGTAGCCTTTCCCTCCTCCAGGGGATCTTCCCACCCCAGGGTTCAAACCCAGGCCTCCCATATTGCAGGCAGATTCTCTACCAGCTGAGCCACAGCCCAAGAATACTGGAGTGGGTAGCCTATCCCTTCTCCCCACCGCAGGAATCAAACTGGGTCTCCTGCATTGCAGGTGGATTCTTTATCAACTGAGCTACCAGGGGAGCCCACTGATATAAAAATTAAAGATCCTCTTCCCTGTCTCTGTCATAACCACTTTCTATAAGTGGCTGTAAGTCTGTTTCCTATTCAAAATCATATTCAGTAATAATTTGATATTACCCCCAACTGGTCTCTTTCATAGATAAGTGAGTTATTGCAAAGGTCACACAGAGAGGTGGGTCACCACACACCCCTCCCTCTCTTGAGAATGTTGGTAATAAAGGGATTTCTTTCAGATCAAGAGTCATGGACCCAACCTAATCACGACCTGGATGAGATGCTCGGCCCTTGTGACAATAACCATGTTTTTCTTTTCCTTTTGGGTCAACTAGAGGCAGGGTCCGTCCTGCTCTCCCACTAGATCAGGAAGTTAAGAGGACACCGCCCCCCCACCCCCGACCTGCTTGGCTACGCCCCTCTTACGGGTTTCTAAGAGGACACCGCGCCCACCCCGACCTGCTTGGCTACACCCCTCTTACGGGTTTCTAAGAGGACACCGTGCCCCCCGCTACCCCCGACCTGCTTGGCTACATCCCTCTTACGGGTTTCTAAGAGGACACCGCCCCCCACCCCGACCTGCTTGGCTACATCCCTCTTACGGGTTTCTCTACCAGAGCCTGTGTATCGCTCTTCCCAGCCCATGTTCAGCCTCCCAGGGCCCAGAATTCTGCCCGGTGGAGTGGGCAGAAAGACCACTGCCAGCACCCAGGCCAGGGACTGCTTCTCTACCCAGGGCCACAAGACTCCTGCAAATCTGAGAATTCCAAATTCACCCCTTCATCTCCAGGTCATTACCACAGCACGTTCCTCTACGTTGGGGTTTACAGCAGTATGCTCCCTTAACAGATTCTTAACTCAGATGTTCAGATGCACAGTGTGGGTACCTCTTTCTGTGTTCTTGCTCCAGGGCCCCAGAATGCCACTACCAGGCCTGCCCCAGCTCCCCCTCACATCTGAAATATGGGCAGCTAGCAGGAACTCAAGTATTTTTCATGATATCTTCTGAGATAAACTGATATAAAAATTAAAGATCCTCTTCTCTGTCTCTGTTATAACCACTTTCCAAATTGCCTAGGAAATATATTGCGTCTTCTAGTCCATATTTCAGCAGGCAAGCTCTGTTTAAACAAAGAATGATGGCACACTCAAAATCCTTCTGTTTATCCAGAAACTTCAGGTTAAAAATTGAAACATTTAAGTTATGCATCCTGGTGGCATTCTCCCACAGTTAACATATTGGGTTGAGATTTTTCCTGAGAAGTGAAACATGAAATTCAAAATATATCTCAAGTCAGAGCATGATTATTGAGCAGATAAATAGAGAAAGACATCATTTCTCTCTGTAGTTAGTAACTGCCCGGGGATGGCACCAGCACAGACTCAAGCAGGAAGGTTCATTTCTGGGTGCAAAGCCTTTGATCTCATCCCCTTGCGTCCAGGCTGCAGAGAGAGAGAGATGGTGGGGCCAGGGCCGGGGAGGTGTTGGGAGAGGGGATCCCCAGCCTTGAGTGGCAGGGTGAGG
>NW_011494741.1:582967-601705 GCF_000754665.1 Bison bison bison | reverse complement strand
CTATTGTAACGCACTGTTTATCCAATGAGTTGGGTCTTTGTCTACAGGACAGAGCAAGGTGTTTTTGTGTTTTAGTGCAATTTGACATATAAATTTATAAAGTTTTTACATGAACTGGCTTAATGGCCAAAAATAAAGAGCATATTTGAAAAATACGTTCCTTCTTCCCCTGAACATTGAGACTAAAGTCCAGAGAGATTCCAGGCTGGCTCCCCCTAACCTTCCCACTCCGGTTTTCATGGAAGGCATGGCGCATCCAATTAATCGCTGAGTTGATTAGGTGTGAATTCCAAGCTGATAGTTATGCATCACTTAGCATCAGGGAACTGTAACAAAGCCCCCACACATGAGTGTTTTTACACGTCTCCTCATTTCTTGTCATACTTTCTTGCCCCAAGAGAAAGTTCTTATCACCTCTCTAAAGGATTTAATAGCTGTGAATTACAGACCCACAGCTCTGCACACCTGTCTAAGCCACTAGGGAGTCAGAGCTGATTGTTTCGCTTTCTGCATATTCAATGTCAAGTTTATAAAGTCTAGAGGGCTGGGGCACAAGCTGATGAGTTTTATTCTTATGAAGACCAAGAAGACAGGCGAATTTCAAATGAGTTCATTTGTTCCTGCAGCAGTTTTCCTGAAGATTCACAAATGCAACCATTGATGTAAAAATTGGCCTTTTCTCCAAAGCTTCATCCTCCACCTTCATCCTCCAGAGCTGCCTCTTAACTTGGAACTCTGTCGCTTGCCATGGCTCGGAGAACTGACTAGAACCTGATACACACACTCTTCACACACACCCGCACGCACATTGGGTCATAAGCACTGGGTGTGTGTGTGTGCTCAGTCGTGTCCAACTCTTTTGCAACCGCATGGACTGCAGCCCACCAGGCTCCTCTGTCCATGGGATTCCCCAGGCAAGAGTACTGGAGCAGGTTGCTCTTTCCTTTTCCAGGGGATTTTTCCCACACAGGGATCAAACCCGTGTCTCTTGAGACTCTTGCATTGGGAGGCAGATTCTTTACTACTGTGCCACCTGGGAAGCCCTGCAATGTTGAATTTAGGATTTTATCCAGAAAAAGGAGAGAGGGTCCACGTGCAGTTGCTTTCTCGCTTCACCAACAAGACTTGTCTCCACTCATCGTTCGCCTGGAGTTAAACTCCAGTGTCACAAAGATTCCGGCACCCACGCCCAGCACAAATGCCCCCATTCCCCTGCGGGCTAAGAACCCTGCTGCCAGATCAGCAGACAAAGGAGGTCGCAGCCTCAGCCTCCGCAGCCGCCCTGACGGTGAGCCCCGAGGGACCTCAGAATGGGCGAACACAGGGCGGAGGCCAGGACAGCGGAGGGGCGCCAGAGGAGTGACTGCAGTGAGCCACGGCTCTTGCATCTTCCCATATGTAGAAAAAAGCTGAATTCCTTCACTCGAGAGGTCCGAACGTTTGTTGTTGTCTGTTCAGTCGCTCAGTCGTGTCTGACTCTCTGTGACCCCACGGACTGCAGCACGCCAGGCTCCTCTGACCTGCACTAGCTCCCGGTGTCGGCTTTAACAGTGATCTTCTGATGTCCCCACTGCCCAGTCTTAGTTGTAAATCCCCCTATACACCCTGGCTTCCCACCCTTGCCTTTTCTGAGCAGTCTCTCAGAGTGATCGAGATGCTATGTCCTGGCCTTCAGTCCTCAATTCTGCACACCGAATAAAACATAACCCTCAACTTTGAGGCTGTGCGGTTTTTTGTGTTTTTTTTTTTTAGTCGACACCTCAGATAAATCTCGCACCAGTGTCCCCAACAGGCACTCTGTACCATCTGAGGATCCGTGTTGAAAACAACAGCTCTGGAATAAGCAGAAGGCAAGCCCTTCTCCAGGCTTTGATCTGTGAACAAGTGGTCCTGTGATCCAGCCTGTGGTCAGGGCGTCCGTCGGGGGGAAGTGGAGTGTGGACCACAGCGCTGATATCACAGGAAAGCCTCTCGCCCCCTTGGAGGAAGGGGAGATGGCTCTCCTTCCCTCTGACGTGGCCTGGGTGGACAGTGGACCGTCCACAGGGGAGCTTACCAAGGCACCCTGGACTCCAGGGCCCTCAGTGGACAGAGACCGAGATAAAGCCCGGGAAGGCAGCTCTCTTACCAGGGCTGGCTCTGAAAGCCCACTGCGGAGCCTTGCACTCAGGATGGGGCAGGGAGAGGGCCGGGGCTCAGCCAGCAAGGCTCGGACTCTAGGCGGGGCTTCTGGCGGAACCTGCAGGGGAAGGGCTTGGAGGGGAGGGACCTGCTCCAGCAAGTTCATGAACAGCCTCTCAGGGCGCGTTCACCAAGGAGGAGAGGGCAGAGAGCAGCCCAGCTTAGCAGCAGAGGCCCCGGCACTTCCCGAGCCCTGTCCGTGGGCCAGTCTCTGTGATGCTTGATGCCCGTGAGCATCAGCCCATGAGGAAGGCCCAGCTGTCACCCGCCTTGGGAGGTGAGCAGTTTTAGAATTAAGGACAAGTGTCTGCTGAGGGCACGCAGCTTGATGAGAGGCTGGGCTTGACCTGGGCCTTCTTTCTTCCTCTGCTTCTTCCTTCCTTTCTCTTTTTTCCTTTTTTCTCTCTTTCTTCCTCTCTTTTCCTTCCTCCCTTTGTTCTTTCTTTCTTGGTGAAGCTTAGTTGATTTCTAACATTGTTACTTTCAGGTGTACAGCATAGTAATTTGATATTTTTATAGATTATACCCTCTATAAAAATGTATTATAAAAAAAATAAATAAAATAAAAATGTATTATAAAATACTGACCACATTCCCTGTGCTGTAATTACATCCTTGTAACAGATCTGCAGTAGTTTTTAAATTAAACAGATATTTTCATATTCAAATAGTTCGGGATCATATTCAAATAGTTTGGGATCACTGATACACCAGAAACTTCAAATGTTCTCAAATGCTACATCGTTTCCATGAGTAAACATTCAAGCCTAAGTACAATTTTGGCAACGTTTAGAAGGAATAGACATAAGGGAGTGTTGTAGGGGAAAAAAAAAAAACAGAACTTTAGCAAAATCCTAGACTAATATTAATGAATTAGAAAAAAGTAAATGCATTTCTTATTGTCAAAACAGAACAGAAAGCTCCTTTTCTTCTTAAATGCAGAGCGGGGTGTTCTGACTAGAAGGCCTTTCTCTGCGCTCTGCTTTGTCATCTGCCCAAGAAGAAATCTCGCAGGCTGCTTGGAGCCTCCATCTCGGAGCACAGGGCAGGGCTTCTCCTGCAGTGAGTTAAATGAGCCCCAGAAGATTTAGGAAGGCAGGACTGGGCCCAGCAGCCACGGAGGCCCTCAGGCCGGCCAGGCCCTCTAGGTGCCGCTCCCCTCTTCGGCCAGCATGCGCCCTGTCGATGGTGACTGATCTGTGGTCCCTAGCTCATCAGCAGTCTTGTGCAAATATTTTTCTTGGTGACAGAGCTCAGAGATAGAGGTGTGGGTCTCAGGAGGCGAGTGTCCCAACCCTGGGCTGGTGAATTAGGAGGAGAAAAGAAAAGAGAGCTGATCAAGCAAGACGGCCAAATTAAGATGGTGGTTTCTGGCCGGTGTGCAGCTCCAGTGAGAGAAGACGGGACACAGGTGCAGTGCAGGGGGGCTTCCCGGGCCTGAGACCCTCCAGGGTGCAGGGTCTGCTCCCAGCTCTGTCCTGTAGAACTGACTCGCTCAACATGTTGAAGGGGACGGAGCATGCTACGCCTCTGGCATAAGGAGTATCGTGAGCTACTGATTTTTTTTAATTTATTTATTTTAATTAGAGGCTAATTACTTTACAATATTGTATTGGTTTTGCCATACATCAACATGAATCCGCCACGGTGTACACATGTTCCCAATCCTGAACCCCCCTCCCTCCTCCCTCCCCATACCATCCCTCTGGGTCATCCCAGTGCACCAGCCCCGAGCATCCTGTATCCTGCATCGAACCTGGACTGGCGATTCTTTTCTTATATGATATTATACATGTTCCAATGCCATTCTCCCAAATCATCCCCCCACTCCCTCTCCCACAGAGTCCAAAAGACTGTTCTATATATCTGTGTCTCTTCTGCTGTCTCGCATACAGGGTTATCATTACCATCTTTCTAAATTCCATATATATGCGTTAGTATACTGTATTGGCATTTTCCTTTCTGGCTTACTTCACTCTGTATAATCGGCTCCAGTTTCATCCACCTCATTAGAACTGATTCAAATGTATTCTTTTTAATGGCTGAGTAATACTCCATTGTGTATATGTACCACAGCTTTCTTATCCACTCATCTGCTGATGGACATCTAGGTTGCTTCCATGTCCTGGCTATTATAAACAGTGCTGCGATGAACATTGGGGTACACGCATCTCTTTCAATTCTGGTTTCCTCCATGTGTATGCCCAGCAGTGGGATTGCTGGGTCATATGGCAGTTCTATTTCCAGTTTTTTAAGGAATCTCCACACTGTTCTCCATAGTGGCTGTGCTGATTTTGAGCTGCAGCAGACATGGGCAGGAGAAGGTCTGAGATGTCCAGGGGTAAGAGGACCTCCCTGGGTAAGCACCGCCCCCCCGGCCCCCCGAACCGCACTGGGAAGAGGACGGTGACTCAAAACCGCAGGAGGTTCTCCTCCGAGAAGACCCCATCTAAGCCTGCACTTGGAGCTCGCCCTTGTTGGCCGCGCTTCCCTGGAGCCTCGGCCACTGCCCATCCCCAACAGTAGCTCTTCTGTCTGCAGCTTAAGGTGACAGTGAAGCATCGTTTCCATTTCAGGGGGTTCCCTAGTTTTCCTGGGTGCTCTCACATGGGTGTGAGGTACCTTTGAGTACATTTCTGTTTTTCTTTCATTGATCTGCTTTTGACCACATGGGGGTCTCAGTCAAGAACTCAGAGTGCAGAGGGAGAATCATTTTCTCTGTGACATCACATTTCCGAGCTCAACCCTAGGATATGAGTCTGGATATGTTGAGAGGGGTTATTTATTTTTTTGAATAAGGAAGTGATGAATTCAATTGATTCTTCTCATTGTAGGATGTCTTGGACTTTTTTAATTTACATTTTTATGGAAGCATGTTGTTCAGTCACTAAGTCAGATCTGACTATTTGTGACCCCGTGGACTGCAGCGCTCCAGGCCTCCCTGTCCTTCACTGTCTTCCAGAGTTTGCTCAAACTCATGTGCATTGAGTCGGCGATGCCATCCAACCGTCTCCTCCTCTGCCACCCCCTTCTCCTCCTGGTCTCAATCTTTCCCAGAATCAAGACTTTCTCCAATGAGTTGGCTCTTCACATCAGATGGCCAAAGTATTGGAGCTTCAGCAACAGTCCTTCCAATGAATATTCAGGGTTGATTTCCCTTAGGATCTGCCGGTTTGCTCTCCTTGCTGTTCAAGGGACTCTCAAGAGTCTTCTCCAGCACCACAATTGGAAAGCATCAGTTCTTTGGCACTCAGCCTTCTTTATAGTCCAACGCTCACATCCATGCAAGCAGAACTGCTACCAAAACCGTAGCTTGGACTTTATGGGCTATAGTTGATTTACAATGCTGTGTCGGTTTTAGGCATATGGTTCAATTATATATATATATATATATGCATATAATTTTTCAGATTCTTTTTCCTTGTAGGTTATTACAAAATACTGAGCAGAGTTTTCTGTGTGCCACAGTAGGTCCTCACTGATTGTCTATTTTGTATAGAGTAGCATGTTCCCTCCCTTTCCCCTTTGGCAACCATAATCTGCAGGTCCATTTCTCTTTTGTTCAAGAGTGAAATTGCATCGTTAGTTTTTAGATTTCACATATAAGTGATATCATCAAATATCATATGATATCACTTGGAGTTTTAAAACACTCCTGTGTGAGACAGTCTCTCACAAGGGAGTCTGCGTGCTGGGGGTCCCACACCCATTAGGGCAATCGGCCGGCCCCGTGGTGTCTCCTCGGGGGTGGCTCTGCAAAATATCCAAGTGGGACTTTCCGCTGTAGAACCTCGTGGTGCTGGTTGGGCCAGATTCCTGGCTGGACAGGCCCTGTTACATCCCTGCCTCCAGTGAACTCGGCCTTGAGCTCTGATCCATCAGAGCCTCCTCTGGGGAAAACACAGCCACCTGTGTGCAAGCTGCGTGCGGTCCTGAAGGTGCTGTGCACACAACACAAGGAGGGCTCCGGCGTGCGGCCGTCGTCACGGGGTGGTCGAGGGAGACCGTGCGATGCCCTTGCTCGTCTGCACGAAACGCCTCCGTCTCCCACGTTCTGGAAACGCTCGTGCATCCAGTCCACCGGTCCTCTGTTTTTATCTGGAAAGGATTGGGAGTAAAACAGGAAGCAAATGGATACAGTGTCTATTTTACAGACTCCACTTGAAAGGGTCTGAGAGATGTCCCCGTGCGCCTGTCGGAAGCCCCTAGAAAACGAGGGGGTCCGGCCGGACCTCGAGGAGGCCGGGTTCCAATCTCGAGAGGGGACGCAGCCTTGCTAGCGGGCAGCAAGGAGCGGGAATGGGACTCTTTCTATGGGGCTTCAGAGCAGCTTTTTCGTAGGAAATAAATCTTCAGAAGTGAAAATTATAATTGAGCCAAGTTCAGGAGAGCCAAGTGTAATGTTAGCAACAAAACCTGATGGCTCCAGAAAAGGAAGCTCAGGGAGGCCCATTAATGGAGGCGAGATAATTGGACGAGGGCCGAGCAGGCAGCCCTCTGGGCTCTGGGGAAAAAATGTCTCCGGACGGAGGAAGGAAGGCCCTCCTGGGGCGGACGGGGAATTGGGGGTGCATTCTGAAGGCCTGAGGCTCAGATAGATTTCATCTGAAATCTGAGGAGCCTCGAGACGCTCCAAAAGTCGTCCGGGGAAGCATGGTCCCTTTAATCGCCACCCTGTGTCCACCTTCAAGGCTCCCCCTGACACCCCTGCACCCATCCTGATCCAGGCCCAGCCTGAGGTCATGACCTGCTCGGAACTCAGCAAGCCCCACCTCACTCACAGCCTCATCCCTGCCCTAATCACCCCCTGCCCTCAACCCCCGTACCCCTCCCCTGAGGGCCTGGCACACAGCAAGCCTGCATCATCGCTTAGTAGGTAGTTCTCATCACTAGAAGGTTTCTGTCATCAGTTTCTGTCATCAGTCCAAGGCATTGGAAGGACTGATGCCAAAGCTGAAGCTCCCATACTTTGGCCACCTGATGAGAAGAGCTGACTCATTGGAAAAGACCCTGATGCTGGGAAAGATTGAGGGCAGGAGGAGAAGGGGACGACAGAGGACGAGATGGTTGGATGGCATCACCGGCTCGATGGACATGAATGTGAGCAAACTCCCGGGGTGAAGGACAGGGAAGCCTGGCGTGCTGCAGTCCATGGGGTCACAGAGTCAGACATGACTGAGTGACGAACAACAACAAAATTGGGAGCGACTGTTTATCTTTCTTTACTGAGGTCTTCTGTTCTTATTTTAAAGTAAGTGAACTTGAGGGAAGAAGAAAATCTCCCTACGGAGATTCTGAGTCCATAGATAAATTATCTGTCGTCTTGTAGATTTCTTCGACATTCCAAATCTGAAGGCATCAATCCTTGACACACGGTGTACTCATTTCCTGGGGTTTCCATAACCAGTGACCACAACCTGCAGTCCTGGGGGCCAGAAGACCCTGGTCAAGGGGTCAGCATGGCTGTCCCCTCTGGAGCTCGGTTGTGCCTCCAGGCTCTGGTGCTGCAGGAAACCCTGGTGACTCAGGTCCTCACAGGACATCCCTCAGTCCCCTCCTCCAACCTCATGTGACCTCCTGTGTCCCCTCTGCTCTCACCTGGAGACAGGGTGATTTCATCTTGAGGTCCTTCAGCTCACGATGTCTGATAGGCTCTTTCCCCAAACAAGGTCACATTCCAGGGTTCCAAGTGCGTGTATCTTGGGAGCATGGGCACCATCTTAGCCTCTACACTTGGCTGAATCACTCACTCATCAATTAAACCATCATTTACAAAGAGAACATTTGCCTGGTGGCTCAGATGGTAAAGAATCTGCCTGCATTACAGGAGACCCAGGTTGGGAAGATCCCCTGAAGAAGGAAATGGCAACCCACTCCAGTACTCTTGCCTGGAGAATCCCATGGACAGCGGAGCCTGGTGGGCTCCAGTCCACAGGGTCACAAAGACTGGGACATGACTGAGCGACTGACACTAGGGTCCAGGGACCAGGAAAGATTTTAGTAATCTGACCTCATCTCACGAATTCAGTCACTGTTGAAGTGATTGCTCCCAGGGACAGGAGAGTTTGAATGACTGCATTTTACAAGACATGTAACTTCATCATTTTGATGAAGAACAGATTAGATCTGTAGATCTAATGAGCCCAGAGGTCATTTTCCTGCTGTGACCTGTCCTCGCATCTCTCCACGCTGAGGGGGTGCCGTCCTCCACCGCAGAGGGACCGCCCTTGCCTGGCCTGGGGTGACACCCAGAGGGTTCACCTGCCGGATGATTGCCCCCAGGAGGCATCACTGATGGAAATGCCGTCACAGATCTGAATGCCTAGCAGGGGTCTTTTTGCCTTGATACACTGATGTGTTTTCTCTTAAGGGACAGTAAGGAAATGGAACTGGCTGTCGTTGCTTTTTCTACCAAGAGGTTCAGAGCTGAATATGTGGCTCAGACGTTAAAGCATCTGTCTGCAATGTGGGAGACCTGGGTTCGATCCCTGGGTCAGGAAGACCCCCTGGAAAAGGAAATGGCAACCCACTCCAGTACTCTTGCCTGGAGAATCCCAGGGACAGAGGAGCCTTGCATGTACGGTCCATAGGGTTGCAAAGAGTCGGACACGACTGAGCAGCTTTCACTTTCTTTCTTTCTTTCTTTCTTTCAGGACTCAAGGCCTAAAGAGCTTCTTTCCTCTCTTCTCACCAGTCTGAGTTCTGATCAACGGTTTTTTCCCAGATTCTAACTGATGGTTTTATTGATTAATATATTTTCTTCTAAACTACTTCAGACTTTATGGAGTGAATCAGGGACTGAATGAATGGCTGGCTGGCTGGTTGCATGATGAACAGTGAGATGACTAGATGGATAAATAACTGGATGGATGTTTGTGTGGATGAATGATTTGGTGGGTGGATGGATGGCTTGACGGGTGGATGGTGGATGGATGAAGGATGGGTGGATGGACGGGTGGATGGATGGGTAGGTGGATGGAGGGGTGGATGGGTGTGTGGATGGATCGGTGGGTGAATGGATGGGTGGTTGGATGTATGGGTTGGACGAACAGATGGAAGAGTGGCTATCTTACAAGAAGAGGGTATTTTAAACCCATATGGATATTTGAATAAATTTTAATAAATATTAATACCAAAAACAGAATTACAACTATTGATCTAAAGCTTGTCAAAACAGAATGTTTCCAACTGCTATAATTCGTTGATTATTTTTTGCATAACTCAGCTTTATCTGCATTTTTATTTTACTGAAATTAATTTTTTGGGAATTGGGTGCTTGGGTACTAATTTTACAACAAATACCTAGCTCAACAATCGGCTTGACCATACAAGATTCTCCCAATTATGCCAAAAATAAGCACTGGCTTTGCTTTGTAAATGCAGTATTTCTACACAGACCAAGTTTTTCTAGTTACATTTCATGGAAATGATCACAGTCCCCTTCACTGTGTGAAGTCTTATTCTTTGCCACATTTATTTTGTGTTATTTCTACCAGCAATTTTCAGTATGAAATAAATAAAATGGGCAGTCCATATGTCTCTCTTATTTTAAAAGAGAATCGTGAGAAATTCCTGTCACGTATTCTAGAGCTCCTTGTGGTTCAGGATTTGTTTACACTGATGCCAGATTTTCTGGTGGTTTTCTTTTGGGGGAGGAATGGGGGAGGGGTTGTGTATTTGATCTAAAAGCAAATCGGGGGGTTAAAGCAGGGGTCGGCGCATTAAGGTCAGAGGACAGCTCGAGGGGTCCCATGGGACTTGCTGGGAGCTGAGTCTGGGGGGCTGAGCCCCAGGGAAGAAGGGGTACCTGTTCAGTCCTTGTTCAGTGTGAACACAGCCAGGCCACCCCACCAGGGTGGGTCTGGGAAGGGTGACTCCCAGAGGCAGGGACCATTGACCTCTCCCCGCAACACCCCCCACTTCTCCTCTCTGTGTGTCACCCTGAAGCCCTTTCCCTGTCCTGGGGCCTCTCTTGGGCCCCCGCCCCAGGCTCAGAGCTCCTCATCTCTGCCTGAAATTTGGCAGGCCTCTGTCAGCCTTAGACACTGACTTTTCCTGATCTGGACTTTTCCCCGAGGACTGACCAACCATCACACCGCTCTACACCCACATTGGAAGGGGGACGGGAGAACTGGACTGCACCTTGCTAGGACCAGTGGTGACCAAAAGCAGCTGGGGGGCGTCCCCGAGGGGGCCCACTCCCCAGTCCCGCCTCCCACTCCAGACTCTCCGCCTCCTTCTGCCCTGCTCCCTGCTCCCGCTCCTGCAGCCCGGGGTGCCAGTCCAGAGAGCCTTCTGCCTGTGGGAACCTGTCCCCTCCCACATGGGTTTCTCTGGGTGCCCACTTTCCAGGGGAATCTCGACCCCCATTCTTGGGGTCTGCCGGGACTGAGACATTATACAACAAAGCCTGTAGCAGTGTTTCCAGCCACAGTGGCTTTGGGCAAGCTTGGCGACCTCTCTAGATCAACCCAGGCTGCTGCTTTCTGGGCCCTGGGCTCTTCTGGGACAGACCCTGAACATCCGCGTGGGATGTGATCCTGGGAGCAGCTGGAGAGGGTGGGGGTGCGGAGCTGGGTGGGAGGGAAGGAAGCAGAGGGCACAACCTCCCCAGGGGCACTGGGTACCCTTCCAACTTCATCCTCAAGAGTGGGGCACCCCCACAGAGGTCAGGCAAGGTAGCGGGTGGTGGAGGGGAGCCGTGGGGAGTGGAGGCAAAGGAAGTGGCTCCCAAGAACAGAGTTAGGAAACCCTTCAGTTCTGGAGGACACGTGCCTGGGCCTGAAGACGAACAGTTTCACTGGAAGAGCCTCCTAGGCAGGGGCCTTCATGCACAGAGAGCTTGGACGTGCAGAACAAGGAGCCAGGAGTTAGTGAGCTCCCCCGGGTCTCCACTGCATCACTGCAGAGGCTTAGCAGGGCCTGCACACGTTTCCTTAGCGACCAGAAAGCAAGCATCGCCAGCTCTGAGGGCCACAGGCCTCCTTTGCAACCAGCTCAGAAGCAGCCACAGGCAAAGAGGGGGCAGATGGGGCAGCCTGAGCCAATAAAGCTTTATTCACACACAGACAGCGGCAGGCCAGGGTCTGCACAGGTCTGCCCTGGAGACCTTGGGGCTCATCCAGGGAGCAGTGGAAAGAGGTCAAGTGTCCCTCCAGCTCTCAGAAGAGGAAACAAAGAGTCGCTGGGACGTGGGCCCCCAGGGAGCTCCGGACCGCACTGAGGGCGCCCTTGCTGTGCGACGACCTTGGTGGTTATCAATCACGGGGATGAGCCCGGCAGCAGAAACCTGGCCTGGGGACAGCGTCGGGGACAGCCCCGCACGGCACTCGGGATGAAGAGGACGACAGAGTGAGTGCAAAGAATGAAAATTTATCTCCCCTCTTTCTCAGGCCTGTCTGGGTGTAAAAGGCACTCGGGTGCGGCGCCTCTGATTCATGGCTGGGTGACTCTTCTGTGGAGTTCCCTAAATATTGTGTAGCCGGTTTTGACTTGGAAATGCAGCATTTGAAATATCTTCACTTGACCAAGAGGCCCCCAGTGACATTAGAATAATGATGATGGCATACTTTGCATTTCACTGAGAAGTGCGTTGGAATAATACCACTCAAGTCGGTCTGGCCTGAGATGGTGATTTAGGACTGAGGCTCCAACTGGGGAGAGATGGCGGCGGGCCTCCGTCTCCCTCCCCATCAAAGACCCAAGAGGAAGAGTGTTTCATTTTTACCGCGGCTTTTCTGTCTGCAGGGAGCCTTATTTCTCCTTCACACATTTTCGGAAACACTGCTGTGGGCTAGATTTATGGAGCGGAGAGAAGCCCCTGGGAGCCGGAGCGGGGACACCAGACCCGCCGCTTTCTCCTGCGGCCTAGCCGAGCACACTCCCCTCTGACATTTCGCTTGGCCGAAGCCTCTCCAGATACACCACGAGGCTGGTGTCAGGGTCCCAAGACTCCAGACTGATCACGAACCACTCTCGGGGTCCTCCCTTTGGGGGCCAGACGTGCGCTTCGTTACTCCACCGCTTCATCCGTTCCTTTCCGCTGCACCCTTTCTGGCACACACAGCTGTTCCCGGGATCCCGGGGCCAAGGAGGGCGCCCATCTCCACCAGCCCGACCCGGCCCTGCAGCTGACCCAGCGGGAGGAGCCAGCAGTGCCCGGACAGACGGACAGTGGCTGGTCCGGTGGGAAAGTCGGGCAGGGAAGGGGATGGGAGTACAGGGCCACATGGATAACCAAGGTCTTCCTGGAGGCGGCCCTTGAACCCAAGTCAGGAGCACTGAGGGTGCAGACAGGTGACGCCCAGGCAGCAGGGGAGCAGGTGAGGCGGTGGTGCACGACACGGGGGGAGCGGTGGGGAGGGTCCACTTGGCGCAGAGGGACCTCGGTCTCAGGGGCTGTTGGTGGGGATCTGGAGGTTCTCAGAGGTGACCGGGCCCACGGCAGGTCTGCAGTATCTCTTGGCTGTGACGTTTTACCGGGGACTGAGGCTGATGCATATGTGGATGTTCTGGGGCCCTCCCCTGGACGCGGCCCCGTGTCTGGAGAGCCGGCGTCACAGGAGGTCGAGTCGGTGGGTCCCCAGCCTGGGAGGGGGCAGCCTTCGCCCCACAGCAGCCAGATGCAGAGGGTAAGCTCCGGGCTGCCCCCTGCCCTGGAGAGTAAGGACGGTGTCGGGGAGGACCACGCCCTGCTCCGTGAACAGGACCCCAGGGAGCAGGCAGGGAGCTGGCGGGAGGCGGCCACGTCCTGGAGCCTGGGTCTTGGGGTCCCTCCAGGACCTGGGGCCTCTGACACCAAGTGGGTTCTTCCCCGGCCTCGGGAGAGGAGGAGGGTGATTGGAAAAGGGGAGGACTAGGAGGGGCCGGGGGAGGGAGAGTCAAGCCGCGTGCAGCTTCAACGCACAAACCCCCAAGCGTTTCCCGTTCCCTGTCTGTCCTCTGCCGCCTTTGGGGGGAATCTGAGTTGTGACACAGCTGAATTTGGAGGCTCCTTGTGCCCAGGGGCCACGAGGTGCCACCCTGGGTTTTCCCACCCATCACCCACCCCGAGCAGTGCCCGAGCAGTGGTTAGGAGTGGAGCCTCGGTGGCAGCCTGGCTCCGGGAGATGGACAGTGGCCCACAGCCCTTGGTGGTGAGTGCATGGGGCTGGGAGGTGGGGGGCCCCGGGTGGGTTTGGCCTGTGCTGTGTCTGCACGGGGCCCACAGGCTTCCTCTCCCACAGAACCCATCCCTCCCGAGCGGAGGCAAGGCCACCACGGAACAGAGCCTGAGGAGATAACAGAGATGTAGGCCAAGGAGAGGGAGCGATCAGACAGCTGGGGGGACGCACTGCAGCATCCGCAGCTTGGCAGGTCCCCGCACGCGTTCCAGCAGCTCCCGAAGCAGGAAGGACAGGGGAAGGCCTCACGTGAACGTGGCAAGGCTGCCACCAGGGCAGCCTGGGCCCTGAGCTACCCGGCCAGGTATCAGGAGGGCCGGGCAGGCAGGGGTGCACCCCAGAGCTTTGCATCAGCTGCTCTGCAGCCTTGACATCCTGCCCGGGCCCCTGAGGGTCTGGGGTCTGGGAGGAAATGCCCAGGACTGCGACCCGGGGCCACCTGCCCCCCAATAGCAGGCTTCCCGGGATGGGGGCGTCGGTGGAACCACGAGCAGCACAGCAAACAGGAGCAGCGGCCCACATCCATCACGCGGAGTAATGAGCTGGATTTATAGAAAAGGAAACACAATACAATCCACGTAATGGCTGTTGACACAGATCTGGGCTGTTTGTTCTAGGATATTAAATTGACAAACAGCAAGGGTTCGCGGGCTCCCATCTCTGATTTGCGGGCTCCTGTCGAAAGGTGTGTGCGTGGCCACGCCAACCAGAGGATGAGGCTGACCCAGCGGGATGAGGAGGGCCATCCTGGAGGCCTCTGCTTGCGAACACCTCCCAGAGCCTGCTCCCCAGAGGAGCGGCTCACCAAGGAAGCAGGGTGGGAACATCACTGCTTGGTTCCCAGAGAAAGCAGGCCACATTTTGAAAAATTTAATTAAGACCTGAGATCAGGTTTGCGTAATTGGATTCAGGCTGTGAGTAAGCGTGGTGATGGATGGGCAGGGCGTCACTGCTGACACCCGGGAGGTGAGCCGCGTCCCCCAGCAGCCCCCGCCGCCTGGATTCTGCACCTCAGGTGTGAGCACGCTCCCAGCACTCCTGATGCTTTGTTCTGGGTTGCGTTTTAGTCTCTGAAGAATGTCCGCTGGGTGCAAGCAACCTGCAAGGGGAGAGAGGGAGGGGGAAAGGTGGACCGTTTTTCCTGACCACTTCACGCCTCTCTCAGTCCTCTCCACACTCGGGTCTGTCCTGCAGAGCACCTTGTCCTGGCAGGAGGCGGCCCGGAGGGTCAAGAGTCCCCCCGGGGGACCCTGAGCAGGCTGTGGAGATGGGCCGCGTGCCTGGAGGACCCTCCATCAGCAGGTAATGGACACTTAGCGGGAGAGATCCAGTTAGACGGGAAAGTACTGCTTCCACCGTAATTTACTTAAGGAAACGGAAAAGATGAGCAAAAGACCCTGGCGAGGGGGTGAGTTTTGAAGGAAATGGGAAGATGGCATCTGGTCTTTTTTAAAAAAAGAAAGAACACACGTCGGTGAGAAGCAAGAGGGACTGGGCAGAGTCACCGGCAGGAGGGCCGAGATGGACCGGCCTCAGGATAGCAGAGGCTTCCTGTCCACAGGGAATCCATGAGCGCGAGGCCCCTGAGAAGCCACAGAGCCCAGAGGAAGCCTGTGCTGGGGTTCAGAGCCCTCCCCGTGGCTCGGGGCTTGTGCAGCTTTGGGAAGCCTGATGGGCACATCTCAGGAGCAGAGAGCAGCTGTGATCAGCTTCACGGGAGCAGCGAGAAAGCATGTGAGCAGAGAGACACTCTCCCAGCAAGTTCACAGGACAGGAAGAGGTGAGCCGAGAAAGGCAGGCAGGGAGCCTGTCCAAACCCCTCTGGCCCAGTGAGCTTCAGAGTCACCCGCGTCTGCCCCCAGGTAAACCAAGGCTGGTCAGAGAAGTGTGAAAGGGCTCATGGACAGATGGCTTTTAGAAACAGTCTGTTAGAGTGCAAATTAAAGACCTATATGCAATTAAAAACCAACAAAAGGGTCCTTACTGCAGCGATTCCCTGACCCCGGCAGGAGGCAGGAGGTGAACCGCATCCTTTGGAACTCACACCTGCACTCAGCCTTTTAAGGTCGCGCGGCCCCGTAATCCTAGGAGTCCTGAGAAAGCGTCTGGCAGGAGCCTCCACAACTGCCCTGGCCTTTACAGACCAAAGGGCGTTCCGAGAGCCTGAGGGATTGTTCCACCCAGTGGGTTAGACCCACACTCTGGAAAAGTGCTGAAACCACAAAGGTGATGAACAGAAGCCCTGAGCCCGGGTTTCCGTACTCGATTCACCCCAAGGCACCCTCTCCTAACCTCTGGGCAGACCCTCCCTCTCTCCCTCCCTCCCTCTCTCACCCTGCTCTGCCTTCCTGTCCGGGCAGGATCCCTCAGCCCCTCTTAGAAGCAGACCCTTTCCCCTGTTTTGGTGGGAGTCATGTTGGATGGGTCCACACTTAGACCACAAACTCAAACCTGACAGAAGGGCTCGTTGGTCACAAGCTCGCTCCGCTGGAGCAGACAGGGCCCGACTCCACCACCGCCCAGAGCAAGGCCCCCCAGACCCTCAAGGCGGAGGAGCCGTTCGCAGGACGGCAGGAAGCCCCGGGTCAAGGGCATGCGATTCTTCCCATAAAGGAGCCCGGCGAAGCCACCTCCCCACTGCTGAGCACGCTCGGTTGCAGGGTGATTTATGGTTGTATTATTCCTAAATCTCCACAAAGATGTAAACAGGGTGATTGTGCCTCCGTAAGATATTAATAACTTAATGAGTCTGTGCTATTTGTTTATGTAAATGGATAATGGAATCTCTACAGGGGCCAAATATGATATTACATACAATCTGGTGATTCGATGACTGTTGTCACAGACACACACACACACACACACACTCCCAGCATGCTCTGGAGCTAGTCCGGAGCACGAACAGGGTGGGCACAGCTCACACTTCCTTCCAGGGGTCTGGGAAGAGTCAGGGTTGAGGCCGCCCTGCAGGCCCCGGGGGAGGGGGCGCTGGACACTTCTTCCCTCCTCTCCCCGCCCCCTCCTCCCAGGAAGCTCCCAGGCCTCCGCACGGCCCCCAGCCCCATCCTCAGCTGGCTGGGCCTCGCGTATGTCCCCAGCCCTGGACCGTCCTCGTCTCCCTGCAGACAGAGGAGCTGGACCAGCACTCACATCCTCCCTGTCAGAGCACCGGCTCCCGAAACTCTGGGCTGCTGAAGGGTGACCACAACCCCCCACCAAAAACCCAGGAACTTCGGAATGCGGCTGTGTTTGGAGATGGGCTTTGAAGACATAAATAGGTTACAGTGAGGTCATGTGGGTCCTGACGCTCTGGTGGGGGTGTCCTCATACAAACGAGGTCAGGACACAGATGTGCACAGGGCGTCCATGTCAGGACAGAGCGTCAGGACACAGACGTGCACGGGGCGTCCACAGGAGGAGTGGATGTCAGGACGCAGACGGGCATGGGGCACCCACAGGAGGATGGGGCATCAGGATGCAGACGGGCACGGGGCATCCACGTGAGGAGGGGGCGTCAGGACACAGACGTGCACAGGGCGTCTACGGGAGGACGGGGCTCAGGACGCAGACGGGCACGGGGCGCCCATAACAACAGTGCACAATCCCCGACCTCCAGCAGGAAGGTGTCAGGAGAGGGGATGTCTTTGGGCCCCCACAGGGAGATTAGTGTCCAGTGTCCCATGGGAATGAGATGCCACGTCCCCCTCTCCCTCGGCACGAGAGGACGGCGTCCTTTCCCAGCACTGCGTCTGCTCGGGGTCAGCCCTGTCCCCGCACTTGCCACCACTGTCCGAGCGGCGGTGGGAGGGAGCTGTGTTCCGGTGCCCCCTCCTCGCCAAGGGGTGCACACTCAGGTCCGAGGGGCCGTCTCCACCCTCGGGAACCTACAGGCCACAAGCTGGTCCCCCTGATCACAAGGCCTTGTCTCCCCGGGGCTGGGAGGGGAAGATGGCTGGCAGGGCCATCTGATGGTCTCTGGCTCCACCCAGGCTAAGCCTGGGGGGAGGTGGACTCACGCCCCTCTCCTCTCCAAGCCTCAGGCTCTGCAAAGCCAGGTGGCAAGGATCTGCCCAGGGTTCTGCGTGTCCAGCCCTCCCCACGTCCCCATGGCCCCCTCACCCGAGTCTCAGGACTCGCCTGCCCATCCCCGTCTCCCACCTACTGCCCACCTGCGTGAGGACATTAACACACATCCTGCCACATCCTTCTCTTCTGTTGTTTTCTCCTGTTTATTCGTGAGCTGCCGTGTGAAACAGTTACAGTTCAGATTTCTGCTGTGGATAAACAAATACAGAAAATTAGCAGATGTGTTTTGCAGATGCATTTCACAAAAATAACCTCCTCCTGATGAGTAGGAGCGTAGGGAGGCTGAGCAGTGCGGGCCCTGAGCGCTGCTGGACGCCCTTCCCGGCTTTGATGGGAGGACCCTGAGACAAGAGGAGGGACAAGGACTGGCCAAGGCCGGAGCCGGTGGCCAAGCCTGCTGTGGGCATGAGAGAGGGTGTCCGAGTGGGCACAGAAGCTGAGGTCTGGTGGGACAGGAGGGCAGCAACCAGGGCCTCAGGGCTGCGGCTGGACCAGTGGCTGCGAGGTCTCCTGGAGCCCCGGGGGTGGGGGAAGAGGGGAGATGGAAGACCCGCAGAAGATGCCAAAGTCAGGTGTCAGGGCATCCGGGGGACTCGGGTCAGCAGCACTCTGACCCCAGGAATGCCAGCAGGGACGAGAGCCTGAAAGTGTCCCTGAGGAGGCAGGACACGTCCCCTGTGACACGCAGCCCCGTGGCATGCCATCCCCCAATTCAAGATGCCCCAGACCACGGGCAGCTAACCTCGCAGTCCTGGGAGACAAGGGACACAGAGAGGGGGCGCCCGGACACCCCCCTACATAACACCCTGCACGCAGAAACACGGTCATTTATGTGCACACACATGCACACGCACGCACACGCTAGTTCACCCCAGCCTCCACGGCGTCCTGCCAGTGGTGAGTGAACGGAGCCTCCTTCACATGCAGGCCTGGTCCTGGGAGGAAGCACTCGGTACAGATTCTATTTCTTCTTCTATGAAAGGATCACAGCCTCCCAGGGATAATTTAATTTGCCTTTTCTTTCAGGAGTGACTGCTACACAGAGGAGCCTTTCTTCTCGTCTAATTTTACCCCCAAATAAAATAAAAGACTCAAAGAATATTAGAACTGCTTCAACCCCACCACCCGATACCTGGGGAGAGACAGGAATGGTCTAAGCCTTCTGTTCAGGAGCAGGGGGTGGGGGAGGAGGGAGACAAAGGACACAGAAGGATAGGGAGGGGTCCCAGGGAAGGAGGGAGATTCAGGGAAGGGCGTTAATTCAGGGACAGAGGAGCAGGCCCAGAGATGGGGTGGGGACTCAGGGATG
>NW_011494741.1:581608-582867 GCF_000754665.1 Bison bison bison | reverse complement strand
TCAGGGATGGGGAGGGGGGCCCAGAAGTAGGGCGAAAGCCCAGAGTCAGGGTGGGGGTCCCAGCGATGGTGGGTGCTCTTGGGGCTCCCACATACCCTGGGGACCACCTGCCTGCCAGGTGTGAGCCCGTGTAAAGGAAAGGAGGCTCTGGACACCCTCTCCATTCTCAAGAGGGAAGGAGGCTGCCACAGAACCCACCCTAAAGCTCCAGCAGCCGGCCACTTGCAGCAAGATCGAGCAGACAGGCTAGGACCTAACAGGCTCCGAGTGACAGCCGGGGTTTGCGCTGAGTGCTGGCTCTCCTGGAGTCTGGAGTTTGGGTGCCAGCCAGGTGAGACCAGCTCTCGGCCACACCCCTGGGCAGGAGCTTCTGACGGGCTCCCCGGGCAGACTACACCTCACTCATGAGGTCACAGCTCAGCACTGGGTGCGGAACACGTCCTGGGCGGCTCTCCTGGCCGGACCCTGGGTGCTGCCCTGGTCCGCAGGCCCCACCTCTGCACGTGCCCTTTGCTGACTTCCTCTGTCTTGCTGCCCTGACACGTCTTAGTGTGAGGACTGCAGACTGAGTCTCATGGGTCCTTCCAGGAAATCATGGAGCTTAGGGGTGGTCCTCTGGACCCTAACACATGCTTCAGGGTCTCAGAGGAAAACGACAAGAGTCCCTAGAGGATGAAGTCCCAGGCCGGCCGCTTGGGGTGAATGATGGCAGGTGGAGAGGCTCACCTCGACGGGTCCTCCTGTGTCCCGGGGGCTGGTCCAACCCCGGGGCCATCGGCTGACGTGTGTCTCATGTCTGTGATCCCAGGGACTTTGTGCAGGTCCGTAGCCTGTGGCTTTCTCTAACATTGCCTAGAAACAGTGACAGACTTTTTCTTGGGCTCCAAAATCACTGTGGATGGTGACTGCAGCCATGGAAAGAAAAGATGCTTGCTCCTTGTAAGAAAAGCTGTGACAAATGTGAGACAGCATATTAAAGAGCAGAGACATTACCAACAAAGGTCCGTCTAGTCAAAGCTCTGGTTTTTCCAGTAGTCATGTATGGATGTGAGAGCTGGGCCATAAAGAAGGCTGAGTACCAAAGAATTGACACTTTTGAACTGTGGTATTGGAGAAGACTCTGGAGAGTCCTAAAGGAAATCAACCCTGAATAGTCACTGGAAGGACTGATGCTGAAGCTCCAGTACTTTAGAGCTGACTCATTGGGAAAGACCCTGATGCTGGGAAAGATTGAAGGCAGGAGGAGAAGGGGACGACAG
>NW_011494741.1:575011-581508 GCF_000754665.1 Bison bison bison | reverse complement strand
AGGGGACGACAGAGGATGAGATGGTTGGATGGCATCACCGACTCGATGGACATGAGTTTGAGCGAGCTCTGGAAGCTGGTGATGGACAGGGAGACCTGATGTGCTGCAGTCCTTGGGGTTGCAAAGAGTTGAACACAACTGAGCGACTGAACAACAACACAAACATTTGCACTCATCTTTAGAGCTCTTTTAAAGACATAACTTTAACAGCTGCAGAAGGAGCTTCAGAGTATAACTGATGGCTGTTGCTGGCCATTCATTCTTCTAACAAAAATCATGTTTCCCAGCGCTGTTCTTGCAGAAGAGAAAGTGGCCAGTCCAGACCCCACCGTCCCGGACACACGTCCAGGGATGGGGGACAGATGACAAATGGGTGGACAGGGAGGATAAAACAGAATCATAAGACAGAAGTAAAGCAGAGAACACTGAGGCCACTGGCCATTTTTCCTGCAAAGTGTCGATGGAATTAATACCTTTGTGTGAACATCTCTAGTTCATCCCAGATCATGTCCTGAAGATAAATTCCCAGACAAGACATTACTGGCAGAGAAGTGTGAGTGCTTATGGCTGAACACACGATGGGGCAACTCCAGCGACTTTCCAGTCCCCAGGGCCTCTCCGGGTCAGCACCTCCAGGCTGAGGGCCCTCTCTCCTGTTTTCACCTGGCCTGGGGGTGCATGTTTACCCCAGCTGCCCACCGTAGCCTCTGCTGCAAGAGTACACCGCTTTCGTCTCACAGATTCACAGTTCTCCATGGGGTGGGGCTGGGGGCAGGGCGGGACCCCCCAGAAGGAAGCGGAATCCACCTTCCCTGTGCTCCCAACCCCGGCGCTCAGGCCCCTTGATTTCCACTTGGGGAGGACGCCGACAAGGATCACGTGTCCGCCTTTCAGGAGCGGATGGACACCTTTCTGCGTCCCCCGTGTTCCTTACGCAGTAAAATAGCCCCTCCCTGCCTCTTCTCCTTTGTGTTCACGTAGGATCGCCTGATCGCACCACGTCTAAGTGCCGCTGACGCACACGTGTGCCTACAAGCAGATCACTGACCGCTCCCCGGCTTCATCAGCGTCATCGAGGAAGCACGTGCGTGCGCCAGGCGTTCTCCCTGAAGTAACTTTTAAAAGTAAAACATAATTTACGGGCGCCTCGTCCCCGCTGTTTAATGTTCACGAGTACGGTGCCGTCTCTGTCACAACGTCTTAAAGCGTCCCAAGGCTCGTCGTCATCGGAGTCTCCGGAGGACAGACGAGCCTGTGATGAAACTGCCCCTGGGGGCCCGTCCTGGTCGCTGTCTTCTCCCAGGATGCGTTCCGTTTCGGGAGGACGCTGCTGGCCCCACACCTCATCAGGTCCCGGGGCAGCCGCACGCCCAGCCCACCCGCTTCCTGCTCACCCGCCTCCTTCTCCCCCTGCACAAACCTCCCCTCCCGTCCAGGCACGAAGCAGTCCGTGTGGCACGGGGAGCTGGTTTCTCATTGGCCACTCCGTTACAGGCATCAGTGGATTCCCACTTGCTGCCCCGACCTGCTCACGGTGCCCCCCGTGGGGAAAGTCCACCCGTGGGAGCCCCTCCCCTAGCCCTTCTGGCCCCCTGAAAAGAAACGCTGATTGACAGAGAGGCAGGGAACCTGAGCGTCCAGGCATGGTTACTAGCTGAGGACCCTTTCTGCCCTCTCCAAAATGCGTGCGAACTTGGCTTCCAGTAATTCAGCCGGGTTGACTTGAAGGTTTAAAGAACAGCCTTATGTCCCAAATTTGTTGGCAAATCCTGGGACGATGCAATCTGCGCTCACAGCCCCTGGGTGTGGGCTTGCATTCTGCCACGTGCTGTGGAATCCGCCAGCTCCGGTTTCCAAAGTGCAGATCTGAGGCCAGTGGCCCAGTCCGTGGTCTACATGGAGTTTCTCCACCTCAGCCTTGAGGCATGGGGTCGGGCGGGCTGCTCTCTATGCTGGGCCATCCGGGGAGCTGCAGGCCTGCGTCTCCCTTGGTCTCTGTCGGCTGGGAGCCAGTGGCACCTCCAGGTCTTTTTTTTTAATTTTTTAATTGTATTTATTTATTTTTGGCTGTGCTGGGTCTTCATTGCTGCTTGTCCTTTTCTGTGGTTGCAGCGCAGGGGCTCCTCGTTATGGGGCGTCTCTTGTCAGGAAGCGCGGGTTCTGAGGCGGGCTCAGCAGTTGTGGCTCACATGACTGGTTGCTCCACCGCAAGTGGAATCTTCCTGGATGGATCAGGGATCGAACCTGTGTCCCCTGCACTGGCAGGCAGGTTCCTAACCCCTGGGCCACCGGGAGAGCCCACCCAAGTCTTGATGACCCAAGATGTCTGCAGACATTACCACTTGCCCTGGGAGGGAGCAGACTGGTCCCAGCTGAGAGCCCTTCTGGGGGCATCACCTCCTCCGAGTGGGGGGTGCAGCTTGTTCTGCCCCGTGTCCTGCGGACTTGCCACCTCAATGGCACAGCTGGGCCAAAGCCGTCCCGGGTCCCAGCACAGGGCCTGGGCCAGGAGTGCCTGACCAGCGAGTCCTTCCCCTCGATGCATGGCCTTCCCACCCCTCTCCTCCATGTAGCTCCACCCGCACCCTGAACTGCTCAGGCTGCTCTCAGCATCTCACAGGCACCCACTGCAACCCCCAGCTCCCCTTAGCTGTCCCCACCCCCCAACCCTGGACAGTCTCAGGGAGAGACCCCAGCAAGAGGTCTGGACCAGACTGGGGGAGCTGTGAGGGGAGGGGCCGGGGTCCCCAGCCTGTACTTCCCATGGACACAGTCAGTGAGGGCCTGTGGGGGGAATTCCCTGGGGGTTTCACACTACTGGGGGCTTCCCTGGTGGCTCAGACAGCAAAGAATCTGCGTGTAATGCAGGAGATGACGGTTTGATCCCTGGGTTGAGAAGATCCCCTGAAAAAAGGAATGGGTACCCACTCCAGTATTCCTGCCTGGAGAATCCCAGGGACAGAGGGGCCTGGCAGGCTACAGTCCATGGGGTTGCAAAAGAGCTGGACACAACTGAGAAACTAACAATTTCACCTCACGTTATTGGGCTCTTACCCAGTAATCACTCCTCCCTGCTCCTGAGTTATCACCTCAGTCCCCCTGCAGGTTCGATGACCCCATCCCTCTTAAAGGTGGGGAAGGGGCAGCCCAGCATGGTCCCACAGCCCAGAAAGGGAGGAGCCAGGCTCAGGGGGGTTTCTTCGTCCCTTCCTTCCTCCGCCCCAGCCACTGAGCCACAAGTTCAGGGCCACCCCATGCCAGATGCTCTCCGCTGGGTACATGGTGGGCAGCCAGTCCTTTCGGCCTCAAGATAGCTCCAGGCTCTGTCCCTGCAGCCTCGTGAGCTGGGCTCTGCTCTGCAAACAGCCAGGAGACCCCTCCCACGGGACAGAGGCACGTGTGACCTCAGGGTGCAGTGACTGTTCTGCTCCCACCGACTCCCCCAGAAGAGGGACCTGACTGACCAGCCAGCCACTCCAGGTGGGGCCAGGTGGCTGCGGAGGAGGAGGGGAGAGGGCTGAGGCCAGGGCGGGAGGGACCAGCGCTGTCCTCCAGGATCCCCCACCCAGGCCATCATCCACCCTCTCCGTATCTCCATGTCTCTGGGGGCCTCGGGGGTCTCCATGTCTGGTGCCAGGTTCTTGGGAGCGTTGGCTGTGGGTAGTTTGGGGCTGGTGTACATTTTTTTCATGTAAATAAGCAATAATCATAAAAAGGAAAATTGCGTTTGCTCTGAGTGGGCAGGAGATGTGTTTAAGTCAGAGTGAGGAATGCTCTGGGAGCACGGCTCCAGTCCAAGAAGACCAACACTAGGAGGCTTTTTCCCGGGGCTGCGGCTGGGCAGGGCTGTGCGTCCTCACCCACCAGCGCGAACAATTAGGCTAGTTAATGAAAGACAGCCGGGACCCTGCTCCTGCAGCCGGCACACTGCCGGGACGCCCGGGACGAGGGGTGGACTCGGGACTCCAGCGCCCACAGCCTCCCGACTCAGATCTCTGGGCCAATGCAGGGACGTGCCCTACACCACGTGCTGAGTGGGGGCTGGTCCTCCCCTAGCACCTCAGGGCTCCTGAGATGAGCGTGAGCAGCAGGTGCTGGGGCGGGTCCCAGGGGCCTCTGCTTCTCTGAGCCCCTTCCCAGACCTGAGACCTCTCTCCCCTGGGAAGCTCAACGCTGGGTTCTAAAAATTTACACGATTAATCATAAATTTCCACCACTGATTTTTTTTCTTAAATAAGCACTCAAATTTATGGGTGATCATGAAACTCTCCCATCAGATATGAGTCAGAGCCACAGAAACGATGAAGTAGGAATTCTAATGTTTAATGAAATGGCTGACCCCGGCTGAGAAGTAAAAACCAGACTCTGTCCTAGCTACACATCTCGTGAGGAGCCTGCCTCCTCTGATTCTCGTGAGCAGCCTCTGTCCTGAGACCGCTGTGGACAGCCTGGAGGCCCCCATAAGCCCTCACCCCAGTCAGCTGAGGCTTCTTGAGGGGCAGAGAAGGCGCCCGAGGGTGAGTCGTGTCCTTCAAGGCAGAGGGGCTGTGACCTCGAATCAGAACCTTGACCCCCACCCAGATCCTCCCCAGTATATGGGGAACTTCAGTCTCCTTAGCTGAGCACAGCAGTCGGGGGTCTCCTGGAAAACAGACCAGCAGGATATATACACAGAAAGAGGTTTATTATAGGAACTGACTGAGACGTCCCAGGACGTGTAGTCTGCGAGCTGGACACCAGGGGAGCCAGGGGAGTAGTTCAGGTCCAAGCTGGAGGCTGAGAACCAGGAGTCCAGGGGCAAATCTGAGCGGGAGGCACGAGAGGATAGATGTCCCAGCCAGGAGACAGTGGACACTCCCCGCTCCCGCTTTGGGTCTCCCTAGATGGACTGGATGAGGGCCCCACACTGGGGAGGACCATTTGCACTGGAGACAGACATGCCTAGATTGATGTTCAACCAGATACCTGGACTCGCGCGTCAATGTGACACGTAAAATTAACCATTACCCGGAGCACCCTGGAAAGACCGGGAAGGCGCAGACTGTGGAGACTGGCTCCTAGGGGACGCCTCCAGCCCGGCATCCTCACCACACTCAGCTCAGACTGGCCTTGGGGACAGCAGGGTCCTCCTGGCCGGAGGCCTCTGCCCTGGGCTCCTGTCCCACAAGCTCCACACCGACACAGCGTGTGCTGCGCACACATCCCGAGACCGTGTGATGGAAGGACCCTCTCCCCCCGAGAGTTCGCGGACACCCGGAAGCCGTATGGCTTCCCCTGAGAAACAAGGATGGAATACGACACAGGACGGCCCGTGGGATTAGCGAGTGATTGTCTCCGGGGCCAGTGGGCGTCGGGTTGCGTCCGGGTCCACGTCCTCCCGTCGCACTGACCCACGCGTGCGTGAACACGGGCGGCACAGGCACATTGGCCAGCTCTGTTTCAGATGTTGTCGGAGATGTTCTGTCTGAATAACCCAGGAGCAGAGCCACTCTGCCCAGGACTGAGAAAGCCCCCGGCCGGTGCTGGGGGAGTGCGTGCGGCCACGCGATGAAGAGAAGGGGGTGAATCTGCAGATTCACGGGAGGATCGCAGAGCTGACCCGGGTCTGCATCACCACCCGCTTCCCCAGGTGTTAAAGGCTGACCCCCAGGGCGATCCGGTCCTTTGTCAGAGACGCTCGGGGGCTGAGTCAGAGCCAGGGCTGGCCCAGCCAAGGCCACTCCAGACCCCCGTTTGTTTAGTCCCTGAGTCGTGTCCAACTCTGCGACCCCATGAACTGTAGCCCGCCCGGCTCCTCTGTCCATGGGATTCCCCAGGTAAGAGTACTGGAGTGGGCTGCCATGTCCTTCTCCAAAAGCTCACCTGAGGCAGCCTGAATTCTAGAGGTCAGAGCACATTTGAAGGGCTGTTAAATCCGGGCAACGCAGCATAAATCGTCTGCATCCTTTCCAAATCTGAACTCCGAGATCAGCAGCCAGCTCTCTGTGGCTGAGAATCCTCCTCCCCCCGGCTCCTGTGATCCTGGACCACGCCTCCCGCTGGGGGCTTTGTCCCCCCAGCCTGGACCACCACCCGTCCTTCGCAGGGTGGATGCCCTCCTCTGCCTGGCCCAGGGAGACCCACATGTACATAAGCAGCTCTTTGCCCACCCTAGCTGTGAGGACAGATGGCCGCAGACGTGGTGGCTGGGCGGTCACTCTGTCCCTGCTCTGCCCATCACTGGCTGTGTCCCTCAGCCTGGCCTCTAGCTTCCTGAGTCTGGGGCGCTTCTCTGAAGACAAGCCAATGGCTCTGACTTCAGAGGGCCCTGAGTAGGGGAAGAGGGGAGTCCAGACCTGTGACAGAGGCCGAGCCCAGCGGAGTCCTGAAACCGGGGGGTGGACGGGGCAGTCCACCATGCCGGCCATGCAGAACCGGGAGACCGGGCACAGACCAGGAGCCTGGCCAAGGGTGTGGGGAGGGAGAAGAGGGCGTGACTGTGCACACAGCATCCGGGG
>NW_011494741.1:573066-574911 GCF_000754665.1 Bison bison bison | reverse complement strand
GACCACCCGATGGGGGGGGATGTGGGCGCGTCTGCGGCTCAGAGGTGCCACTGTGGCCAGTGATCCAAGGGTCCTGAGCAGAGGGGCCACCGCCCTGCCTACCACCACCCTCCCTGCCTGAGGACCACCCGCCCTCCAGTGTGGAGAGGCACCTGCCCTCCGGGGGCCTCATCTGGGGCTGGAAATGAAACGAAGGAGGTGGGCAGGGGCGGGTCTTCCCAGGCCGGACAGGCCGGGCCTTATGGGTGTTTCCTGAGGCCACCGGACCGGCCAGCTTCCCCTCCCGCTGCCGCCCCCGTGACAGCTTGCCCAACACCGGGTGATGAAACACCATCATCCGCACACTTATCTTTGTCTTCTCCATCTATTTTGGGAAGCGGAGTCTTAGATCAGCAATTAGAAATGTCACTTGTAATTTGGGAAGGGGGGCATTTGCAAAGTCTATAATTGAGAATGGTAATCAAACTCGCTGACAACTTCAAGGGTATGAAAATAGTAATTAATTGTAAATTTTTGATGGAATGTATAATATTTATCTATTTTTGAACTTTTTCCTGATCAGCAACAAGCTCTGGTGTCTTATTTCCTTTTTTTTATCTGATTTCTATAGTTAGCATCTTTATTATTTTTTCATTAAAAGTTTCCATGGGGAAGGAGGGAGTTGCTTGAGAATGAACGGCAGGGTCAAGGAAAGCTTTGGCATCTGATCGGGGGGACTGCGAAATGGGCACATGTTCTCTGGGGTTCAGGGCTTCACTGGAGTAGGGGGTGAGGAGGGGGAGGCTGGAGATGGGAAAGCAGCCTAGGGTTCCCCCAGACCCCGCGGCCGGGGAGCCCGAGCAAGGCAGACGTTCACACATCCAGATTCAGGCCGCCCCAGATTAGCACTTGCCTTCCGCCCGTGCCAGCCCTACAAGCCTGTCTGTCACCACAGGTCGGTCACCATGCAGGCAGCAAAACCACATCTGATGTGCTGCCAGGCAGCTTGGTGGCTGCAAAAGCCGCAGACGGAGGTTTAGACAACACAAGCTGATTCTCTCCAAGTCCTGGAGTCTGGAATCTGAGATTCTGGTAGTGAGCGGGGCTGGTCCCTCCCGAGGCCTCTCCTGGGCGTGTCTCCTTCCTGTATCCTCACGTGGTCATCCCTCTGTGTGATGCTGGGTCTTGATCGTCGGTGTTTGTTCAGTCGTGTCCGACTCTTTGCCCCTCCACGGACTGTCGCCCACCAGCCTTCTCTGTTCACAACCTTTTCCAAGCAAGAATATTGGGAGTGGGTTGCCATTGCCTACTCCAGGGTATCTTCCCAACCCAGGGATGGAACTCGCATCTCTTATGTCTCCTGCATTGCAGGTAGATTCTTTACCACTGAGCCACTCGGGAAGCTTCTGGGTCTTGATCACTTCTCTTTGTAACAACCCCAGTCATGTTGAGGGCCCACCTGTGTGACCTCACTTTACTTTAAGTACCTTTTAAACACTCTGTCTCCAAAACGCAGTCACATTCCGAGGTCATGAGGGTTAGAAGTTCAACACGGCAACCTGGGGGGACACTGCTCAGCCCGTAACGGAGGGCAGGGGCCAACAAGCTCTGAGATGTTCATACCCCCCGAGAAGCCGGTGGGAACCCAGCAGCTCTGCCTCGGCCCTGCTGCATGACAGCCAGGGAGGGAGGCCCGAAGGACCGACTCTGAGGCCGGCTCTCTGGCAGCTCAAAGCTGAATCGACCAGCTTCCGTGAGTTTCCTTCATCACAGTCATGACGCTCCAAACAGCACTGGAAGAAAGATCAAAAGCCGCTGCCCGGCTCTTGCCAGGCTGGGGAGAGAGGACCCGGGGCCGCCTGTGGA
>NW_011494741.1:572528-572966 GCF_000754665.1 Bison bison bison | reverse complement strand
GGCGGTCCTGGGGGCCCTCGGTTACCGCCCCCCACAGATGACAAGCCAGGGGTGCCTGCTGGCCGGGGGTGGAGGAGACAGTGGAGTCTACCCACCAGGGCCCCCACCCACCAGGGGGTTCAGGGAGACAGCGCACCCTCTGTGCACTGGGAGGGCCTGTCTCTGGGTCAGAATGTGCACATCTCACTTCAGGCCCTCACGGGTCCCTGCACCGCAACCTGGCCAGCCTCAGCCATCCAGGGCCCTTGTTCCCACCACCACCCAAGCCTCTGACCTCGTCAGGGACGGGGGGCTGCAGGATCTGCCGTCTTGGCCCCCTGCAGGGGTTGTAGGGGCTGGGGGCTGGTGGAGATGCTCCAGGCCAGGGTGCCTGGGGGAGCTGGACCCGGGACTTCTGGGGGCAGTGCCTGCAGGGGGCACCCAGGTCTCTGTGTTGGT
>NW_011494741.1:571789-572428 GCF_000754665.1 Bison bison bison | reverse complement strand
TACAGCTCGACAAGTGGCCTCTCTCCCCGGGGACACCTCAAGAGGCAAGCGGAGTTCCACGCCTCAACCCAGACGAGGCCTGACTCTCCTGTCCCCAGTCTGCAGGGACCCTGCGATCGGAGTCTGAAATCAGAGGAACCCTGAGGTTCCTGCCTCAACTGGAGATGAGGCCCTCTTCCAATGCATCAAACCCAGTGGAGTCCCGAGAGGCCCTCCCACATCCAGTTTCCCTGACTTCTCAGAGCCACCATGAGAAGCCCACTGAGGTCACCTGCACAAGTCGAGGGAAGCCAGGGTTTCCTGCCTCAACCCGAGAAAGACCTCGAGAGACCTTCTTCAACACGTCTCGAGGCCACATTCCCTATCATGACTCGAGAGCAATGACGCGCTCCCCCTCGCCACTCGCATGGAGACCCGACTTCCCTGGCGCCCCACGAGAGGCTCACTGGACCTCGCCGTCGTACCTCGTGAGAAACCGCACCCTGGGGCCGCCGCTCGAGAACCACCCCGAGACTCCCCCGTCATCGCGGAGATGAGGGCCTTCGTCTCCTGCATGGCCTAGAGGCCAACCGTCGCGACCTCTCTCCAAACGCCTCAGGAGGCTTGACTCCCTTTAGTCCACCCAGTGAGCTCCAAGAG
>NW_011494741.1:554198-571689 GCF_000754665.1 Bison bison bison | reverse complement strand
CCCTGCAGGGGTTGTAGGGGCTGGGGGCTGGTGGAGATGCTCCAGGCCAGGGTGCCTGGGGGAGCTGGACCCGGGACTTCTGGGGGCAGTGCCTGCAGGGGGCACCCAGGTCTCTGTGTTGGTCACATCAGCCCCAGGGCACACGTTCCCCAGGCATCTAGCCCCACCTCCACTCACCCAGTCCCCCCCGAACTGCCAAACTCCATCTTCACGGAGCTCTGTTCAGGACCGCCAGATGGTCCTGGAAGAGTAATGAGCAAGCAACACAGAGCAGTCGTCCAGAAGTAGAAAAGCACGAGGTCCGCGCACACGCGCGCGCACTTGGAACGCGGTGAGCTTCCCGGCCGCCACCTATTCTATATCTACTTTGCATTATAAATTAAGCACGGTTTCCAATCTGATTTTTTATTATGCCTTCGAGTCTCTTTTGCTCCCTAACGAGTCGGCCGCACACATTTGAAATTTTCTACAGCCTAGCACTCGATCTGCCGGTTCATCAGCCCTCAGCCGTCAAACTCCTTCCACAAAGGCCTTTGACAGAAGAATTGAAACAGAACAGTGGATGAGGTTGAAGAAATTTGGAATCTCAGATTTGCAGCTGAAAACCAAAATCTATTTGCAGTCACCCAGATAGGCTGTTCCTGCGAGTAATGAGAACACGCGCTCAGGCCTCGAGAGGCGCCTCACGAACCTTGGAGGAGGCTGTCTATTCCGGGGAAGGTTCCGACGATTAGCCAAGTCCCAGGCACTCCCGATGCACGGAGATGGACCTGGAGAAGGAGCAGGGGCAGCTGCTCTGCAGATGTTCGACCTGGATGTCCATCTGTCCTCTCGCCTGATGTCTTCTGGTCCTCTATGGTCCAGCCTGGTCTTCTGTGGTCCAGCCCATCCCCTCTGGTCCAGGCCTGTCCCCTGTGGTCCAGTTGCTAGGCAGCCTCCATGGGAACAGAGCCCAGCCTCAGGGAGCTGACCCCTACCCCAGAGCACAGGCCGATGAGCAGGGATAAAGCGAGCTGGAGGAGGCCGCCTCCAGCTCCCAGTGCCCCCAGAGTCCCAGGACGTGCAGGACTCCTGAGGGTTCATGGGAGCCTGAAATTCTGGTGCCCCAGGAGCTCTGCATTGGGGTCAGAGGGCTGAGTGCCAGGGGGCAGGGGAAAGGGCCCCTCCTGCATCTTTGAGGCAGAGGGCCGAGTCCAGAACATTCCAGCTGCAGCAGCGCCAGCCGGGGACATACATGGAGCCCCCGGCACAAGCAGTCATCGGCGTTTCACGTGGACACGGATAGCTGTGCAGGGAAGCAGAATCTGACCCTCTAGGCCATGAGGATGCCTGGAAACAGCTCCGAACGGTGCCCCGGGGGCCTGGGGAGCAGGTGGGGGAGGGGCCAGGGACTTTGGGGTCTTCCCCATCAGGGCCCCGATCCTGTATCTCTGGCTGGAGAAAGTGAGAAGGTTTGCGTGCAGGAGCAGGGTCAGCTTTGCTTCTCCAGGGGTCTGGTGAATGTCTCCTTGGCCCTTGGAGAGGAGCTCACCTTGGTCTCCCACTCTCGGGGCTGGAGACCTTTATGATGCAAACTGACGCACCGACATTAGGTGCTGTGGACTCAGTGAAGATGGCAGCTGGCAGGGAAGGGCCTCGACCCGGCTAGGAGACTGGAATCTGATCCTGTAGCTAAAGTGAGCTCTGGCTCAGGGTCCCCAGGTCTCCCTGGCAGAAGGTGGGGTCCCCTGAGACCTGAACACGGTGGGCAGCCTGACAGCCGTCCATCCGTCCGCCAGCCATGTGCTGATGACCCCGGACAGACCCCCGCTCCCCGCCCGCAGCACAGGCACACTCTAAATCCAATTGATAAGATGTAAAACATCTCCTCCCCCACGTCCTGTGCTCAGTCGGGTCAAAAATAGGTGACGTTCATTGCATTACTCGGCATAAACATGATTTTAATAATTACCGTGGGCCAGAACCCGTGCCTGCTCTTGAATAATGAGCATTGAATCCTATTATCGCTCAGTATTAAATATCTTCCAGCACGGTTCCTCACGCCTGCTGGCAAAGAGATGTCCATGGCACAAAGCTCTGCTCCGAAAGGCGTGCGGCCCGAATTGCAAACTCTCTGCTGTTAGTCCGAGGCCCTAATAACATATCATGTTGCAGCCCGAGAAAGCCGGAGCTGAATTATATTCCCTGCTTCGTAATCAGAGTAGGATTTTCTTGAATTTGTTATCATTTCAGGTAGCTTTCCTGTCCACTGAAGATGATGATTATTCTCTCCCTGAAGATGCATGTTCGTCTCACAACATCTTCCCATTGGATGCAGTTCATTTGTGGTTCTTCCCTGTGCCATCAGCACCAGGGATCCACACACCCTGGGGACCTGAACCCCACGTCGGAGCACAGAAGCCAGGCGGGAACTCACGGACCATCGTACAGCCGGTCTCCTGCAGCCCCTTTGTCTTCCAGATAAAGACAGTGAGCCCAGAGAGGTTAATTGACTCATCCAAGGTTACCTGAATAATTTAAGAGCCTTTGGGAACACGAATTAAGTCTGCATTTCAAACAGCTACCTCCCAAGTGTATTTAACTGGTCAGTTCAACTGCATCTCAGGGAAGCAGGGAAAGCTGACGGGCAGGTTTATTGCTGTTGTTCAGTCACTAAGCTGTGCTGACTCTTCTGCAACCCTGTGGACTGTAGCCGGCCAGGCTCCTCTGCTCATGGGATTTCCCAGGCAATACTGGAGTGGGGTGCCATGTCCATGTCCAAGGGATTTTCCCAATTCAGGGATCAAACCCATGTCTCCTGCACTGGAAGGTGGATTCTTTACCACCGAGCCCCCAGGGAAACTATGAGCAGATTCAGTTCAGTTCAGTTCCTCAGTCGTGTCCGACTCTTTGCGACTCCATGGGCTGCAGCACACCAGGCTTCCCTGTTCATCACCAACTTTCGGAGTTTACTCAAACCCATCCAACCCTCTCAATCTTTTTCATCCCCTCCTCCTCTGCCTTCAATCTTTCCCAGCATCATGGTCTTCTCTAGGAGTCAGTTCTTTGCATCAGGTGGCCAAAGTATTGGAGCTCCAGTTTCAGCATCAGTTCTTCCAATGAACACCCAGGACTAATCTTCTTTAGGATGGATTGGTTGGATCTCCTTGCAGTCCAAGGGACTCTCAAGAGTCTTCTCCAACACCACAGTTCAAAAGCATCAATTCTTCGGCGCTCAGCTTTCTTGATAGTCCAACTCTCACATCCATACATGACTACTGGAAAAACCATAGCCTTGACTAGATGGACCTTTGTGGACAAAGTAATATCTCTGCTTTTTAATATGCAGTCTATGTTGGTCATAGCTTTTCTTCCAAAGAGCAAGCATCTTTTAATTTCATCACTGCTATCACTGTCTGCAGTGATTTTGGAGCCCAAGAAAATAAAGTCTGACACTGTTTCCATTGTTTCCCCATCTATTTGCCATGAAGTGATGGGACCAGATGCCATGATCTTAGTTTTTTGAATGCTGAGTTTTAAGGCAAGCTTTTTCCCTCTCCTCTTTCATTTTCATCAAGAGGCTCGTCAATTTCTCTTCAATTTCTGCCATAAGGGTGGTGTCAACTGTGTATCTGAGGTTATTTATATTTCTTATGGCAATCTTGATTCCAGCTTGTGCTTCATCCAGCCTGGCATTTAACATGATATACTCTGCATGTAAGTTAAATAAGCAGGGTGACAATATACAGCCTTGACTTACTCCTTTTCCTATTTGGAGCCAGTCTGTTGTTCCATGTCTGGTTCTAACTGTTGCTCCTTAATCTGCATACAGGTTTCTCAGGAGGCAGGTCAGGTGGTCTGGTATTTCCATCTCTTGAAGAATTTCCCATTTTGCTGTGATCCACACAGTCAAAGGTTGTAGCACTGTCAGTGAAGTAGAAGTAGATGTTTTTCTGAAATTCTCTTGATATTTCTATGATCCAATAGACGTTGGCAATTTGATCTCTGGTTCCTCTGCCTTTTCTAAATCCGGCTTGAACATCTGGAAGTGCTCGGTTCACATACTGTTGAAGTGTAGCTTGGAGAGTTTTGTATGTTACTTTGCTAGCGTGTGAGTTGAGTGCAACTGTGCGGTAGTTTGAGCATTTTTGGCATTGCCTTTCTTTGGGATTCAAATGAAATCCTTTTCCAGTCCTGTGGCCACTGCTGAGTTTTCCAGATTTGCTGGCAGATTGAGTGCAGCACTTTCACAGCGTCATCTTTCAGGATTTGAAACAGCTCAGCTGGAATTCCATCACCTCTACTGGCTTTGTTGGAGTGATGCTTCCTAAGGCCCACTTGACTTTGCATTCTAGGATGTCTGGCTCTAAGTGAGTGATCACACCATCGTAGTTATCTGGGTCATTATGATCTTTTTTGTGGAGTTCTTCTGTGAATTCTTGTCACTTCTTCTAACATCTTCTGCTTCTGTTAGGTCCATACTGTCTCTGTCCTTTATTGTGCCAATCTTTGCATGAAATGTTCCCTTGGTAGAGCAGGTTGGGAGCCCTGAAAAGATGCTCGCTGGTAAAAAAAAAAAAATGTCCAGAGAATTGTCTCCACAGCATGGTTTTAGAAAGCGCCAAGTTTTCTCCTGAGAAATTATAAGGAGGGATTATTAACTGAGACATTCTTTAAGTGAAGAATGCTCACCCACGGGCACGTGCACACAGGCAGACGCCAAGTGCCAGGACCCCTGTCTGATGCTCCATCATGACGTTGACCCTCCAGCCACGGAAACTGACTTTGCAGATTACACAATGGTTTCCATTGAATATCCCACTCAACCCCTGAAAAATCATATAGGTAAAGAAGCAAGTGTTATGAGGACCATTTTTCGAGGAAGAACACTGAGCTCCATGGAGTTTAAAGAACTAGGTCCAAAACACAGAGGCCGGAGGGACCCTGGTGGCCACAGGCACGTTGTCCTGTTTCTTCTTCAGTATCCCTGCCAGTGAAGCCATCCCCCTGCGAGTGAGTCTCCAGAGTTATCCCTGGCCTGAGTGTCTGCCTTCCCGGGTACCCAACAGCCACCGTCCAGAAAAGACACATCTCCCGCCATTTAGCCAGATGTTCTAGAACCCCCTGGAGAAGGAAATGGCAACCCACTCTGATATTCTTGCCTGGGAAATGCCATGAACAGAGGAGCCTGGTGGGCTACTGTCTACAGGGTCACAAAAGTGAGCAAAGAACAACAGCATGCTATTCTCCACCTCACTGCTATACCTTCTGCTTAAATGTATTCTTAGAAATCGTATAGTTATTTCGTTATTACGGACGGAATCTTCTGTCTGCCTCCATCTGCCATTGGAAGTTTCTGCTAAACAGAGTTTTCTGTTCACTTATCTTGTCCTCCAGCTGTCTTGCCACGTCCTGTACTATTTTAATGGTGTTTTCAGTGCAGTCTCTGGTTTTCTAGCAATGCAATTGTGTGGTTGGCAAAAGAGTATGGGTCCTTTCTATGTAAGTTGTACATTAACTAGTATTGCAATCAGATCCTTAATGGGTATTTTGGGGAACAGGACCAAGTGACTTAAAGTTGCACGTAGAAGAAAGACTGTCTTAGAATAGCTATTTCTAACGTGAAGTATAAATAACCCCTTCAATCACAGCAGTCTGACATCTTCACAGAGAGACAAACGGATCAATGGAACACAATGAAATGTTCAGAATTAGTCCCTGTGAAGAAGGGGGGTCCTCCGTGTCGGCTTAGCTGGGTTCCAGTCCCCAGTTATCTTATGAAACATGAGTTTGGGCTCCTCTGTACAAATATTTTGTGGATGTGGTTGACATCTACAGTTGGTTGACTCTGAGGAGGATGACCTTTGTCTGTGTGGGTGGCCCTCATCCAATCAGTTGAAGGATTTTAGAGCCTAAACTGAGATTTCCTGCAGAAGAACAAATTCAGCCTCAAGAGTTCAGCATTAAGTCCTGTCTGGGTCCCTCACCTACTGGCCACCCTACGGATTTCAGACCTCCCTATAAACACAAAGGGTTATTTCCTGTCCTACCTGTTGTTTTTTGGGAGAACACTGACCGACACAAGATTTAATAATGAAGAATGCTTTTAGAGGAACAAAATCTTAAGAATAAGTTTTCTGAACAGGTTCCAGGCCTTCTGGAACTGCTTCTTGAATCTGATTTGATTTACAGGCGTTACTGGCTCTGTCTCTGTGGTGCAATGTGGCAGCAGAGACACCAGAAGCATCAGGACTGGATGCTCCTGATCAAACATGGACAAGGGGCCAGGCTCGGGGTGACCTGTGACTCAGGACTTCAGGATGTTTTGTCAAACTAACGGTGTAACGAGATTGGTTGGTTGTTCCTAATTGTGTTCAGCAAAGCGGGGAGAGAGACCTCCTGGTTCACACACCATACACAACCGGAAGACCCCACATCTGCCCTAGAAGGGGACCCCCACTCCCGCTGCAGCAGAGCTGAGAGTCCTAAAACCAAACCCAGAGGCTCACACTGCCAGTGGCCACATTACAACAAAAGCTGAATTCTCCATGTCACAGGGGGTCTGCTGTTGAAGTGAGAACCTTGATTGGGAAGGAGGTGATCACTTTGCAAGAAGCTACTAATTCTCGGGACCCCCTGGACAGCTTCTCGTGGCTTTCAGACCCAGGACTGGACTCAAGGCCCAGCAGACCCCAAAAAGTAAGGCTCAGAGAATAAACCAAAGGAGGGGGGCTTACTGCACACCAAACGTACTGCATCTTGCCAACTTCTACAGCCAGAAGCTGGGGTGTATGTGCGGAAATGGGAGCTAAGGGTGTGGAGAGTGGGGGAAGGAGCAGAAAGCTGTGCCAGGCTGAATTCTCCGATATGGGCCCACAAGCAGAGAGTCTGGATGCAGGACCCAGCTCCCCGGTTCGCTTGGTTGGGGGGCTGCAAAGTGGACCATACAGTGGCCAGCACTCAGTGGGATGAGGTGCTGGGACCACCTTGGGGTGCAGCAGAGGAAGGGTTCCAAGGCTTGGTGAGATTGAGAGTCGATCCGCCTGGTGATGCTGCTCACTCAGCAGGGAGGGTCCAGAGGACACACAGCTCCCCCGCTCCAGGGAGTGAGTGCACGCTGGAGCCCCAGGCTTACGAAGCCCTCTGCTGTCGCCCTGCTCTGTGGGTGAGAACTGCAGAGGGGGTCATTGGATCCCAGGCTGGGGTTAGGGTTCGGGGCCCAAGTGACAGGAGATGTGCTGGAGAGATACAGCTGTGGGCCTGGCCCCTGGCCCCTCCAACTGGAACACAGAGCCTGGATGCTGTTTGGACCTGAAAAAGTCTAACGGGGAGGAATGGGCTTTGAGGGCTGGAGGCAGCAGAGGACACCACGATGCTGGCTGCCCCCGAGGTCTGGGGTCTGTGCCACCTGCCAGCATTGGTCTGAGGACCATGCACACCTCCACTCTCCCAAGAAACCCCACGGGTGGGGGCATATCGTCCATCTCCATAGACTGATGATGAAGATGAGCCACTGAGGGGTTAGGGACTGGCCCCTCGTCTTGTAGGTGGGAAGAGGAAATGCCAGGATTGAAGGCCAAGGTGGTCTGAAGTTGACCATGACTCAGTCAGGCAAAGAGAAGGGGGGCCCCAGGGAAGCAGAGGGCCCGCCACCACCTGGGGACACAGGGCCACGATTCCCCAGCTCGTGGCTGAGAGCCAGGCCTGAGCCCTGTGGGGAAGCCCTGCCCGGGGGAACGTGACACAGAGCTGGGTGGTGAAGGGCTGTGAACGGCCGCCGGGGTAGGGGCCTGTCACCCGCTCCAGAGGCTGGACTCAAGGCCTCACAGGAAGATGCCCAAGGCATCTGAAGGCAAGTCATCAACACCCCATCAGAGATCCTGCAGCCCCGAGCCTCTGCCCTTGCTCTCTGACCCACAGTAGCTCTGGGCAGACCTGGCAAGACCTAGAAGAGCAGTTACAAGAAGGGGACAGAAAATCAAGAGAAGCCAAGGGCACCTGTCCCACCATAAACTTCCTGACAGCCCACCAGAGATGCCACCAGGGAGAAGGGCTACTTTGGATGAGGGCTTGAGCCAGACCTCATGGCTGCTGAAGGTCTGAATGTAACCAGAGCAGAGACCAGAGCTCAGAACAGAGACCATGTCTCATCCAGGAAGGAAGGATGGGGTTCAGAGGAAGACGGGGTTGAGCTGTTCAGAGCAGCAGCCGTGAGGATGAGTGGCGTCCCCCAGCCAGCTTCTCGGCTCCTGGAACAGACTGTGCTTGTCCATGAGTGGTTACCCTTTTAAACACACTAATGGACTTGATTTCATCTCTGCACTTTATTGAAGACTTTCACATCTAGATGTAGAAATGAAATTAACATATAATTATATAATTTGTTTCTTCCTTTACTATTATTATCCAGTTTGGACATTAAGTTTTCCATCTTTTCGTGTGATCTGCAGTTGTTTAAAAATCATAGGAAGTAAGGAGGAGTGAGAATGCAGTTTGGAAACCATGGACCAGAAAGTAATTTTTATTAAGCAATACTTAAAATGTCCCCGAACTCGAATAGTCTATTTAATATGACCAAAATTTCCAGAGAAAAAGACAGAATTCTGGACACAAAATTAATGTCTGAAGTTTCCTTTCAGAGAGATTGGGAGAGAGAGTTAGGCGGATACAAAGATAGGAAATTTTCACTGCTCATTTTCTCTGTGTATTTATTTTATTAAAGTTATCTCAAGTGTAGGACAAAAATACAGAGGAAAATAATAAACATCCTCGGACCTTCAACCAAGTTTTGGCAAATCAAAATGTGACATTAAAAAAATCTCTTCTAACAATGTTTTGCTACCCAAAAGTAAAGGTATCAAATGGTCTGGTTTCCTGAATTTTCACAGATAGTATCCACCCTTGGAACCAAGACTCAGATCAAGAAGCAGGACGCCATCATGCTGCCGCTCTGCTAGGGGACCCTGGTTCTTTGGTCACTCACCACCCACCCACACTTAAAGAGTACCCGACCGTGCCTTTTACAGCAGGGACTGCTCTCTCGTGGCTTACACTCTGGGTAAATGGGCTCCAACACGCGTGTCGTTTATGTCCAGCTTCTTGTCCTCCGAGGAGCATTGGTGTGATTCCTCCATGCTGTTAGGCGAGGGTGTGCCTCATCCACTCTAATGCTGTCAAGGGTCCATCGTGGGAATCGATCACGTCTGCACCCATTCTATTGATGAGCAGGTAGGTAGCCACCAACTGGTGGGCACCAGAAGCCCTGCTCTGAACATTCCCGTATGTGGTTCTTGGTGAACACAGGTCCGTGTGTCTCCTGGGCCCACACCTGGGAATGAAGTGGCTCCCCCAGAGAGTTCTTAGCTGGGGCTTCAGTAGGCACTGCCAAGTGGTTCCCCAAAGCGACTGGGGGCACATCTCCACAGCAGCAAGTAAGAGATAGCATCACCCCATTTCCTCACCACTGCTCGGATTCTTCCCCATTCTGGTGCACAGACCGTGAGAACTCACCGAGGCTGCAGAGGCCTCTTGGACGCCCATTTCTGTGAACGAATTTGGCATTTTCTACTGGGTCATCTCTTCTTCCCTATCCATTCGAAGTTCTTCCGTAGTGCAGATATGAGCCCTATGTTGGACACGTGCATTGTGAATGTCTCCTCCCAGTCCACCGGCTGCCTTCTCACTCCCCTCATGGGTCCTTCTGATAAACAGAGGTTCTTATGTTCACTATAATCCACTTCTTCCACTTTCCCAGTTTAGGTCTTGGTTAAGAAATCTGCCTACACTAAGATTGTAAAGATATGCTCCTCTGCTTTCTTCTAAAAGCTTCCTTGTTCTCACATTTAGACCTGTAATCCATCTGAAATTGATTTTTATGTAAGGTAAAGGGTAGGAATCCATACAGATATCCAATTGATCTCACTCCGTTTATTGGCGAGTCTGTCCTTTCCTCTCTGTGCTGCAGTTTGGGCTGTGTTTCAAATCATTTTTTAAAATGAAACTCCAGCTTATTCACCAATTTTTCCATTAATGTCCTCTTTCTTCTCTAGGATATAACCCAGGATCCCACGTGATGCTTTGTGGTCATGTCTCCCTAGCCCTCTGTCTGCTGCAGTTTCTCTGTCTTGGCTTGTTGCTTATGACCTGGAAAGTCTTGAAGAGTACCAGTTATGTACCCTGTAGAGTGTCCTTGAACCTGGGGTTTTCTGTGGTTTCTCTCGTAATTAGACAGGGCTATGGATTTCTGGAGATCATGGTGCAGAGAAGTGCCCCGCCGTCACATCACACCGAGGGCACGTGATGTCACACGACTGGTTGTTGGTGCTGTTGACCTTCATCACTTGGCCATGGTGGGATCTGCCAAGTTTCTCACTGTACGATCACTGCTGTTCCTTTCCTGGCCTAGTCTTTGGGAACCAGTCCCTGAGCCTAACCCACCCTTGAGGATGAATCTTTACCTTCCAGAGGGAAGATCACCTGCATACGGTGCTTGAAATTCTTGTCCAGTGAAGACTTGTCTCTTCTCTCCTATTTGTTTATTCATTCATTCATTCACATCCGTAAAGACTCAGGCATGTTTATTTTCTACATCATCACATCCTAAAAATAAATTCAGCATGAGACCAGAGTCGGTGTGCAATTAAGACAGAGACAGAGTATAAGGGATCAGATTTAACCTCTCGCTTGAATTAACAATAAAACCAGATAATACATGAACAATTAAAAATCAAACACGGTGGATCGACTTATATGCATTACTATGCGTCAGATAGATAATGAATGAGAAGCTACTGTATAGCTCAAGGAACTCTACTTATGGGAGGGAAACCTAAAAAGGAGGGAATATATGTATGTATGTACAGCTGATTCAATTTGCTGTACAGCAGACACTAATACACATCGTAAAGCAACTGTGTGTGCTAAGTCGTTTCAGTTTCACCTGACTCTTTGCAATTCTATGGACTGACTGTAGCCTGCCAGGCTCCCCTGTCCTTGGGAGTCTTCAGGCAAGAATACTAGAGTGGGTAGCCATGCCCTCTTCCAGGGATCTTCCCCACCCAGAGAGCTGAACCTGCATCTCTCATGTCTCCTGCATTGGCAGCAAGTTCTCTACCTCTAGGACCACCTGGGAAGCCCAAAGCAACTATATAGCAATAGAAATTTAAAAAAAAAGTCAAGCATGGTTTCCAAGACACTGGACATCAGGCAGTGAAGGCAGGCATCCCTGAGAGACAGGAAACAGTGAGGTGTCCCCTAGAGTGCTCCAGCCTGGAGAGCTTCCTGCCAAGGGGAGCACAGAGAAGGAGGAGCCACGGGGAGTCGGGTGCAGGCCCCCAGGTGAGCAGACAGAACCTAGAATCCAAGCTGACTGCAGCGGTGGAGTTTGGAGGACAGTGTTCCACAGAGCGACAGAGAAAGCAAGGGCAGAAGCCCGGTCAGTGCGTGGGAGTGAGGAGACTGCCCAACTTCAGGGAAGAAGGATTCAAAGAGAGCAGCGAGGACATCCACACTCACACAGGGCCAGGAACATTACCTGTTCCCAGCAGTCAGCTAGAATCCTCCTGATTTACGGGGCATTAGATGATTGCTCTGAAAGGTCATGCCCCAGTAACAGGGGAAATCTTCCCTAACTTGGTGATGCTCTGCTCCTGCCTAATAAATGTGAAATAATTCCTGAAAGAATAAAATTGCTTCCAAGTATCATAACTATACGTCAGAACCAAGCTCAAGACCATGTTAAGAATATAAAAATATTTGACACTCAGCAAGGTAAGATTAATAATGTCTGGCACCTAATCAAAAATGACCAGGCATACGAAGAAGCAGAAATTTCAGCCCCAGATGAAGAGGGAAACCAGTCAGTGGAAACCAGCTCATAAGTAACACTGATATTAGGATGAGTGCAAAAGGACTTGAAAGTAGTCGTTGTAACTGCATATCATGGTTCAAAGCACTAAAGACTGACCATGTTAGTCTAATCGGAAGATACTAAAAAGACCCAAGTTGAATGTGTTGAGATGAAATCTACAATGCAGGAGATAAAAAATGTATTAAATGGGATTAATGGTAGGTTAGAACTTGTAGAAGAAAATATTAGCAATTGTGAGAATGTGGTGATAGAAACCAAATTGAAATGTATAGAGGAAAAGACATGAAATATGGACAGAGCATCAGCGGGCGGTAAGGAAACTTTCAGCAGCCTGAGACAGATATTCCTGGGACCCCCACAGAGCGGAGATAGGGAAGCGCATTTGAAAACACAGTGGCTGAACTTTTCACAAATTCCATGGAAACCAAAAACCCACAGATCCAAGAAGTCCAATGAACCCCAAGTTAAAGAAATAAGAAGACAACTCTAAGGTGCATACTCGTGAAATGGTTCACAACCATCAATAAAGAGAAACTCTGAAGAGCAGCCAGGTAAAGTCATACACATACAGAAGAACAAAGATGAAGATGAGAGCAGGTTCATCACGAGAGCAAACAGCCAAGCTAGAAGTCAGGAGGACAGCATTTTTAAAATAATAAAAGGAAAAGTATAATCCTTGATTTTTACATCAAGTGAAGATAGCTTTTGCAAATAAAGACAAGAGAAAATTTTTTTTCTGACATTTAAAAGCTGAAAGAATTCACCACCATGAAATGAATTTATAGGAAACTCCTTCACTAATAAGTAAGTTTAGCAAGATTGCAAAATATAAGATGCATGTCATTACTATATACTAGCAATGACCTCTGGAGTTGAAATTTAAAAACAACGTTTACAAAAGCAGCAAAAATATAAGATACATAGGAATAACAATATAGGTGAGATACTCTGAAAACGATAAAATTCTGATAAGAGAAATCAAAAAAAGGCCTAACGAGATGGGAAGACATACACTGGTAATAGATTGAAAGACCAACATACTAAAGATTTTAATCTCCCCAAAATGATCAATAGGTTTATATATGATTGCTATCAAAATGCCAGCAGAAATTTTTGTGGCCTGTTCTAACATTTATATAAGAAAGCAAAGGGACAAGAATAGCTAAAAACATTTTCAAAAGAGGAGAACATAACTAGAGGAATTACACTGCCTGATTTTAATACTTCAAGATCGACTCTAGAGCTATAGCAATGAGGATGGTATCCTACTGACATGGTTGGTTTAGTCACCAAGTCGTGTCCGACTCTTGTGACCCCACAGACTGTAGCCCGCCAGGCTCCTCTGTCCATGAGATTCTCCAGGCAAGAATACTGGAGTGGGTTGCCATTTCCTTCTCCTACTGATATTAAGATATTCACATAGATCCATGGAACAGAATAGAGTCTAGGATCAAACCCTTACATGGATGAACCAAGGTGCAAGGAAGGTACACCTTTACTATATAGAAACACAGTATTTTTAGGATTAGAACTGTCAGAAGCAAATAGAGAATACAAATAACAGAGAAGGAAATGTTTTTCAATATACATGACCAATATCTCGCGGTGCTACAATTTACAACGTGTGTACAAGCCCAGAGTAAAAGGTGAACAACCCAAAAGAAATTCAGGCCAAGAACCAAAATAGGCAATTTTCAGATAAAAGAAATACAAAGGTTTACTGAATGCATGAAAGGATGCTCAGCCTTATTCAAAATTAATGGCGTTTCCCTGGTGGCTCAGACAATAAAGCATCTGCTTGCAATTCAGGAGACCCGGGTTCAATCCCTGGGTCGGGGAAGATCTCCTGGAGAAGAGAATGGCTAGCCACTCCAGTATTCTCGCCCGGAGAATTCCACGAACAGAGGAGACTGGCGGGCTGCAGTCCGGAGGTCGCAAAGAGTCGAACATGACTGAAGCGACTTTTCTTTTTTTCATTGAATACATGAAAGGATGTTCACAAGTATGCAAAAGTAATGGAATTCCAGCAAAAATAAGAAAAATCCACCACTTTTCAGCCATCTGATTGCAAGTCATAAGAAGCGTCGTACACTGCCGGTGGAATAGGAAGAAATCGGTGCTGCCTTGGGGAGGGTGTCGGTCAGGGCAGACGGTCCATGTGCCCAAGGAACACCAGTCCTGAGAAAATCCGGACATAACCTGAAACATCACAGCAGAATGTTTCAAAGTTGAATTCGGGTTTAAGAATATATATATATATAAACTATAAATGCAAATTTATCATGTTTTACAAAATAAAGTCTATAAGGAAATTATGTCCTCATTTTCCAGAGGGGGTTTTCAAGCAGGATTCTTCTAAATAAATATTGTAAGAGTACAGCGAGAAGCCTTTCCCTTTTTCCAGAGCAGGCACGTAGCTGAAAGTTGACGTGCCCTGAAAGGCTCTGTCACTTCCCCAGGGCCTCTCCACCTGCTCTCGCCGCGTCTCCAAGTGTGTGGATGGGTCCCTCCCCCACAATCCAGAAGCCAGTTCTCATCTGTCAGTGGGATCCACCTTCCTGGTGTCTCTTCCCACTTGATTCGCTCTTTCCTGTCTTCCCACATCTGTCTCCTTCTCAAGTGCTCTGATAGTTCATCCCTGCGTTTGGCTTTTCGTGTTCGTTGCAGGGGTTCTCATTTCTAGGAGTTTTTGGTGGCTTGATTACCAAGCTCCTATCTTTAGCAGTGTTTACTTCCCTGCCCACGTTCCCAGGTGGCTCAGTGGTAAAGAATCCACCCGCCATGCAGGTGACGCAAGATACACGGGTTCAATCCCTGAGTGCGGAAGATCCACTGGAGAAGGAAATGGCAACCCGCTCCAGTATTCTTGCCTGGAAAATCCCACGGATGGAGGATCCACGCGGGCTACAGTCCACGGGGTGGCAAAGAGCTGGACAAGACTGAGCACACACACATTTCAAATCAATTTTGTGTTTTAAATTCAATTTCCTCTTATACTGAACACACAGCACATATGTGTTTACAATCCCTGCCTGCCAGTGCCCCAAATCTGAAGTCTGTAGGAAGGTGCTGCTGTGTGTGTGTGTGTGTGTGCACACACGTGTGTGTGTGTGTGTCTCTACCCAGTGGCATTCTGTGTCTTTGTGTGTTTCTGGGTCACTCACTGGGCAGATCCTGAGGTTGGCTTTCTGGACGTACAGTATGGAGAATATTGAATTTTTTTCAGCCGGGACCTTGCAGCCCCATGGACCTGGGGCCATGTCTAAACATAAAGAGTCAGCTGCAAGGCTGCGTGTTGCATTAGTCCCTCAGTCATGTCCGACTCTTTGCGACCCCGGGACCTGTAGCCCGCCAGGCTTCTCTGTTCGTGGGATTCTCGAGGCAAGAATACGGGAGTAGGTTGCCATTTCCTCCTCCAACCGTGCTGTAGGACTCTACAGAAAATGCACGTTCGCACCATAAACCTTCTACAAGAAGTTTTAAACATGGATTTTCAGAGGGACTTATATGTTCCATCTTCCCAGAAACATAGTTGATATGACAAGCATCTGTTTCTTCATGTCCAACTCTCTGTGACCCCATGGAATACAGCACACCATTTCTGTCCTCCACTGTCTCCCAGAGTTTGGTCAGATTCATGTCCATTGAGTCGGTGATGCCTTCCAACCATCTCATCCTCTGTGGTCCCCTTCTCCTCCTGCCCTCGGTCTTTCCCAGCATCAGGGTCTTTTACAGTGAGTGGGCTCTTTGCATCAGGTGGCCAAAGTATTGGTGTTTCAGCTTCAGCATCAGTCCTTCCAAAGAATATTCAGGGTTGATTTGCTTTACGTTTTCTTGGCTATCTCTCTCAGAATCACACTTCTGTAGGCCCTTCTCAGCTTTGGCCTCAGATCCGAGTGGAGGAGTCTGGAGCCACTTCCCCTCTGTTGCTGTGTCTCTCTCCTCCCTGCTCCCCTCCTGCCTTTTTCCTGCGCTCACCTCTCCCACCTGAGGACAGGCCTCAACTCCACCTGCAGTGCATCCAATTCCTGGTCTTACGCAGGCTCATGTGCTGGGCTGGCAAGGATGCTGGAGAAAGGACTGGCGGGTACCAGGCTCAGATCCCAGCCTCACGGTTCTGTCTGTTATGTCCCCAGGCCTGCCGCTCCACTCTGACTAGGTTGCTGGATCTTAGAGCAAGTCGCCTCCAGTCTTGTTTCATTGGGTCCCTCCCCACGCCTTGGCTACAGCCTGGCTCTCTCTCCAGTCTGATACTCTGGCCTCGTTACTCGGTGGGTGTCAAGCCTCGTCCACCTGTGTGGACCTGGCGACCAGCGGCCCTCGATCGCTCCCCTCAACAGCCTCACGTCCCCTGCCCGCTGCTGAAATGAAGCCGCACAGGTGTGTCTCCCGGTTTCAGAGGTGATGTCTTTACATTTTCTCTGTTCACACCTTGTCTGCTACTTCTGTGAGTGCAGAGCAAAGGGAGCTGTTGAAACACAACACCTGGTCCTGTCCTGGCAGGAAATCCAGTGACTGCTTTTAAACCATAGGATTTTAATTTTTGTCTTTTATTCGGAACTTTTCAAGCAATGATGGATTGTGAAGACTATAAAGCAAAAATAATGAATGGTTATTTTTGTAGAATTAAGTTTTTGTTTGTCATTATTCAGTTGCTGAGTCATGTTTGACTCTCAACCCCATGGACTGTAGCTCGCCAAGCTCTTCTGTCCCTGGGATTCTCAGGCAAGAACACTGGAGTGGGTTGCCATTTCCTTCTCCAGAGGATGTTCCTGACCCAGGGACTGAACTCACATCTCCTGCATTGGCAGGAAGATTCTTTACCACTGAGCCACCAGGGAAGCCCTGAAAAGTAATATAGAATTAGTGCAAAATGAATGTATAATAATAAGAATTACACTTGTGTATGGATGGAACCTGAGAGAGAACTTAGCAAACTGAAGAAAAATTCGTAGGTGTTATAGGATTCTGGGTAAATTTCTCTTTGATTTTTAGTGTGTCTAAAATGACAGTAATTCCAGAGTGTGGGATAGTTGGGTAGATTGAAGAGTGAAGTAAGAATTGTATTTAATGTCTAGGTGATTTTTTTTTTCTAACTGCAAGACATAGGTCAAAGTCTACAGGCTAAATGGGATACCAATTAGAAAAATCTTTGTATTTACAATGAAAAAAGGGGTAAATAAAAACATTAGCCCTTGAAAGAGCAGAAGCTTTCTGAACCAAGCAGGAGGTGAGGTCACAGAATCCTGGTTAAGCCTCAGCACTGGGCACACCCCGCTCCCGTGTGTTGTGGCCACAAGCCAAGGAGCCCCGGCCGCCTCAGGAGGCTGGAGGAGGTGAAGGACCCTCCCTCGAGCCTCCAAGGGAGCACGGCCCTGCTGACACCTTGCTTTAGGACTTCTGGCTCCAGAGCCAGGGGAAAACACATTTCTAGGAGTAGGTGGGGCCCCTTACACATACAGTAGCCCCGGGGAGGTTTTGTCCGACTCTGTGTCCCTGCTCAACGGGCCTTCGTTGGTCAGATATAACCACCCAGCGGCCCTGCTAGTGACTGTGAGCTGCCTCCCCCACGGTGGGGCTTGATCTGGAAGCAGCCAGGGAAACGACTCGAGAAGGAATGTGGCTGGTTTTACTCTAAAGGAA